>NW_005054436.1:1888117-1905649 GCF_000277835.1 Geospiza fortis | reverse complement strand
ATTGAAAGCTCCCCTCCTTTTCCTAAAAGAAAAAACACAGAAAAGTTGGATATCAATGGGAAAAAAAACCCATTATTTTGCTCACTTCAGACAGATTTTCACCTCACAAAATTCAAGATATTTGAGCTTTTTCTTCACATTTTAACACAAATTTTAATGAGATATTATTTATTTTAGGATAAAACTCACAAAAAAAACCCCAAATCTCTTCCTTAACAGGTTCAGGAAGGTCAAAAACCACAGAATAAAAGATTCCTGGGGAGGAAAAAAAAAAAGAAAAAAAGAGAATTTTCACTTACTGCCTTATAAACTGAACTGCATCCTCATACTTCATTCCACATTCAATGAGAGCAAGTGCGACCAGAACGGGAGCCCTGCAGGAAAAATCAATATTTCAGGGAGATGCACAGAAATAATAAATGGAATCCTTCAAATTTCATCCAATTCCTCTCCCCAAACAAGCAGCTGAAGGGGTTTTTTCCTCTCAGCATTTCCTACAGAAAGGTGTTTTGCCCGATGTAAAATGACTTTTTTTGGAAGGGATTCTTCTTGCAAAGGAAATAAAAAATCAATAGCAGCTCTTTAGCGGTTGGGGTATGAGAATAATTCTGGGTTGTTATCTCACTTTAACCTCATTTTCTGGTTTTTGACATCTCCTGAATGCTTTTGAGTGTGGAGTGAGCTGTGCAGACACTGAGCTATGGCTTTAGAGATATTTATATATTTTTCTTTTTTAACTAATTCTGTCAAGGAGCAGGGAGAAGTAGAATTTTCTGCTTTGGGATCTTCCTTTCAGAAGTCAGTTAAGGGTAAAAAAATGGGGTTTTAACACCCAGGAATCCCCAAATACATTGAATTTTGTCCACCCCACAGTGCAAGAAGCACCTCTAAGGGGGTGTAAAGGATTAAAGAGGTGCCAGAATTGGACAGTTCCTGTGGCTAAAATAAGAAAATTTAGGAGGAATAACTCCCACTGTCACCCTGCACCTGAATAAATACAATTATTCATCCTCCAAGGGTGAATTTGATCAATTCATGACACTTTGAAATCACTGAATTCATGATTGACATACGTGTCCCCCAAGGTTTTTGATCAATTATGAAAGTAATCCATTAATTCATATAATGTATTAATATAATATATTGTATGTCTAGAATAATTTCATAATTAATAATAAAATTAATGAATTAATGTCTTTAAGCTCTTTTAAGTCCCCATTACTTTCATGACACAAATTTGATGTTGGTTTAAATTATTTGGGAGAAAACAGAGAAATCTGGGGTTGTTAAACACCTTCCTGCCAAATAAAGCTTATTATTATATCTATTAAATTTATTCTTTAATACAATTACATAATTAGTTGATTCGCTATTAATAATTATATTAATTTATCAATATAGAAACATTAATAATTACATTAATTTAGCATTCAAACTTATTAACACAAATAATTATTTATTATTGAAGACTATATTAATTATATCGACTTATTGATATAAATTATTAAATATTATATTAAGCTAGCATCTAAATTTATTCTTTTATACAATTAAATAATTACTTGATTTACTATTATTATATTAATTATATTGATTTATTAATGTAAAATTGTCAATAATTATATTAGTTCCATACTTAAATTTATTAATAAACTTACTATGAAATAATTTAATCATTTTAATTAATAAATGTATTTTAGAATTAATATAAGTAAATAATTAGTTGATTTTCTACTAATTATTAAATTAATTCTATGGATTTATTAATATAAAATTGTTGATAATTCGATTAATTTCGTATTTAACTTTATTATTTAATATAACGAGCTAATTAGCTGATTTACTATTATTATATTAATTCTATTGATTTATTAATATAAAATGGTTAATCATTATATTAATTCTGTATTTAAATTCATTAATAAACTTAAGATGGAATAATTTATTGAATTATTTCAATTTATAAATTTATTTTAAATTTAATATAATTAAATAATTCGTTGATTTACTAGTAACTATTAAATTAATAATATTGGTTGATTAACATATAATTGTTAATAATTATAATAATTTGGTAATTAAACGCATTATTTAATATAATAAATCAACAACAACAAATAATAATAAATTTAATAATGGAATAAAGAGTAATTTATTAATATTTTTATTATAATTTTATTATAATGTAAGCCAATTTCAAGGCACTGACCTTCCCAGCCCTGCCACACAGTGAACAGCCACGCAGCACCCGGGCTCCTCCCGAAATTTGGTTTTCAAAAGGTTCAGCCAATCCTCCACGATCTGGCTGGGGGGTGGTGCTCCATCATCAAACGGCCAGTCCTGAGGAGGAAAAAATCCTTTAAACCCACAGCCTGCACCAGGGACACACAAACCCTGCTTTTAGTCAATAAAAAAAAGGATAATAAACACAATTTTTTGGGTTTTTTTTTTTCCGGCGGCACAGGAGTTTGCAGGTGGATAAAATGCAACGTTAAATGTTTAACAACCGTTTAATTGCACTTGGCACTGCAGCCCCACGTGAACTCCTCTGCAATAAAGGGGTTTTTGAGGAGAAATCCCTGCCCTTGAAATGCCATTTTATTAAAAAAAAAAAGATGTGAAAATCAATAGGTATTTTCAGATAAACACGGGAGTGAGGAGAACTCTGCTGGTGGCTGAAAATCCCATTTGTGCCCCAGGCTCTGAGGGGGTGAAGCTGCTCCTAAAAATTCCCAATCCCAGAGGAGCAGCTCCTCCAGGAATTCAGTGAATTCCCAATCCCCTGGGTGGTTTTAATTTAAAAAAAAACACTTATATGAGCAGAAAAGTGCTCAAATTATGGCAGAAATTCACATTTTTTACTGTTGAAGGGGTAGCCCCCATTAAATCCAGGCTATATTAAATATCAAAAATCAAAATTTGGTATTTTTGCTCTGAAGATCCCATTTGTGCTCCAGGCTCTGAGGGGGTGAAGCTGCTCCTAAAAATTCTCAATTCCAGAGGAGCAGCTCCTCCAGCAATTCAGGGAGTTCCCAATCCCCCGTGTGTTTTTAATTTGAAAAAAAACCAAAAAAAAAACAAAAAACCCCCCCACTTTTATGAGCAGAAAGGTGCTCAAATTATTGCAGAAATTCACATTTTTTGCTGTTGAAGGGGCAGCCCCCATTAAATCCAGGCTATATTTAATATTAATAATCAAAAATTGATATTTTTGCTGTGCTGGTGGCTGTGGCACCCTCTGAAAATCCCATTTGTGCTCCAGAAAATCCCATTCTGAGGGGGTGAAGCTGCTCCTAAAAATTCCCAATTGCAGAGGAATCAAAAATCAAAATTTGATATTTTTGCCATAGAAGCAGCTTTCCATTTTTCCTCACACAACTTTCCTTTCAGGCCCAAGCACAACATCCCACAGTTTATCATTTTCTCGGATGCAGGGAGTGCTGGAGAAAGGATGTAAAGGGGGAAAAACAGTATTTAGTAATTCTTTAGCACTTTTCTTCAGATTATTGTGATGTATTATTCCACAACCTCTGAAAAATGGAAGGAAATTGCTTTAAAAAGAGCCCTCTCCCCTCTTTAGGACTAAAAATCTCTTTTCTGGAGCACTTTAAGAAGAGGTTCTGACGAAATAAAATCCTCTGGAACCTGAAAACAGCACAAACCACCAGAGTTTTCATTCTGAGATGTGCTGTGAGGTGGGAGTTCAGTAAAAAAAAACACCAAAAAATACCAATATAATTTTATATGGGATTAATTCACCGAGCCTGAAGAGTGCAGAGTCCTTTGTTAAAGTACTTGGAAAATTAAAAATATCTGGGACAACACAGCAAAGGGAAAGGCCACAGGAATAAAATCACAAATCAAAATTTGTTCTTTTCCAATAAAAGGTTTTTATGGGATTTTCCAGCCAATCCCACAGTGCTGCTGGGTTATTTTAGGTCTGTGGCACCCCCTGTCCCAGGAAGAGAGGGACAGACAGCAGGATGCTGCTTCTCAAAGAGGATTTTCTGTGTTTAATTGAAATTAAATCTTTTCCTTCCTATCCACACAACTCCTGGGCTGGCCTGAATCAATCGCAGCACTGATAAAACACAGGGACAAAAAAAATTCTGGCATCGGGGATGGAAATGCAGTAAAGTTTTGCAGGATTTTTTCCTTATTTTGAGCTCTGCCACCTCTGGGTTCCTGTTGGACAGGAGAAAAAAAAAAGCAAATTCTGAGGTGCACAGTGATTAAAAACCATTGCACAAAGGGGGAGAGGCAGGAAAGGGATTTATCAATTTTTTCCCTTTTATTTGGAACAGCACAACAGCTCCAGGAGTGGTGAAGTGACAGAACTTTGAGGGGATAAAGAAGTTTTTCTTTAAAAATACTGGAATTAGGAGCTCCAAGGAATTCCAAGCAGCCAGCCTGGTGGTGGCTCCTGGGGGGCACAGAGGGTAAAAAAAAAATCTGATCCAATAAATCAAAGAGTGAGAAAAAGACAAGGAAATATCCCTTGGATCATGGAGATGAACAAAGATACCTGTGGGAGACAAAAAGTACCAAAAATCCTCTCAGGAAAAATATAAAAAATACTGAAGATGAACAAAGCCACCTGTGGAAGCCAAAAAGTGCCAAAAATCCCCTCAAAAAAAATACTGAAGAATAACAAAGCTGCCTCTGGAAGGCAAAAAGTGCCAAAATGCTCTCAAAAAAGAAAATACTGAAGATGAACAAAATCACTACAGCCCCTCTGGAAGGCAAAAAGTCCCAAAAATCCTCTCAAAAAAATGAAAACACTGAAGATGAACAAAGCCACCTCTGGAAGGCAAAAAGTGCCAAAAAATCCTCTCAGAAAAAACAAAACCCTCCTGGTTTTCCTGATTTTGTGCTCCTGAATTTTGTGCATCCCAAGGAATTAAATCCATCCCTGCAGGGAATTGCAGCCCAGCCCCAGGAACAGCTCATTCCCTATTTTCTGCCATCTGGGAAAAAAGAAAACTCTGGAGCCACCACATTTTACCCATGACCCACTCCCGGGTCTGCCAAAACATTTCCATTTTCAGGGGTTTCACCACATTTTTGACCTCAGCAGTGCTAAAACAGACATTAAATGGTGCTAAAAGAGGCACTAATCTTGCCCCAGGCTGTGTTTTTAAATGTTGAAATGTTATTTTTCACAGGCAAATATTAGCTTGAAATAGCGAGGTGTTATTTTCTCAGTTGGGGGTTACTCAATCCCATTTCAGAGCAGCAAGAGGACTTCTGGCTGGAAAATAAAAAGCAGGAATTCATGGGGAAAAGGAGTTGGATTTATCTCCCTCCTGGAGAAGTGCCCTGAAGCTTTTTAGGCTGAAATATCTCCAAACAGGAGATTCTGCTCTCCACACCAGGGCAGAGCTGCAGCAAATCCCCTCTCCAGTTTTGGTTTTTTGTTCGTTTTTTTTTTTGTTGTTTTTTTTTTTTTTTAAGCAAAGCTTCCTCAAAGAGCAGCTTTCAGTTCAAAACTGAAGTTTTAATTCTTCCTGAGAAGCAAAAAAAAACCTGAATTATTTTAGAAACACAAACTCCAGAGCCTGGAGAAGGTGGGAATTCCATCCCATGGCTGCCCTGGGAGGAATTTCCCCTCTGGAATAGGAATTCTCTCCCAAGCCCCAGCTTAACTCAGGGCTCAGAGGGATTGCACAGCACAAATTTAATTTAATTTAATTTAATCCTCCCAGCCTCTGAGGAGCGTCCCAGTGTCCTCTGGAAGGAGGAAAAACACAATTCCAGAGGGCAGCCCTGCAAGGAGGGACTTTTCCAACCACGTGGCTGCCTGGAACTGGAATAAAAACTCTGCAGGGCTGGGAGCCAGGAAACCTGACTGACCTGCACGTGGAATTTTCACTGATATGCCACAATAACATTATTTTCTCCTCATGCAAAACTGCAGGATTTTTCCATGTTTTGGGTTTTTTTTTTTCTGTATGGAAAACTGCAGGAGTTTTGCCACAAAACCTGACTGACCTGCATGTGGAATTTTCACTGATATGCCAGGATAAAAATTTTTTCTCCTCATGGAAAACTGCGTTTTTCCCGTGGAAGCCACAAAACCTGACTGACCTGGATGTGAAATTTTCATTGATAAGCCACAATAATTTTTTTTTCCCCTCATGAAAAACTGCAGGAGTTTTCCTGTGGAAGCCACAAAACCTGACTGACCTGGACCTGGAATTTTCACTCATGTGCCACAATAAAATTTTCTTTTCCTCATGGAAAACTGCATTTTTCCTGTAAAAGCCAAGAAACCTGACTGATCCGGATGTGGAATTTTCATGGATATGCCACAATAAATTTTTTTTCTCCTCATGAAAAACTGCAGGAGTTTTCTGTGGAAGCCACAAAACCTGGCTGACCTGCATGTGCAATTTGATATGCCCGGATAAAAACTTTTTTCTCCTCATGGCAAACTGCATTTTTCCTGTAGAAGCCAAGAAACCTGACTGACCTGGATGTGAAATTTTCATTTATAAGCCACAATATTTTTTTTTCCCCCCTCACGAAAAACTGCAGGAGTTTTCCTGTAGCTGAGCCACGAAAAGCTGCAGGAAGGCTGAGATGCAATTTCTGCCCTCACAACACCGGGGTGTTATTACTCACTCCAACAAAATAAACTGATTTTATCAGTTACTCTAATAATTCCCAAGTATTGCCTGGAAAAACACTGCCCGGAAGCTCGGGGTGAGCACACACCTCTTAAAAAAACCTCCCTGGGTCAGCCAGACACCATTGCACAACGGCAATGTGAGTGAGCAGGGCAGGAATTCCACCTGCTGAGCTCCACTCAGGGCTCAGGAGGGGATTTTGGGAGGAATTCTTCCCTCTGAAGGTGAGGAGGGGGTTTTGGGATGGATTTCCCAGAGAATTTGTGGCTGCCCCAGGTGTTTTTGGGATGGATTTCCCAGAGAATTTGTGGCTGCTCCAAAAGAATTCAAGGCCAGGTTGGATTAATCTGGATATTATTGGGAGTTCCCCCCTGGCCATGGTGTGGATGAACTTCAGGGGTTCCAACCCAAAACATTCCAGGATTCCATGGTTCCCTCCTGTCACACAGATTTGTGGCAACTCAGGGCTCAAGAAGGAATTTTGGAAGGAATTCTTCCCTCTGAGGGTGAGGAAAGGTTTTTGGGATGGATTTCCCAGAGAATTTGTGGCTGCTCTAGGAGTGTCCAAGGCCAGGCTGGATTAATCTGGAGTGGTTTTTCATTAATTGGGAGTGTTTTTTAATTAATTGGGAGTGTCCCTGGCCATGGTGTGGGTGAGATTGACGGGTTCCAACCCAAAACATTCCAGGATTCCGTGGTTCTCTCCTGCCACAGAAATTTGTGGCAATTTGTCCCCCACAGGCTCGAAAGTGGCACTTTCTATAAGAGCAAAGAGAGGGAATTTTATCCTCATGCTGAAAAAACCAACAGCAAAGCCAAAAAATGCTGAGGGGCCAGAGACAAGGACCAAACCAAGCTTCAACCACGGGGCTGAGTACCAAATATCACCAAAATAATCCCTAAAAACCACACAAAATATCTCAACAAATCCAAAACACCACACAAAAACCCACTGAGTTTTTTAAACCCACCTTTACCTGGTGCTAAATTTTTTTTTGGCCATGCTGGACCATCCCCAAGCACTGAAGAGATCCCCACAAGTTCTAGAGATGAAAAATTCATATTTTTAGCCAGTTTTAAAGGCAACTCACTAGAACTTGGATTCCTTCTTTCTCGATTGGAGCTTGATCATAAGTGGCATCACAAACTCGCACCAAGGTTGTCACCCCGTACTTCTTCAGCTCCTTGGAAGAGAAAATAAAACAGCTGAGCACTGAATAATGAGAAATCTCTTTTTATCAGCTAGAAAAATCAACATTTTCCACATTTTCAGGGCACCAAAGTGAGTGCACGTGGAAGGATAAAATTTGTGAGGAAATTTAAAAGGGACAGAAAAAAATGAGAAATGTTTCTGAGGGGGGGAAAAAATTGGAATTATGAGAGGAAAATCGCAATTATGAGAGGAAAATTGCAATTATGAGAGTACTAAAATAGCTGCTTAAATGCTCCATGCAGCTTCTTCTCCTCTTTAAATAGAAGCCTGGGACTGTTTGCTTCAGCCAGTGTTGACATTTGGAGGCAGGGAGGAACAGAACACACGCCCCACCACGCTCCAGCCTCCTGGCAATGCACTAAAAGTAGCACTTGGGGCCAGATAAAGAACCAGAGGATCAAACAAAAGCTGCTCCAGCTCACTCTGAAAGCTCAAAAATCAGAATTTCCACTGCTGTTTGGGGCTGAATTGCACCTCAGAATTAGCAGGAATATCCATTGCAGAGAGTGCTGGAAAAGGGAGGAAATTCTAAATAAAAATTCTCAGTAATTGGGGTGTTAGAATCCTGGATTATGAGAATTTTAAATGTTCTGTGTTCAAAGGCACAGACCCACAGGAGAACCTAAAGTTGTAGAACAAATTAATTAATTTGCTCTAAAATTAATTGATAGTACTAAGATTACAAGTGTGCAATATCACAAAGTAAAGAAACTTTAAGATTTTAGAATATAAAGATAAATATGAAGCAAAACAGAAGTTTTAAGGTAGAAGCAATTTGCTTTTCTTTACCTTCTTCTTCATAGATTTAAGTGATGTTTTGTAATTAGACAAACAAATCCACATTACAAGCTTCAAAAGATCAATTATTGAGCTAAAAGGAAAAAAAATCTAAGTATCCTTTCTTAATTAGACACTGGAGGTAAATAACTCATCCTGTGAACCTAAACTTAATTTGTATTTCATTTTCTGAGGGAGGAGAAAGCTCAGCTCCAACTCTTAACCCAGCAATGGTTGATTTATTTATTAAAAACAGTGTGTGGCTTAATGAAAAAGAACATTTAGAGTCACAAAATCAAAATATTTTTGTAATGGGGTGGTTTGGGTGGGGACACCAACCTGACCTGGGACATTTCCAGGGATCCAGGGAATTCCCTCCCAGGCAGGAATTCCCTGTATTTTTAACCTAAATCTTTCTGTTTGAACCCATTATTAAGTCCAGGGATGCTTTGATGGAAAAGGGGATGTGTTTATATCCCAAAATTGAAGCTCATCCAAGCCAAAAAATGCAAGAATTCAGAAAATAAAATACCAGTGAATTCTCTCCTGATACTGTGAGGAGTATGTGAAAAATAAAGACAAAAAAAAAAATCCTTAAATTTCCTTCCAGAGGTGAGGAAGGAGTGGTCAGCAGATTCTTGGACAGGAATTTTGAAGGATTTGGGAATTTTTTTGGACTCATTTTTGTCCAAGGAGTAAATCCTTGGTGGCAAGGTTTGTATCTCAAAATTGAAGCTCATCCAAGACAAAAAATGCAGGAATTCACAAAAAAATCAGCATTGATTCTCATACTGTGAGGAGAATGTGAAAAATAAAGACAAAAAAAACCTTAAATTTCCTTCCAGAGGTGGGGAAGGAGTGGTCAGCAGATTCTTGGACAGGAATTTTGAGGGATTTGGGAATTTTTTGGACTCCTTACCTCGATGAACTTGCTGAGGGTTGCATTGGTTGGGTTGTGAGTGATCAGGAAACGCAGATTTTCATAAGTAATTTCCACGGGGGCTGGACGGTTCATAATGGCAAAAAAAAAATTTGTGTGAGGGGCCAAAAAAAAAAAACCAACCCAAAAAAAGAAAAAAAAATCAAAATAAAGGGGGAAAAATAAAAACAAACAAACAAAAAAAAAATCAATGACCTTGGAAACGTTTCACAGCAGAAAACATCAAAAAGAGCACTAATGCGCCTGGGATTGATCAGAGCTTGCTTTGATGGGTTTGTTCCTCAATTTTTGCTCCTAGAAAAAAGCAGGTTTGCTTCCAAATCCTCAGTTGCTGGCGGGGTGGTATCCTTCAGACTCCCCAAATTCCCAGAGCAGAGCACAGGCAGGGCAGCCTGTCCTACATGGAGGCACTGGTGAGGTGAGGGCAGGGCTCTGTCTCCTCTTGGTTTGTTCCTGGGCCAGAGTCGGTGCCAGGAATCTGCTGCCAAGGGCCAGGAGAAATCCCATAAATCTGAGCCGGGTCCCGGAGTCTTGGGAGGGGTAAAAAAAAATTTAAAAAAAAAAAAAAAAAAACCACAAACCAAAAAAATGGGAATCGTGGCAGCACAAAGAGGTTGGGGAGCCCCCTGAGCTCACTTGGCAGCCAGGGTGCTGTGCTGGGCCTGGCAGAAGTCTGCCCTGACGCTCAGAATCGCCATAAATGTGCCAAGGATCCTCCAACAGAACACCTGCAACGGGGGAAAAACACAGGGAAAGGGTTGGTGAGGGCTGTGCCCAGAGTGATCCCCCCCTGAGGAACTGAAATTCAAATTATCATTAAAAAAAAACCAAATAAATCAAAGTCCGGATAGGTTTAATCATAAATGTTGTGAATATTCTCTTGGGATTTGTAATTCCCATTCCTGGAATGGGGGAAAAACACAGGGAAAGGGTTGGTGAGGGCTGTGCCCAGAGTGATCCCCCCCTGAGGAACTGAAATTTAAATTATCATTAAAAAAAAACCAAATAAATCAATGTCTGGATAGGCCTAATCATAAATATTGTGAATAAACTCAAATTAAAAGAATAATTTTAAAAATCCAAATAAATCAAAGTTCTGATAGGTCTAATCTTAAATATTGTGAATAAATTAAAATCTAAAAAATAAAATAATATTTTAAAAAAATCAAAGTGATTTAGGCCTAATGATAAATCATGGAAACACCTGGAATGGGGGAAAAAGTGGGAAAAGTGTTGGTGGGTTCTGTGCCCAGAATGATCCCCCCCTGAGGAACTGAAATTCAAATTATCATTAAAAAAAAACCAAATAAATCAAAGTTCTGATAGGTTTAATCGTAAATAGTGTGAATATTCTCTTGGGATTTGTTGTAATTCCCATTCCTGGAATGGGGGAAAAACACAGGGAAAGGGTTGGTGAGGGCTGTGCCCAGAGTGATCCCCCCCTGAGGAACTGAAATTTAAATTATCATTAAAAAAAAACCAAATAAATCAATGTCTGGATAGGCCTAATCGTAAATATTGTGATTAAAATAATCATTAAAAAAACCCCAAATAAATCAAAGTTCTGATAGGCCTAATAATAAATTTTGAGAATAAATTCAAATTAAAATAATCATTAAAAAATTGAAGTCCTGATAGGTTTAATTATAAATATTGTGAATATTCTCTTGGGATTTGTTGTAATTCCCACTCCTGGAATGGGGGAAAAACACAGGGAAAGGGGTTGGTGGGTGCTGTGCCCAGAGTGATCCCCCCCTGAGGAACTGAAATTTAAATTATCATTAAAAAAAAACCAAATAAATCAATGTCTGGATAGGCCTAATCGTAAATATTGTGATTAAAATAATCATTAAAAAAACCCCAAATAAATCAAAGTTCTGATAGGCCTAATAATAAATTTTGAGAATAAATTCAAATTAAAATAATCATTAAAAAATTGAAGTCCTGATAGGTTTAATTATAAATATTGTGAATATTCTCTTGGGATTTGTTGTAATTCCCACTCCTGGAATGGGGGAAAAACACAGGGAAAGGGGTTGGTGGGTGCTGTGCCCAGAATGATCCCCCCCTGAGGAACTGAAATTTAAATTATCATTTAAAAAAACCCAAATAAATGGAAGTTCTGATAGGTCTAATCATAAAGATTGTGAATAAATTCAAATTCTGCTGTGCCTCTGCTCTCTGAACAAAACCAGCAGCAGGAGCAGAAGGAAAGGCTATAATAAATAAAATAATATCATATAATCAATTTTTCACGTATTTCAGCTCCTGCTAGCAGATAAATTTCACCCAACTCGAAATATTCCCCCAGAAATTTATCAAAGTGACGGCCAAATGGTCATTGAGCAGCAATAACTTTTAGTTATTCTCAATTATTTCAGTTATCACCGTAATAACTTGGGGTTCTTCTCTGCCTTATCTCTATTTACAGACCTGGCCTTTAAAAGCAGCCCCAGTTTGAAAAGGCAAAACTCCAAATACAAAATTCCAGCAATAAAGGATGGAACAAAGCCATGACATTTAGGGGGGGTGAAAATGAGAGTTATCCCCAAAGCAGGAGTGAAATATTCAATTAAATATTAAATTATCAATGTGGTTTTTCGGGGCTTTTAAAAATAACGAAGGCAAGGAATTGCTGCTGGAGCAATTCTTTATTTTTTTTTGAGGGGAAAAAGGCTGGAATCAGGCAGGAATCACAGAAATCACAAAGCCACAAGTGGAGAGGGAAGGTCAAGGTGGCAGAGCTGAGTGAGGATAATTAGCAATAAATTAATTAAAACCACCCCATCCCAGCTCAGGAGTGCCCAGTGTTTAATGAGAGCCTCACTTGTAAATTAAACACCACCAAATTTTCACTGCCACAGAGTCAAAAATCACCCCAAGAACAGCAATTATTCCCTTCAAGCACAGCTTGGAGTGCCAAAAATGATATTAATTCGCTTGCCAGAGGCAAAGGAAAAGCTGTTTTCAATCACCTCCCCTGACCTCACGCTCTGAGGGACTGAAATCCAAATTTCCACCAGGAATCCTGGAATGTTTCATCCACAGGATGGAAGAATCCCCTCCAAACACATCAAACCTTGATCAATTTATTCATTTATCAATTCATTCTCTCCCAGGTCGTAGAAAATTAAGAGGTGAAAGCCTAATTAAGGCTAACAAAAATGTTTTTTATAAATAACTGAATGGCAGAATGAGGAGAAAGGAGAATTTCCATTCCTAGATTTTTCTCCTCAGCACCAGATTTGGTTGGAAGAGCCTCATCCAGAGTTCTTTGTTCCATCCTTTATTTTTGCCCTGGAAGTTGTATCAAACCAGGGTCATTTTTGAACCAAAGAGGGAATTTCACCCCAATCATTTCAAAAGGCGGTTGGACAAACAAAATTCACCGAGTGATTAAAAAGTGGAATATTTCATTTCCACCTGTGGAAGGAGTCAGCAGCTCCTCTGAAAAGCAGGAGTGACACCAGCTCCCCTTCCCAAAGGAATATTCCTGGAGCATTTAATTAGCTCCCAGCTCAGGAGTGATTAAAAAAGGTGTTTTTAATAAAACACTGTATTTAAGGCTGAATAAAGTTATTTCCAGCAGGATAAGGAGTTGATGTAGCACACAAGGCTAATTTTAAAACTTTGGGTTGCTGACAGATGTTGAGTTTAAATAGAAAAATCAGGCTTCTAATTAAGAAAATTAAAAATTTTGTTTACAATCAATCCAGGTGTGATCTGAGCAACCCAGGTGTGATCTGAGCAATCCAGGTGTGAACTGATCAATCCAGCTGTGACCTGATCAATTCAGCTGTGATCTGAGCAATCCAGGTGCCACCTGATCAATCCAGGTCCCACCTGATCAATCCAGCTGTGATCTGATCAATCCAGGTCCCACCTGATCAATCCAGAGGCCACCTGATCCATCCAGCTGTGATCTGATCAATCCAGCTGTGATCTGATCAATCCAGCTGTGAGATGATCAATCCAGGTGCCCCCTGATCACTCCAAGTGTGATCTGAGCAATCCAGGGGCCACCTGATCAATCCAGGTGCCACTTGCCCTATCCAGGTGTGATCTGATCAACCCAGGTGCCACCAGCCCCATCCAGGTGCCACCTGATCAATCCAGCTGTGATCTGATCAATCCAGCTGTGATCTGATCAATCCAGGTGCCACCTGATCAATCCAGGTGCCACCCGTGCAGGTGGGGAAGGATTTTGGGATTTTTTAACTGAACACACGCTCAGATCCCTCCCCTCACTCCCAGCCTGATCCGAGGTAAATCTGAGAGGAATTTCTTCTCGAATGGGCAAAACGAAGCTGCAAATCTCTGGGAAGGGCAGGCATTAAGCAGCATACGTTAATTAAGGTAACAACTGATCAGGAGAGAAATTAATTCCTGGCCTTGACAGGAGCTGGAGATGGCTGGGAGTGAAACCCCAAACACCCACAACCCCCAATGTAGGATTCCTAAATCTGAGACTCCAGCAGAGCCAGCAGCAGCCCAGGGGAAAGGAAACCCAAGGAACGACAGCGTGAGGAATTCCCAGCTCCACCGAAAGGAGAGAGGGGGAGAGGAACAGCCCAGAACAGCTGCAGCCTGCAGGGATTGCAGGGATTGCAGAACAGGATCCCCCTGGAAAGGGCACCGGGATCCCCTTTCCAACGCCCCGGGGCACAGGATGCACAGCACGGCTGCTAATTTGTTACTCTCAATTCAAAGGATCCTTGGGAGGGCCTCAGGCAATCCCAAATCATTCTGTTCCTCTAGGGGAGAATGAGAAATCCCAAATCATTCTGTTCCTCTGAGAGAGAATGAGAAATCCCAAATCATTCTGTTCCTCTGAGGGAGAATGAGAAATCCCAAATCATTCTGTTCCTCTGAGAGAGAACAATCCCAAATCATTTTGTTCCTCTGAGAGAGAACAATCCCAAATCATTCTGTTCCTCTAAGGGAGAATGAGAAATCCCAAATCATGTTGTTCCTCTAAGAGAGGATGGGCAATCCCAAATCATTTTGATCGTCTAAGGGCCTCAGGCAATCCCAAATCATTTTGTTCCTCTAAGGGAGGACAAGCAATCCCAAATCATTCTGTTCCTCTAAGAGAGGATTGGCAATCCCAAATAATTTTGTTCCTCTAAGGGAGAATGAGAAATCCCAAATAATTTTGTTCCTCTGAGAGAGAACAATCCCAAATCATTCTGTTCCTCTAGGGGAGAATGAGAAATCCCAAATCATTCTGTTCCTCTAAGGGAGGATGAGAAATCCCAAATCATTCTGTTCCTCTAAGGGAGGATGGGCAATCCCAAATCATTTTGATCCTCTAAGGGCCTCAGGCAATCCCAAATCATTCTGTTCCCCTAGGGGAGGATCCACGTTGAATCCACGAGCTGCTGGACTTTCCTTTTCTGTGAAATCTCTGGAATTTCACACGTGAAATCAGCCCCACAAACGGATCCCATCAGATTTCCATCCTGCCTCAGGATTTTGGCTTTTCCTGCCGCTCTGCCCATGCCAGGTTTTACTTCCCCTTCCTCAAAATTCCCCTCTCTATCCCTACACTACCAAAAATATTTCACCTGCACCATTTTCCACGCGAAACAAACCGGAGACCTCCAAAAGGAGCTTTCAAACCTAAACCACAAATCAGCCAAGAAGCAAAACCAAAAATCTTTTCTAAGACATCCTCTCAAGGAGGAAAAAAAAACCCTGGAATTAAACGGTTCTGGGTGAACTCCTGGCTGAAGGAAGCTCGCTCAGACTGACACGTGCCTTGGAGAGGGGTGAGGTCAAAAAAATTTCACTGTTCCACCCTGTCCACCCCCGCGGGCGGCTGCAGCTCCCTCCCAGTCCCTCCCAGTTCGGGGCTGACTCACTCGTTTCCTCTGCAGATACGGATCTGCCCCAGCAGGAACGAGAAAGCCTCAAAGAAGCCTCGAGTGACACGTCAGGAAATGGTGACAACTGTCACCTGCACAGAGGGAGGCAAAGCTCCCGAAGCTGAACGGGAATGGATGGGAAAAATCACACTGGGAATAGCTGGACACTGCCACAATTCTTCTAGGAAAGTGCTGCATGCTCTTCCCTGTTCATGCTGCTCTAACAGTGGGATTATTCTTTAAAAAAAAAACCTTCCCCACCCATCATTTAAGTTTTTAAAGGACATGTTTGAATGGTATTTGCATTCCGTACCCAAAAAGTTGAAAGTTGTTAAAAGTGTTTGAAGTCAAAGTTGTTTAAAGTGTTTGAAGTCAAAAGCAAAAAGCTCTGCTAAAAAAAAAAAAAAAAATTAAAACTTGAGCTCCAATCCTGTTTAAGCCACGGAATTATATTCAAGTGAAATCAAAAATTACTTTCAGCAATTTGTTTGCGACATCAATAAGTCCTTCCTAAAAACCAGAAGGCTGAGCTGTCTAAGCTGGGCTTTGAAAGCAAGGTCCTGCCTGATCAACAGCTCAGCCCAAACATTCTCACACCAAATATCAAACCCGGCAGCAAAAGCCCATTAACGAGTGGAGCAGGACTTGAAAGCAACTTCAGAAATCACCCAGAAAACACAGAAGCTGCAGAGCTGAGTCACTTGCACCCTGCTCATCTCCCTGATTCGAGTTTCCACGCAGCTCTGCCGGCTTTGGAGCTGAGGAGTTAAAGCAGGCTGACAGCTGAGCCTGGGGCTGACTGATAAATGTCACTGCCCTCCACAAAGTCCCAATTGTTCCCAGGCGCGGCCCATTCTCAGGGGCACAGCTCGGTTTTCAGCCAAGAGCTGAACTTTTTTATTTTTTTTTTTAAGAGAAACAAGGGGCAACAAAAAGCTACAAGTAACAGCGGAGCCAACCTGGAGAGCTCTGAGGGCTGGGAAAGTACATTTCACACTCGCTGGGCCCCTCACAAAAATCAGCACAAAGCCGTGAGATGATACCAGGCATTTGAGATTTCTTATTTAAGAGGTGTCCCCCAAAAAAGAGCAAGCTCCAGGGCACGGGGCTGATTTCCAATGTTCACAGGAGCTGCCAAAGGAACCCAGAGGCACCCACAGCACCCACGCCAGGAAAACCAGCACATCCTGGACACCCTTCCTTTCCCCTCAGAAAAGTCACCCCCATGCTTGAACACACAAAAAAAACCTTCACAGATCACCTCGAGGCTCTCCTTTTCCACCCCCCAAAAAATCCCCAGCTTTTATCAAACTTGTTCCCCATCCACACAGGAATCAGTAACACCCCTCTGCCCCTGAAAATGGTTTTTTTTTTCCTCCCAAAATACGCAACCCACAAACATAAATTTGGAACCACAGCGTGGCTCGGGTGGATTAAAGCATCTCTAGGTGGCCTTGGGAATTAATTCCACATCTTCTCTGGGAATTCCATCCCTCATCACCTCACAGGGAATTCTTCCCTCACCTCCAAATTTCTGTCAGTGTTTTTTGGGGTGGGAAAAGGAAGCCTCGAGGTGGTCTGTGAAGGTTGAAGGGTTTTTTTTTTTGTGTTTCGGGCTGGAAAAATGTTCAGGACTGAGGGGTGACATTTCTCAGGCTGGAGGGGGCAGGAAAGGAAGGGTGCCCAGGATGTGGAGGTTTCCCTCTCACCCTGGCACTCCCTGCTTGCCCTGCTCCTTTCCCTGAACCCCCTGGATCTGCTCCACAGGGAGCAGCCCCGGAATTCCAGAGGGGGCAAAGTCCAGGCAGGAGCACCCTGAGCTCTGCCCTGCACTGCACCGAGGAACAGGAGGATGGATCTCTGCAGGGAATTCATCTCTCTGAAGTTTATCAGGTGTTTTACTTATTTTTTTTTTCATTAAAAATCACAACTAGACCCCGAGTAAGACGCACATTCCTCGCTGTGCATCCTCACTCCTACCTTAACTCCAGCTGAGTTGATTAAATCCAAGTATTTCTACATGTTGAGTCATAAGGAGACAGAGTTTTCTGGCTGCTGCTAGTGGTGGGGTTCTCTTTATTTTTTTTTTTTTCCTAATTTTTTTTT
>NW_005054436.1:1884913-1887595 GCF_000277835.1 Geospiza fortis | reverse complement strand
AAAAAAACCTTCACAGATCACCTCGAGGCTCTCCTTTTCCACCCCCCAAAAAATCCCCAGCTTTTATCAAACTTGTTCCCCATCCACACAGGAATCAGTAACACCCCTCTGCCCCTGAAAATGTTTTTTTTTTTCCTCCCAAAATACGCAACCCACAAACATAAATTTGGAACCACAGCGTGGCTCGGGTGGATTAAAGCATCTCTAGGTGGCCTTGGGAATTAATTCCACATCTTCTCTGGGAATTCCATCCCTCATCACCTCACAGGGAATTCTTCCCTCACCTCCAAATTTCTGTCAGTGTTTTTTGGGGTGGGAAAAGGAAGCCTCGAGGTGGTCTGTGAAGGTTGAAGGGTTTTTTTTTTTGTGTTTCGGGCTGGAAAAATGTTCAGGACTGAGGGGTGACATTTCTCAGGCTGGAGGGGGCAGGAAAGGAAGGGTGCCCAGGATGTGGAGGTTTCCCTCTCACCCTGGCACTCCCTGCTTGCCCTGCTCCTTTCCCTGAACCCCCTGGATCTGCTCCACAGGGAGCAGCCCCGGAATTCCAGAGGGGGCAAAGTCCAGGCAGGAGCACCCTGAGCTCTGCCCTGCACTGCACCGAGGAACAGGAGGATGGATCTCTGCAGGGAATTCATCTCTCTGAAGTTTATCAGGTGTTTTACTTATTTTTTTTTTCATTAAAAATCACAACTAGACCCCGAGTAAGACGCACATTCCTCGCTGTGCATCCTCACTCCTACCTTAACTCCAGCTGAGTTGATTAAATCCAAGTATTTCTACATGTTGAGTCATAAGGAGACAGAGTTTTCTGGCTGCTGCTAGTGGTGGGGTTCTCTTTATTTTTTTTTTTTTCCTAATTTTTTTTTTCCTCTCCTTTAAATCCTAACTGCAGTTCTGAGTCAGACCCTGCCTGGTTCATTCGGGGAGTTTCGAGACGAGTTTCCATTTATACAGGAGCCTTTCAAAGCCAAATTTCTGCCTTCCTCCTCCTCCTCCTCACCCCGAAACCAGCAGAGAGCACACACTGCCCCGGGAGAAAACGCAGATCATGACTAATCACACCCAGGAACCATCACGAGACAGAAGGAAACCACTTCCAGCACTTCCCCGCAGCCTCACCTGGCCTGCAAAGCTCCCAAATCCCCAAAGCTCAGCTCCTCCTCGACCCAAAGCACAGCCCCGAGCTGACATTGCCCAGAAATCCTCCCCTCCCTGACTCAGACCTCCCCGCAGGTCACTCGCAGGACTTTTCCCGAGGCGTTGCTTGTCCCTTTTTTTATTTTTTCCCCAGCCCCAAATCCCCCAGGGCAGCCCTTTATCCAGACAAACCGGCCCCACAGCCCTGCCCCCATTGCCACCCCAGGAAAACCACCACATCCTGGACACCCTTCCTTTCCTGCAGCCTCAGAAATGGCAGCCCCCTGCTCCTTCCAGCCCTGAACGCAAAAAAAAAACAAACCCCTTCACCCTTTACAGATCACCTCGAGGCTTCCCTTTCCCACACCCCAAAAAAATCCCCAGCTTTTATCAAACTTGTTCCCCATCCACACAGGAATCAGTAACACCCCTCTCCTCAAAACACTGATGACAATGTCCCCTAACACCAGGTTAAAACTCCCAAAAAACAGATAAAATCCCCCAAAACCAGGGGCAAATTCCTCCCAAAAACCAGGTGCAAATCCCTCTAAAACCAGGTATAAATTCCCCCCAAAACCAGGTGCAAACCCCTCATAAACCAGGCGCAAATTCCCCCCCAAACCAGGTGCAAATTGCCCCCAAAAATCAGGTGCAAATTCCCCCCAAAGCTAGGTAAAACCTCCTCTAAAACCAGGTGCAAATTCCCCATAAAACCAAGTACAAACCCCTCAAAAACCAAGTATAAATTCCCCCCAAAACTAGGCCCAAATTCCCCATAAAACCAGGTGCAAACCCCTCAAAAACCAGGTACAAATTCCCCCCAAAACCAAGTACAACCCCCAAATTCAACCCTCCTGCAGCCTCCCCGTTTCAATCCCCCAAGAAATGCCCCCCTTCCTGAACATCCCCCCAAAACCGTTGCAAGGTGGGGACTTGGGGACCCCCACGTCCCACAGGTGAGGGGGGACCCCCCAAAGCAGCCCTGCAGGGAAATGGGACCCCCAAAGCTGCGGGTCAGGGCCACTGTCCCCAACCTCTGGGGGACAGTGGCCCCCAGTGCAGCCCCCCAAGCTCAGGAGGGACCCCACAGGTCTGAGCTGCCCCCAAAGCCCCTCCTCGCACGCAGGGAGCCCTCAAAGCCCCCCAAACAAACCGCACAGGCCGGGGATTTCCTCCATAACAGGAAGGAGTCCCCGAGTCCCAGGCAGAACCTCGTGGAGCCCCAAATCCCCCTCCAAAGGAGCCCCTGAGCCCACACGGAGCCTCCTGCACCCTCAAGCCCACCCCAAACCAACGCCTCAGCTCCCTGCAGCCCTAAAACCCTCCCAAACTGGCCCCCAGAGCACAAAACCCCCTCCAAACCACCCACAAGGGCCTGAGGAGACTCTCCAGGCCAAAGAGGCCCCCTCAGAGCAGGGAATCCCCTCCAAACACACCCGGGATTCCCCCCCACGTTCCCCAGCTCCGGGGCGGCGCCTCCGGCCTCCCCCGCTCCCCTCCGTTCTCCCGAAGCCCCTGGGCTGCCCCCTCACCGTGGGCATTGAG
>NW_005054436.1:1884227-1884687 GCF_000277835.1 Geospiza fortis | reverse complement strand
GGGGGAATGGGAATGGAGGGCTGCGTGAGGAACTCGCAGCACTTTGGGGTGTCTGGAGGGGCCTCCAGGGAAAGCGGAGGGAGATCCTTCGTCACGTAATGCAGTGATAAGACAAGAGGCTAGGTATTAGGAGGAAATTCTTCCCTGTGAGCGTGCCGAGGCGCTGGCACAAGGCGTGGAATGCCCCGAGCCTAGAATTGTTCGAAGCCAGGTTAGATAATACCTTGAGCAACCCGCTGTAGCAGGAGGTGCCCCCTCTTCAAACATCCTTCCATCCCGCTGCTTTTATAGCAACCCCCCTTATAGCCAATGGTATAGGCCTCTCCCCCCCCCCCCGCTTTGGGCATTGGTATAGCCCGGGGCGACTCGCCCTAACCGTCCCCAGTCACCCTTGGTCCATCCCGGACCTCCCCGCAGCCCTCCCACACTTGGACCGGCCCTCTCACCGCACGCGCACACG
>NW_005054436.1:1882718-1884192 GCF_000277835.1 Geospiza fortis | reverse complement strand
CGCTCCTCCCCGCTGCCGCCAGTGGTTCGGCCCGCCCGGGGGGTTCCCACGGCTTCCGCTTCCCTGAGCCCGCGGCGGGACCGGGACCGGGATCTGGGACCCGGGAGCGGGATTGGGATCTAGCAACCGGGATAAGGGATAAGGATCCCTTGCTTCCTGAACGGGCTGGAGGAGATGTGCGATTTCCCCAATTATAAACACTGCTGTCTTCCCATTTCCCATGCTCTGACTGTCGAATTATTAATAGAGGGCTGTGTTTTATATTAATTTAAGCAGCTGCAGTGCTTGGAATGTGTGCTAATGAAGTGCTGCCTCCACACACAATAACAGAAACCCCTGCAAAAAAGCCTTTTTGCATTTATAGAATCATGGAATACCTCAAGTTGGAAGGGACCCATAAGGGCCACCAAGTTCAACTCCTTGCCCAAACCCATCAGGGAAGAAACTCGAAGAATCATCCATGAACGGGCAAAACTGAGGGTGAGAAAAAAGGAACTAACAAACCTTTGTCCCTCAAAATACACAGAGAATCTGCTCAGTGCCACTTTGCTGAGTTTAATGGCTCTGCAAAGTTCTAAGTGGAGTCACATAAACTGTGATAATCATAGGCCTTAGGGCTCTTTCCTTTCCTTCTTCAGCACTGTGATAAGAGCAGCTTCGTCCTTCAGGGACACCGAGGGCTCGTCCCCAGAGCTGGCTGTGCCCCATAGCACCGTGAGGGCAGGCTCAGCTCCCACAGGGCACTGCTGGACTCTGGAGGCCGGGGAACACGCAGAGCCCTCAGAGCGGCACTACCCTGTACCTCAGGGCAGCGCTGTGCCCCGGGCAGGCCAAATCCCGGTCCCCACGGCCCGGTCCCGGTGCCGGTTCCCGGTTCCCCCTCAGCCCCTTCCCGCACCTCAGCGCCGCCGCCTGGCGGGAATGCGGAGCGCGCATGCGC
Organism: Geospiza fortis; assembly: GCF_000277835.1. Lineage (NCBI taxonomy): Eukaryota > Metazoa > Chordata > Aves > Passeriformes > Thraupidae > Geospiza > Geospiza fortis. The sequence continues at coordinate 1,883,252 of NW_005054436.1, read as the reverse complement.
GGCACCGCCGGGGCGCAGTGCGGTCAGAGCCGCCGATTCGAGTCCTGCGGTCGGCGGTTCGCGTGTGGTCGCGGGTTCGAATCCCGCCCGCGCTCCCCGTGCCATCATCGGCTCCCTCACAACTTTGATTTTATGATTCTATTTACTCTACTACAGTTTTGGGCCCCCCAAAGGCTCGTGAAAGGTCGAAGAAAATGCCTTGGCTGGGGGAGCTGGGTTTAGTCTTAAGAGGAGGCTTAAGGGAAACCTCATTGCTCTCCACAAGCACCTGCCAAAACCACGTACAAAACCAGGCACAAAATGCCCGGAGCTTGTGGTGAGGTGGGGCCGCTCTCTTCTACTGTGTGAAAAGTGAGAGGAAACGGCCTCAAGCTGAGACAGAACAGATTCACAGTAGATATTAATATTTTTTCGCCCCGTGGGTGGCCAGACATTGGGAGGGGCTGCTTGAGGAGGCGATGGAGTCCCCGCATTTAGAGGCGCGGTCGAGGGATTCCAACAGCAGCGCCGCGCGGACTGCATGAATTACTCTCT
>NW_005054436.1:1878383-1882001 GCF_000277835.1 Geospiza fortis | reverse complement strand
GGGCGGGGCGGCGGGGCCCGGGGGCCGTTCTGGCTCCGGGGTTAAAATGATATATTTCCCTGTTAAAATCAGATATTTCCTTGTTAAAGTCAGATATTTCCCTGTTAAAATATTTCCCCGTTAAAATCAGATATTTCCGTGTTCAAGTGAGATATTTCCATGTTAAAATGGGATATTTCCCTGCTAGAAAGAGATATTTCCCTGTTAAAATGAGATATTTCCCTGAGTAATGGCAGAGCCGCGAGTTTTGTGTGTGTTTTATTGGTGGTTGTGTTGCATTGTATTGTGTTAGCTCTTGTGGTGCGGCCTCAGCCAGATGGGAGAATGAAGAGAATCCAAACCCCTTGGGAGAAGCGTTTAATAATTGAAATAAAACGTGACGGAATAATAGTGAATATGCTGCTAATAATGATAATTGTGATGTTGGGAGGGAGTAGAAAGAAGCGATGCCCGGTTCTTCACCACGCCATCCCCGAGCTCCTTCCAGATCCAGGGTGGCAGTGAGAGAACCGTTTAATAATTGAAAACCAGTGAGAGAACCGTGTAATAATTGAAATGAAACGTGACGGTAATAATAAATACGCTGATAAATAATAATTTTGAGGTTGGGAGGGAGTAGAAAGAAGCGATGCCCGGTTCTTCACCACCCCATCCCCGAGCTCCTTGCAGATCCAGGGTGGCAGTGACAGTCCTGGGGGTGGAATGGACCCTTCGGGTGACCCTGTCCTGCTTTGGGGACAGCTCCTCTCCTTTCCTGACAAGGGTTAAACGCAGCTCGGGAGCAGCCGACACACACCAAGCTGTTGGAAACGTGATTCCCATAAAAATCCCTAAAAGCAGCTGTCGGGAAGAACAGCAGCTCTGTCCCTGCCGAAATCAGGGCAGCCCTCGCACCCCTGGGGACAGAGGGAGCTAAAATAGAACCACAAAGAGCCACGCGGGGGATTTCTTTCCCTGCTGGAAATGCAGAGCCGGGGAAGAGCTGGAATGGAAATGGAAATGGCAGCCTTTGTTCTTTGCCCAGCCTTCCCTTCCCTTCCCTTCCCTTCCCTTCCCCGGCTCAGCCCTGCCCGGGTCTCCCCCTGCAGCACTCAGGGCACCTCCAAAAACGGGCCCAGTTCAAAAATTCCCAATCTCTGTCTCCTTCTCGGGGAGCTGGGAGGTTCCCAGAACAAGGATCTGTTCAGATTCCATCCGTGATTTTAAATTTTTTCCCCACCTGCTTAAAACAAATTTATTATTATTATTATTAGTAGTAGTAGTAGTATTAGTATTATTATTATTATTTTTATTATTATTATCAGTGCTTTTAAAAATATTTCATTTTTTCCACATGGTTTTTATTATTACTATTGCTATTATGATTACTATTGCTATTATTATTATTACTATTGCTATTATTATAATTATTGTTTCCACCGGTGCTTTTTGAAATTATTTTTCTTCCACCTGCTTTTCAAATTATTATTATCATTATCATACTTTAATTTTATTATTCTTATTTTATTCTTGTTATTTTCTTAGTAATAATATGATCGCTATAACTGATATTATTAATAGTAATTTATTTAATTTTGTTACTTTTTATTGGGATTTTCAAATATTTATTGGAATGTTTACATTACTTTAATTAATTAAATTATTAAATTTTGTGTTAATTAATTAAATTATTCAACTGTAATTCATTCAATAATAATTTATTTTAAAAATAATTTATTTAAAATTATTTTTAAAAGAATTTATTTACAATTATTTTTAATAATTTTAAAAATTATGTTACTTAATAATTTTAAATTATTAACTGGGATTTTTAAAATTATTTCTTTCTCTACCTGATTTTTGAATATTTTTTATTTTGTCAGGGCTTAAAAATGCAGTTTTGGTGCAGCTCTGGAGGTTTTAGGAGCTTGTTTTATGCAGGGAATAATTCGTGGGAATTGCTATCTCTCCCATTGTGCAAAGAACCCATCACAGCATCACCCAGCAGCACCTTGATCTAAATAAATGAGTTTTATAATCTGATTTTCCATCACTTTCATGGTTCTCGTGAATAAAATTCTTCAGCCAGCTGTGATGCCTCCCAGGCAGAGGAAATCCAAGGAATTTGCAAATTCCCCCACAAAGAGCAGCATCCTGCAAAGCCTGAGGGGTGTAACAAGGATTTAGGAGGGTTTTTTTTAAATTAATTATTTTTTTAATTAATTTATTAATGTAATGATTGCAGCTGTGGGGGATTTAAAATTGGAGCAGCTCCAGGTGTGGGTATTTTGAAAATCCCTTTTTTAAAAAGAATATTTTTCTGTATTTTAATAATAATTGGGAAATAATAATGATAATGATGATAACAATAAGAAGAATTCCCAGTCCCAGTTCAGAGTGAGCTGAGCAGGAAAACAATGAGGAAGAATTTGAGGTAAAATGATGGATTTAGGTGAATTTTTTTTGCCTGGATGAACCCCAGATTGCTCTGGATTCCTTGGAATTTCTGCCTGGGCCAAAGCTGTGCTGCACAACTCCAGCAAAATCATTTCCAGAGCCACAAATGCTCCCGAGTGTGAGCAGAATTCTTATTCCAGCCTTTTTTTCCCTCCCAGAAGTGGAATTTGCTCAGGCTGCCTGCCTCAGGGAGGGAACCCTGCTGAAATTCTGCATTTATTTATTTTAAGCAATATCTTAAAGTTGTCGAAACTACCTTGGTGGTTCTGTATTTTTAGAGGGAAAAAAATTTTAATTTTTTGGGGTTTTTTTTGGGAGCAGGGGCCTGGCAGTGATGGGATTCTTATTGATTCCATGGACTCTGGTGTGGAAGTGGCTGCACTGAGGGTTCTGTTATCCTAAAGAGAAACTGAAATCTGGGATTTCTTGCATTTTCAAATATAATCCACGTTTCCCTCCTGGAATTTGTGGGTCTGTGTGACCTTCCTTTTCCCTAGGGACAAGAAAATCCTTTTTGTTTCTTTTGGAAAGAGCAGGGGAGGTGTGAAGGGCACAGCCCTCTCTGCTTCCCAGCTTTGGGAAAAGGGAAATATCCCACCTGTGTGGCAGCCAGCTGTGGGTTTTGGGGTTTTTAAGGGAATTTTAGCTGGGTTTATTTCATGGAAAAGCTCCAAGCTGAGCTTCCCAGGGATGTGTGAGCTGTGTCATTCCAGGAGAGGTGGGAATGGGAGCAGGGAGGTGCTGGGGGACTCCCCCAGGGAATTCCCTGCTGGATTCAGGTCAGCTCCAGGCTGTGCATGCCTGGGGATGTCCCAGGGGTGGGTGGTGGCTCCTGGGGACCCACCAGGGATTGGAGAGGGCTGAGGTCACTGAGGTGAGAGGGGTCGCCCTGGAGCTCCTTGCACCTGCAGTCCAGGCTCTCCTGATGGAGATTCCCTCAATTCCTGTCCCCAAACTGCCACCTGACATTGTCCCCTGCTGTCTCAGGCTGGATTGTCCTGAAACCACTTCACTTTGCACTTTTCAGTTTCTGGTTTGTTCAACCATGGCAGTGTTCTCAACAGCTGGCACCGCTGTGGCCATTCCCGATCCCAGAGCTGTGGGGCCATTCCCATTCCCACCTCAGTGGCCATTCTTGTTCCCAGAGCTGTGGCCATTCCCCTTCCCCCCTCCTGGGCCACT
>NW_005054436.1:1876424-1878003 GCF_000277835.1 Geospiza fortis | reverse complement strand
TTCCTATTCCCACCTTTGTGGCCACTCCTGCTTCTGTGGCCATTCCCATTCCCACCTCTGTAGCCATTCCCACCTCTGTGCCCTTTCCTACCTCTGTGCCCGTTCCCATTCCCACCTCTGTGCCCGTTCCCATTCCCACCTCTGTGCCCATTCCCATTCCCACCTCAGTGCCCGTTCCCATTCCCGTTGCCATCCCAGGAGTTTCTCCCCCCGTGCCCCATCCCAAATCTCACCTTTCCCTCCCTGTGCCCTTTCCCTGGCAGTGCCCCCCTCCCTTCCCAGCAGAGCTGTGCCTGCCCAGGAGTGCCAGGCTGAGGGCTGGATTTTGGGGTGGGAAACAGTGCGATTAGCATTGCCAAATTCTTGGAATCTGGCCAGGAGCTGTTTCCCCTTCCTGAGAAATCAAACCAGCTGGGCAACAGGGAAGGATGGAGGAGGCTCTGCTTTCCTCAGAGGTGCCACCCCCAAATCCTTTAGGGTTTGGGGTTTTTTTAGAGGTCAGCATTATTTATTTTTCCAGCTTTTCAGTTTTACAAATCAACGTGCTCCCGGAGCACAGCTGAGCTGCAGGCCAGCATTCCCATGGATTTGGATTATTAAGGAATAGCTCAGGAGCAGCAGCATCCCCAACCCTTTACCTGCCCCCTAGGAATCCTGCTGAGCCCATCCCTGCCCCTCAGGAATCCCTGGAAAAGCCCCTCACGCCTCCAGCCTGCTGACATTCCCTGTGGCAAGCAGGGAACCTGATCCCAAAAAAACCTCTGGAGTGGCCCTGGAGCCCTCCAGGTGTCCCACAGATGTCACCACTGCCAGGATTTTATCCTTCCTCACCCATTTCCAGACTCCCCCATGGATCTGGGGCTGCCCTGAATTCTCAGAGCCTAGAATTCCCAAAGCTTGGAATTCCTGAGGTTTGGAATTCCCAGAGCCTGGAATTCCCAAAGCTTGGCATTCTCAAGCTTGGATTTCCCAGAGCCTGGAATTCCCAAAATTTGGAATTCACAGAACTTGGAATTCCCAAAATTTGAAATTTCCAGAGCCTGGAGTTCCTGGATATTGGAATTCCCAAAGCTTGGAATTCCCAGATATTGAAATTCCCAAAAGCTTGGATTTCCCAGATCTGGAATTCCCAAAGCTTGGATTTCCCAGATCTTGGAATTCCCAAAGCTTGGAATTCCCAAAGTTCCCAGAGTCTGGAATTCCCAAAGCTTGGAATTCCCAAAGTTTGGAATTCCTCTGCTACTCTTTCTCCTCCCTTCTATTTTATGTTCCGTTTCAAGACGTGGAGCTGCTGCTGCTTTTTAAATTTTGTTTTGTTTTCATCAGATTCTTCCTGATTTTTGTCCCAGTTCAGCAAAAAAATATTGAATTTTAATGTATTTTGGGCTGGTTTCTTTGTAGATTTAGGGGAAGGCAGAGGAATTTCCTTCTGGTATTCGTGATTCCATCTGTGATCTGATGTGTGTTTAAGGAAAATATAAAACAGCCCTATTTTTATATTATTATTTATATTTTTATTGCAATATTTATACTATATTTATAATACTATTATATTTCTATAATTTTGATTTTATATTAT
>NW_005054436.1:1860751-1876414 GCF_000277835.1 Geospiza fortis | reverse complement strand
TTATTTATATTTTATATTATTATTTTACATCATTATTTATAATTCTACTATTCATGTCTATAATAATATATTTCTATTACTTTAACTTATGTGATTAATTATTTATAATTCTATTATTTATACTTTTTATAATATATTTCTATTGTTTTAATTTGGTATTATTATTTCTATTAATTCTACTTTATTTTCATTTAGAAATTGAAAAAATTCAGAAGGGTGAGACAACAAAGAAGGATGAGGAAGAGAACTACCTGGATTTATTTTCCCACAAGAATATGAAACTGAAGGAACGAGTTCTGATCCCTGTCAAACAATACCCCAAGGTGAGGCCAGAAAAAAGTGACCAAATCTCTGAGATTTTCTTCTTTTCTCTGGCATTTTGTGGCAGCAGGAGTTAAATCTTCATTTTAAACCAAAATTCAAGAGATTTCTTTGGAAAAGCAAGGAGTTGTTTGGGTTTTTTTCCAGCCCTGCAGTGTTTTTATTTGTAATATATTGAATTTTTGGAATATTTGGGATGAGTGGTGGTGCCTAGCTGGGATCTTGGATTGCTGGAACAGACAATTCCATGGGTGCAGCTTTTTTTATATTTTTTTACATTTAATTCCTTAAAGATTTGCAGGAAAGCTGCTGCAGATGTTGGGATTTAACAACTTAATTTAGCTTGATTTTTCTGCTGGAGCATTTGGGTTTTTTCATTAAAAGAAAGATTAGAAACTTGAATTTTCCTTTTGAAACTTGGACTTTCCTCTTGAAACTTGAATTTTCCTTTGGAAACAACTTGAATTTTCCTTTCAAAGCTTGATTTTCCTTTCGAAACTTGGGTTTTGTTTTGGAAGCTTGAATTTTCCTTTCAAAGCTTGAATTTTCTTTTGAAAACTTAATTTTTCCTTTTGAAACTTGGATTTTCCTTTTGAAACTTGAATTTTCCCTTTGAAACTTGAATTTTCCTTTTGAAACTTGAATTTTCCCTTTGAAACTTGAATTTTCCCTTTGAAACTTGGATTTTCCTTTTGAAACTTGGATTTTCCTTTTGAAACTTGAATTTTCCCTTTGAAACTTGAATTTTCCTTTTGAAACTTGGATTTTCCTTTTGAAACTTGAATTTTCCCTTTGAAACTTGAATTTTCCTTTTGAAACTTGGATTTTCCTTTTGAAACTTGAATTTTCCTTTTGAAATTCGGATTTTCCTTTTGAAACTTGGATTTTCCTTTCAAAACTTGAATTTTCCTGTGGGAATGTGATTTTTGGTTTTTTTGTCAACGAACGGAACATTCAAAAAATTATTTGTTGAAGGTTTTGAGCTCTGGAGCTGATTTATTTTTTGTTGGTTTTTTTCTTAATTTCCAGTTCAACTTTGTTGGGAAGATTTTGGGACCCCAAGGCAACACCATTAAGAGACTTCAGGAAGAAACTGGTGCTAAAATCTCTGTACTGGGGAAAGGCTCAATGAGGGATAAAGCAAAGGTAAGGGAGAAAAAAAAATTAATTTATTTTGATGAGAATTAGCAGCTCTCCAAGTATTTTGTTAAAAATTAAACTAGAAAAAAACTTCAATTAAATATGAATTGTAAAATTGATAAAATAAGGATTCTTCTCAAGAGCCATTCACTGAAGGGATTTTTTCCCCTCTATAAAAAGATAAAAATCACTTTTTTAGCTGCTCTGAAATCTTTAAATTCTCATTCCTAATTCCTATAAAATTTTCAAACTTTCCAAATTCCCATTTTTCCCGTCGCAGGAGGAAGAGCTGGGCAAAGGGGGGGGGGATCCCAAATATATTTATATCTCAGTGTTTGCACACAGATGTACAAAACCATATCAAATGGTTTCCTATCAATTCTCATTCCTAATTCCTATAACATTGTCAAACTCTTTCCAAATTCCATTTTTTGTAACTCTGCTGGGTTTCTGCAGGAGGAAGAGCTGCGCAAAGCGGGGGATCCCAAATATAAATACATCTCAGTGTTTGCACACAGATGTACAAAACCATATCAAATGGTTTCCTATCAATTCTCATTCCTAATTCCTATAACATTGTCAAACTCTTTCCAAATTCCATTTTTTGTAACTCTGCTGGGTTTCTGCAGGAGGAGGAGCTGCACAAAGGGGAGGATCCCAAATATATTTATATCTCAGTGTTTGCACACAGATGTACAAAACCATATCAAATGGTTTCCTATCAATTCTCATTCCTAATTCCTATAACATTGTCAAACTCTTTCCAAATTCCATTTTTTGTAACTCTGCTGGGTTTCTGCAGGAGGAGGAGCTGCGCAAAGGGGGGGATCCCAAGTACGCCCACCTGCACATGGACCTGCACGTGTTCATCGAGGTCTTCGGGCCCCCCTGCGAGGCCTACGCCCTCATGGCCCACGCCATGGAGGAGGTCAAGAAGTTCCTGGTCCCTGTGAGTTTCCTGCTCCTTGAGGGAGCCTCTCTCAAAATTAAAATTAAAATTAAAATTGGTTGGTAAATTAAGGGGGGGGAAATGGGAAGGTTTGCGCATCTGGTGGGAGATCATCGCTGGGATGGTGCTGGGATCACTGGGATGGTTTTGGGATTACCAGGGACCACTGGGAACCACTGGAATGGTTTTGGGATCTCCCGGAGTACTGGGATGGTTCAGCGACCACTGGGATGGTTCTGGGATCTCCAGGGAGCACTGAGATGGGTATGGGATCTCCAGGAGTACTGGGATGGTTCTGGGATCTCTGGGGAGCTCTGAGATGGGTCTGGGATCTCCAGGAGTACTGGGATGGTTCAGGAATTACTGGGATGGTTCTGGGATCTCCAGGAACTGCTGAGATTACTGGGAATCAGTGGGATGGTTCTGGGATCTCCAGGGAGCTCTGGGATGGTTCAGGGAGCACTGGGATGGTTCTGGGATCTCCAGGAACTGCTAGGATCACTGGGAATCACTGGGATTGTTCTGGGATCTCCGGGGACCATTGGGAATTGTTCTGGGTGATCTCCTCTGGCCCTTTAGTCCCCAAGGAAGGGATCTGCAGGGATCTGCCAGGAACACTCTGCACCCCTCAGGATTTGAAAAGCCACCTCGGGTTTGGGAAGGGGTGTCTGCATCCCAACCCTTTCCTTTGGGAATGGGAGCACTGCAGGGTCACCTTCTGTGGGCTCACTGCCCCTTCAAACAGGAGCTGTGGGCTGAGACCTGCCTGGGCTCTCCCCCATAAACCCTCCTGGCATTCTGGGAGCACCACTTGGAGCTGCAGGGCTGGAATCTTGGAGAAAGCTGCAGCAAATCCCACTAAAACCAGATTTTCCTGAGGCCCATGCAGTTATTTCATCCCAGCAGAGCAGCCTGTGGTATCCCAGAGCTGTTCTCTGGAGCTGACCCTTTATCTCCTTATTTATCCTTATTTTTATCCTTATTTCAGGACATGATGGATGATATCTGCCAGGAGCAGTTCCTGGAGCTCTCCTATCTCAACGGGGTCCCGGAGCCCAACCGCGGCCGAGGCGTCCCCGGGCGGGGCCGGGGGGCAGCGCCACCTCCCCCTGTGCCAAGGTATTCCCAAAATCCCAGCCCTGGCAATGCTGCCTTCGCCCACAGCTGCGCCATCAGAGGGGTTAAGCTGCTGACTTTGGGGTTCTGGCTCAGAGCACCATGTTTGGGGTGTCTTCCAATGCTTAGGGGGAATTTGGGTTGGGTTCCATCGATGGTTCCATCAATGGTTTCCATCAATGGTTCCATCAATAGTTTCATAAATAGTTCCATCCGTGGTTCCATCAATGGTTTCATCAATGGTTTCCATCAATGGTTTCCGTCAGTGGTTCCATCAATGGTTCCATCAATGGTTCCATCGATACTTTCATAAATAGTTCCGTCCGTGGTTCCATCCGTGGTTCCATCCGTGGTTCCATCAGTGGTTCCATCCATGGTTCCATCCATGGTTTCCATCAATGGTTCCATCCGTGGTTCCATCCATGGTTTCCATCCGTGGTTCCATCCGTGGTTCCATCCATGGTTTCCATCAGTGGTTCCATCAATGGTTCCGTCCATGGTTGCATCCATGGTTGCATCCGTGGTTCCATCACTGGTTTCATCACTGGTTCCATCAATGGTTTCATCCATAGTTTCATCCATGTTTCCATCCTGGGGCTCTCTGGAAGATGTGACAGTGACACATCCCCATCCTGGGGCTCTGCAGAAAACAGGACAATGACACATCCCCATCCTGGGGCTCTGCAGAAGATGTGACAATGACACGTCCCCATCCTGGGGCTCTGCAGAGCGGGTTAATTGTTGTTGGGGATTAACGGGGTAATGATGGCGGGGGTGAGGGGGGGTGGTGGGATGGGGATCACTGGGGGATCAGTGGGATGGAGCTGGGATCACCAGGGATCACCAGGGATCAGTGGGATCACCAGGGATCAGTGGGATGGAGCTGGGATCACCAGGGATCACCAGGGATCAGTGGGATCACCAGGGATCAGTGGGATGGAGCTGGGATCACCAGGGATCACCAGGGATCAGTGGGATCACCAGGGATCAGTGGGATGGAGCTGGGATCACCAGGGATCACCAGGGATCAGTGGGATCACCAGGGATCAGTGGGATGGAGCTGGGATCACCAGGGATCAGTGGGATAGTGTTGGGATCACCAGGAATCAGTGAGGTGGTGCTGGGATCACCAGGAATCAGTGGGATGGATCAGGGATCAGCAGGGATCAGTGGGATGGTTCTGAGTTCACCAGGGATCAGTGAGATGGGGCTGGGATCACCAAGGACTGCTGGGAAAGGTGTTGGGATCCCACTGACTCCTGGGATGGTTCTGGGATCACCAGGAGCCTTTGGGATGGTTCTGGGATCACCAGGAGCCTTTGGGATGGTTCTGGGATCACCAGGAACCTTTAGGATGGTTCTGGGATCACCAGGGACCATTGGGATGGTTCTGGGGTTGTGACACTTTTTTGTCCCCATCCTCACAGGGCTACGATGACACGTACGCAGAGCAGAGCTACGAGGGCTACGAGGGCTACTACAGCCAGGGCCAAGGGTGAGTGGCATTCCCTGTTCCCCAAGGGATCCTGCATGGCCTTTTCCCCCTCTTTTCCCTTTTTCCCCCTCTTTTCCCTTTTTTTAAAATTCCATTTGAAGCCAATGGAAATATTCCTGAGCTACTACAGCCAGGGCCGAGGGTGAGTGGGATTCACCCTTCCCAAAGCAATCCTGCATGGCCTTTTCCCCCTCTTTTCCCCCTCTTTTCCCCTCTCTTTCTGCTCTTTTCCCCTCTCTTTTTCCCCTCCCCCCCCCCTTTTTTCCCCTCCCCCCTCCCCCCCCCCCCTTTTTTCCCTTTTTTAATCCCATTTGAAACCAATAGAAACATTCCTGAGCTGCTACAGCCAGGGCCAAGGGTGAGTGGGATTCACCCTTCCCAAAGCAACCCTGCATGGCCTTTTTCCCCTTTTTTTCCTCCTTTTTTCCCCTCTTTTCCATTTTTTAATCCCATTTGAAGCCAGTGGAGCTGCAGAGTTCTGCTGGAATCCAAGGCTCGGAGCATCTTGTCTTTTCTTATTTTTTTGTGGGAATGGGATTTCCCTGTGTGTAACCACCTCATTGTTTTGTGCAGGGATACAGAATATTATGATTATGGACATGGGGAGGCACAGGAAACCTATGAAGCTTATGGTATGTCTGGGAATTTTGGGATAAGGGAGGGGTTGGGAATTGCTTGTGGTCAATTTTGCTGTTTTCCAATGTCTGGATATAAAAAACTGAGGAGAACCTTGTGGTGTTTTTATTTAGGCCTGAACAACTTCTCTGTGGGTTTAGCTTCTTCTCAAGCTTGATTTTCTCAAAATCAAGATTTTTTTTTTCCTTTTAAAAAAAATCCATTTTTATCTTTGGAAATGTTTTAATTTCCTTGTAGGTTAAGAATATTTCAGGAGGTCTGGATTTCCACCCACAGCACTCGTGCTGCAGTCTGGTTTTCATGGGCTGGGTTTTATAGGGTTCCATCTGCTTCCTTTATCCTCACAAACCCAGAGCCTGACTCTGTAGATCTGCTCAAAAATTGGATTTAAATGTCATGAGGGAGCCTCTCCTTGGCTCTCTGGAGCCTGTTTGACTCAGTAAGCAAAGCTTAGCTAATCTCAATTATGTAAAACTCCCAATTTAGGCTGAGCTGAGCCAAAATTTTGTGATTTAACCCCAAAGGGCAACCCCACCCCACTCTCACTCCCCACCCATGGGACAGGGAGAGAATTGGGAGGGTAAAAGTGAGGGAATGAATGGGCTGGGATAAAATTCACCAGGAAAAGCAAAATAAACCAAGGAATTCATTCCCTGCTTCCTTGGGAAGACATTCCAGATGTCCCTCCCTGCCTCCTGCTGCCCTCAGCCGTGGCTGCATTTATTTATTTTTGAGGGCAGGCTGGGAATGGCATCTGGCTGTGGCACTGGGGAGGAACCATTGTCCCCTGTCCCCAGAGCAGCTCTGGGCTGGGCCAGAGTTCATTTTCCTCCCCAGGGCTGCTCTGGGACACACTCTGGAGTTTTGTTGTTGCTGGGCAGGGCTTAGACACATCCAAAACCTTTCCTGCTCCTCACACAGGGAGTTTGGGAGGAAAGGAATTTTCCAGAGCAAGGTGACATCCCAAATTGCCAAGGTTCTTTTTAAAGGTGTGGAATTCCACGTGGCTGGAACCGGTCCCTTGTTGGATCAGCAGCTGGTTTGGTGGAGCTGGTTTGGGGGATCAGGAGATGTTTTGGGGGATCAGGAGATGTTTTGGTGGAGCTGGTTTGGGGGGATCAGGAGCTGGTTTTGGGGGATCTGGAGCTGTTTTGGGGGATCAGCAGCTGTTTTGGGGGATCAGCAGCTGTTTTGGTGGAGCTGTTTTGCTGGATTTTGGGGGATCCAGAGCTGTTATAGGGGAGCTGTTTTGGGGATCAGGAGCTGGTTTTGGGGCGCTGGTTTGGGGGATTAGGAGATGTTTTTGCAGAGCTGTTTTGGGGGATCAGGAGGTGGATTTGGGGGGAGCTGTTTTGGGATCAAGAGCTGTTTTTGGGGAGCTGTTTTGAGGAGCTATTTTGGGGGATCAGGAGCTCTTTGGGGGATCAGGAGCTGTTTGGGGATCAGGAGCTGTTTGGGGATCAGGAGCTGTTTGGGGATCAGGAGCTGTTTGGGGATCAGGAGCTGTTTGGGGATCAGGAGCTGTTTGGGGATCAGGAGCTGTTTGGGGATCAGGAGCTGTTTGGGGATCAGGAGCTGTTTGGGGATCAGGAGCTGTTTGGGGATCAGGAGCTGTTTGGGGATCAGGAGCTGTTTGGGGATCAGGAGCTGTTTGGGGATCAGGAGCTGCTTTTGGGAAGATCAGGAGCTGGTTTTGCAGAGCTGTTTTGGGGGATTGGGACCTGTTTTTGGGGATCAGGACCTGGTTTTGGGGAGGTGTTTTGAGGAGCTGTTTTTGGTGATCAGGAGCTGTTTTGGGGGACCTGGTTTTGGGGATCAGGAGCTCTTATGGGGGAGCTGTTTTGGGGGATCAGGAGCTGTTTTTGGGGAGCTGTTTTGAGGAGCTATTTTGGAGAATCAGGAGCTGTTTTGGGGATCAGGACCTGTTTTTGGAGACCTGTTCTGAGGAGCTACTTTGGAGAATCAGGAGCTGTTTTGGGGATCCGCACCTATTTTTGGGGAGCTGTTTTTGGGGACCTGTTTTGAGGAGCTGTTTTGGAGAATCAGGAGCTGTTTTGGGGATCAGGACCTGTTTTTGGGGAGCTGTTTTGAGCAGCCATTCTCCCCCATCACCACCTGCCCTTTTGCATCTCCCATCCCATTTCCAGCCCCTTTCCCCCACCTCCCTCCACCCATCCCTGACCTTTTTTTCTCTCCTTTTCCCCGCAGGCCAAGATGACTGGAATGGAACCCGGCCCTCCCTGAAGGCCCCCCCAGCCCGGCCAGTCAAGGGGGGCTACAGAGAGCACCCCTACGGCCGCTACTGACCCCAAAAATGGGGCAAAAATCCCAATTTAGGAGCAAACTCTTGTTACTGGTTCTTGTATCTCCCGGGATTCCCGTTGCTTTACCCACAGCAGACAAGTAATTGTCTCCCTGTTTTTCTTCCTGGCCCCTTTTTTTCCTCCCACTCCATCCTCACCCTGCATTTTGGCTTCTGTATGTAGTGATTTCTTGATGAATTTAAATAGATTTAGAAAGGGAAAAAAAAAAAAAAACTTTTTAATTTTTATTATTTTTATTTTTTTTTCTTCTTCTTCTTTCAGTGTGTAGATGGCTTTTCTTTCTTTGTCGTTTTAGGTTTAAAAAAAAAACAAACAAACAAACTGTACCTTTTTTAAGGAAAAAAAAGACAAAAAAAAAATCCTAAAAAGCGAGTTAAAAAAAAATGTTAGTTTCCAAAAGTGACATGCTTTGCTTAGTTCTGAAATTAAGGTTTTGTTAAAACTTTTAAAGTTTGTTTTAAAGGAACCCATAAAGGTTGTAGTTGCAGAATCCCAAAGTAGGCTACATTTCAAAATTCAGGGTTATTTTTTAAGAATTAAAATCATAATGTAACAGTAGTGGCTGCCTACATTTCAAAATTCAGGGTTATTTTTTAAGAATTAAAATCATAATGTAACAGTAGTGGCAAAAAAAAAACAAAAAAAAACAAAAAATAACTTCAGATGCCAAACCTTTAAAAGGAGATTGCTGGTGAATCTTGAAGTTTAAATTTTAACCCAAAGGATCCTCCAAACAAATTAAATAGCATTTTCTAAAGAGAATTGACTTAAAAAGAAACATTAGGTTGGTAAAAAAATTGACTTTTCTTATGTGGATTTTGAAATCTAGCCCCCCCTGCAGTGTTGAGATATGCTTGGGAATATTTTTCCAGTGGAAAGGGGTTTTAGTTTAATTCTAAATGAACAATTTTTAAGGGAAAAAAAATCAGAATATGGCTCAAATTACCCAGTGTTTGATACAAAGAATATTCCATGTGTAGGCCTGTAAAATTCTGATTTTTTTGTAGCCCATTGGGGCAGAAAATCTGATGAAAATTTCAACCTCACCCCCCAAAAAAAATAAAAAATCTCAATTTCAAGCAGTCCCAGCCACTTATTCAAGTGTATCTCAGCACGAGCTTTGCATAAAAAGGGACACTGCAGCTGGAAAACAAAAAAATACAAAATAAAACAAAAAAAAAAAAAAAAACAGACAAAAAAAACAACAATCCCAAATCTCACTTTGTACATAAGATAAAACCTAATTGGATTTGTTACCCTGTCCTCCCACTCTGTTCTGGAAGAGAAAAATGCTACATTTTGTGTAAAGTCTGCCTAACTAGGTAGCTCAAAACGTGTCAAAATGTCTGTCTCAATCTGTCAATAAAGTTTAGTCCTTTTTTAATCCAAGTAAATGTGATGAATTGTCATTTGTTTTTGGAGGTTTTTATTTATTTTTTTTCTTCAAACAACTTTAAATCCATGCTAAACTTAATTTGTCTTTTTATTATTATTATTAGTTTTATTTTTTTATTATTATTATTTATTTAAAAACCGTGGAGGCATTTCTAAAACAAATGGTGGTTTTTTGGTAATTCTCGTGACAAAATGAAAATTTTTCGAGCTCGTCGAGCTTAAATTTATTTTTAAAAAATATGAAAAATACCAAAAAAAAAAAAGAAAAAAATTGTTTTTCACCCCCTGGAAGTTGCTGAAAGCAGTTTTGAGGCAGAAATCTGAATTTGGGAAGCGTTGGATGGTTCTTTGCTTGGTGATTCAGATTTCAGGTGGCCTCAGAGAATATTCCAGAAGCTGGTTTAAGTAGGAATGCTGAGAATTCCAAGGAATTTCCTTTCTGTAACTCCCCCTTGGCTAAGATGATGCTTCCAAGCAGCTTTTCCTTGGAAAAAACCACTTTAAAAATGAATTTTTTTTTTTTGTTGGTGGACGATGCTGCAGCTGCTCCTTAAATCCTTTCTGAGAGGGTGTGGATGTAGAGATATTTAATGTATTTCTATTTTAAAAAAGCAAAAGCTTCATGGTTTGTTATTTCCCATGCAGCAGATGAATTTGGAATTTTAGGGGGAGAGGATTAAACTGCTCGGGGGTGAAAAATAAAATTTTAGGGAAAAAAAACCAAAAAAAACCCAAAAACTGCAGCGCATGAACCGAGGGGAATATTTAAAAATAATTTTTAAAAAACCACACAAAAGTTGTATTTGTAGATTGTTATTAAAATGCAAATAACTGAATTTTCAACACTGGTTTGGAGTCAGCTTTCAGGGCATAATGTGATGAAAAGCTCAGCCTATGCCCCCCCTTTTAAAGGAAAATTATCAGCAGGAGAATTCAGGATGTGTAGAACAGGCACCGCAAAGCCCAAAAGGTAAAACCCTAAATGTCTGATTTTAATCCAGCACATTTCTCTTTTCCATAAACCTGTGACGTAAACTTCTTACCCAGCCGACCCTTCAGATGGTAATTTAATGTAAAAGGGGAAAAAAAAAACAACCCAAAAACCTGAAAAAGAAAAAAAAAGAAAATTATGTTTTAAATATAAACATTTAAACCAACCCACGTGGCATAAATTAGCAATAACTTTTAATAATGTGCCCTTGGCAGATGCACTGGGATGGAATGTGGGCCAAAAGGGATCTTTAAATATCCTGGATTTTTTTAAAGGATAAAAGATGTAAAATGAACATGAACCCAAGCTAGTCCTGCTACTGCCAAAACAAAAAAAGAAAAAAACCCAAATTCTGCTCAGTTGTTTGAAAATCTCAATTCTTAGCCCCCCCCCAGAATTGCTGTTTCCTGTCAAATGTCCATAGCTCAGCTGAAGTTGCATGTTTTTCCTTCATGTGTAATTGCATGCAGGAATCTCTCTCTTTTTTTTTTCCTTTTTCATTTGATTTTTAATTCTATTTTTTTTTTGGTATCTCCTTGTGAGGATCCTCACAATTTTTTCCTTTGATTCGCAGGAATTTGGGGCCTTGACTCAACAGGGTGAGGAGGAGGAGGAGGAGGAAGAGCAGGGCCAGCACCAGCTGGGTGAGTTTTGAGTTTTGGGGGGGATTTTTTTACAACCCCTTGTTGAGTTCCCAACGTGGGGGTGGCACCATCTGAGCTGCTAAATTCTGATTTTTTTTCCCCTTGGATCCACACCAAAAAAATCAAAGGGGAAGCTGCTTCCCTGAGGTCACAGCGTGGAGGAGGCTCCTGAGCTGAGTTTTTGGGGGGATTTTAAGGCGTTTTGGGATGCAGGAATTTCATGGGATCACGGGGAAATCTGGAAGGTTCTGTGCTTCCCAAACTTTGGGATTTTTTTCCCCCCCATGCTCAGGAGGCCACAATCCAGGAAAATTCCAGGCTGCAGAGCTTTCCTTGCCACTTCCCACCCCTTTCACTTCTCATCCTTCTCGTTCTTTTCTGGAATGGGATGTGGCTGCTGGGATTGGTTTTTATGGAATCCTGCCAGGGAATCTCCCTCTGTGATTTTTGGGGATTTAAAACCCTAAAAAATGGTGGTTTTTTGCTAATTCTCGTGCCAAAACAAAAAATTTTCGAGCTCATTGAGCTTTAAAAAATATGAAAAAGACCAAAAAAAAATTTGTTTTTCACCCCCTGGAAGTTGCTGAAAGCAGTTTTGAGCCAGAAATCTGAATTTGGGAAGCATTTGATGGTTCTTTGCTTGATGATTTACATCAATCTCACCCCATTCCCATGGGCAGGGATTCCTTCCCCTGTCCCAAATTGGCCTGGAATATTTTCAGGGACGGAGCAGAGAGGATGATTCCCTAAAAAATCTCTTTTCTGGATGATTTGGAGTGGTTGGGGTGTGATCACATCAGCAAGGACATAATTCCTTCATGCCCTTCCCTATGGGATTCCAAAATGCTGCCCCTGGAAATCTCCATAAATAAAAATCCACCTTGAAATTCTGGAAAAGCCCAAATCCAAGCTGAGCAAGGGACATAAAAGGAAAAATCTTAATTTTATAGGGGATTATAAAGCTCCCTCTTACCTCAGGAGCATCAGGAACAGGGAAATGACAATTTGTGGGAATGCTGCAGCAGGGAGCTCACGCTGAATTCCCTGAAAATTGAATTTCCCTCCTGCCAGGAGGGAAATGATAACAGGCCTGGATTTGTGGTTATCAAATCCATCTTCATTTCCAGTGGAATTGGAACATCAATTTTTTTTATGGCAATGCACCAATCTTTCCCATTTCTCTCCTAATAGGCCCAGCTTTTAGATCAAGTGGAAAAGATTTGATAGAGATCATCTCTTAGCAAGCAATTTATTCCCAAATGGATCTTGTGATGCTGCCTGTGGAGTTACCCAGCTCGTGCCTTGCTTTTTGTGGGATGCTGATGGGGAAAGGATGGAAATGTGAAAATATTGAAATAACTGGGCGTGCTGGGAGTGTTTTACAAACATCCCTTGGATCAGACAGCTCCTTCCCTCCCTCTCCCAGCACTTTTCCAGGCAGGATTTAACCCTGGAGGCTGCCAGGGCTCATTTGAGATCCCAAAATAACCCCTCAGCTTCAGAAGCAGCCAAACATTCCGGGGTGAGGCAGGGATTTGGGAGGGATGGAGATTCCCGGGAGCCTGAGTCACCTCAGTTACCTGCAGAACCTTCCCTTTCCTGCTGCAATTCTGCTCCCAGATCCCAGGGATCTCCTCCTCTCCCCGTTTTCCCATCCACTTCTTGTTATTTGTAGGATTTTGGGCAAGATCCCAACCCAGAGAAAATCCCCTGTTGTTCTTGGCTCTGTTCACACCTCTGGGAGTGTTTCCCAATAAAATGCTGGTTTTGTCAGGCTGGGAACACCCCCCTGCTCCACGGCTCAGCATTCCCAGGTTGTTGTGGTGTTTGTGAGAGTCCTCAGGACGAGGTGAGAGATGAGAATTTGATTCCTTGTTTTCACAAGACTGATTTATTATTTTATGATATTATATTAAAGAATGCTATACTAAACTATACCAAAGAATACAGAAAGGATATTTACAGAGGGCTAAAAAGATAATAATAATCAGAAGGCTGATTTATTATTTTATGATATGATATGATATGATATGATAAGAAATTATATATTAAAACGATACTAAAGAAAAATAAAGGAGACATCAGAAAGCTAAACAAGAATGATAATAAAAACTCGTGACTGACCAGAGTCTGACACAGCTGGACTGAGATTGGTCATTAATTAAAAACAATTCACAACAAACAATTAAAGATGCACTTGTTGGTAAGCAACCTCCAGACCACATTCCAAGCAATCAGATAATTATTGTTTAAATTTCTTTTCTGAGGCTTCTCAGGAGAAAAATCCTGGCAAAGGGATTTCTTAGAACATTTCATGGTGGCACCCAGGCCTTTTCCCTGGGTGGGAGCAGCTCCTCCAGTGCAGCCCTGGGGTGTAAAACCCCAGCCTGGCCTTGCTCTGAGCTGGCCCAAACCTGGATTTTGTCCTTTGAGAGGAGTGAATCCAAGGAAAACGCTCCAGCTGGAATTCCAGAGGTGTCCCCAGCAGCTTTTCCTGGAAGGAGCCTCATCCCCCTGCCCCTTCCTTACCCCTGCTTTCCATTTTCTGTTTGCATTATTTCAATAAAGCCAGTGGCTCCGAGCTTCATTCGGTGGAATCATGGATTCAGGGAATGCTCCGGGGTGGGAGGGACCTTAAAGCTGCTCCAGTGCCGTGGCAGGGCCACTTCCACTATCCCAGCACTCCAGGGATGGGAATTTCACAGCTTTTCTGGGGTTTTTTTTATCTCCCAGCCTCGCTGAAAGCACAGTGGTTTGATCTTTTACCTCCAAAATTCCAGCTTGGATCAGCACAGCTGAATTCCCCTGTCCAGATCTGAACAAATCTGAATTTTAGATGAGAGCATCTGCCACGAGCGGAGCCAGGAAAAACAGCTGGAGTGTGCATTTTTACCTCCTTAACCCCTCCTGCTGCTATCCCAAAGAAAATTTGGGATCAAGGGGATTCCAGCAGCCTGGAGAGATCCTGGAGGAGGAGGAGGAGAGCAGGGAATGCTCCAGCTGGAGCTTCTGGGGAGGAAAATTTCTCAGGGAATTCCTCCCTCATGGATCAGGGAATTCCTCCGTGGATCATTGGGTTTCTCCCTCATGGATCAGAGAATTCCTCCCTCATGGATCAGGGAATTGCTTCTCCATGGATCAAGGAATTCCTCCCTCATGGATCAGAGAATTCCTCCCTCATGGATCAGGGAATTGCTTCTCCATGGATCAAGGAATTCCTCCCTCATGGATCAGAGAATTCCTCCCTCACGGATCAGGGAATTCTTTCTCCATGGATCAGGGAATTCTTTCTCCATGGATCAGGGAATTTCTCCCTCATGGATCAGGGAATTTTCTCCTCCATGGATCAGGGAATTCCTCCCTCATGGATCAGGGAATTTCTCCCTCATGGATCAGTGAGTTTCTCCTCCATGGATCAGGGAATTTCTCCCTCATGGATCAAGGAATTGCTCCTCCATGGATCAGGGAATTCCTCCACGAATCAGGCAATTTCTCCCTCAGGGATCAAGGAATTTCTCCTCCATGGATCAGAGAATTTCTCCTCCATGGATCAGGGAATTTCTCCCTCATGGATCAGGGAATTCCTCCATGGATCAGGGAATTCCTCCTGCATGGATCAGGGAATTCCTCCTCCATGGTTAAGGATATTTCTCCTCTGTGGATCAGGGAATTTTTCCTCCATGGATCAGCCTCCAGCACCTCGGATGAGCCGTGGGTGGTGAGGAGGAGGAATTCCTGCAGGCTGGGCAGTGTCCAGGAGGCTCCCAGCTGCCATGGAGATGTTTTCCCCTCATTTTTCCCCTCAGGAATCTCCCTGGTGTGAGCACAGCTCAGCTGAGCCCTCCATATGTTTCCATGGGAATGTTTTTCCACGCTCCTTTTGCTCCTTTTGCCAAGAGGGAGCTGATTCCAGAGGATCAGTTCAAGCTCTGTTTCCTGTGAGTGGAAAATGGGAATCTGCCAGGTTTTTTTTTTTTTGGGGAAGTGTTGGAGAACACCAGAGCCTCCCTTGGATCCTGGGAACTCCCCTGGATCTCCAGCTGCCTGTTGGAAAACTGAAATATAAACTGTTTCCTGATGGAGGTGTTCATTTTACTGCTGAATTTGGAATTTTGCCACCGATTTTGGACCAAAAAAGGTTCATCCATCACGTTCCAGATACATTTTTTGGCCTGACTGGGTTTTTTGGGATGTCTTGGTACCTTTAGAGGATTTTCTTAAACATCAGTTCTGGCCACTCCTGATTTTTGATGCTTTTGCACAGTCCCAGAATCGATTTAAGTTGGAAAAGCCCTCCAAGCTCTGTGACCAGTCACTCCTTGGACACCTCCAGGGCTGAGCACTCCAAACCAGCCAAAAAAATAAACACCAAAAATCCAGCAAATTTTGTCTTTGTGCAAGTCCGTTCATTCCAGGACCGATTTTCCTTCACCCTAGGCAGGGCTGCCTCTCATCTTTGTGTAACCATCAGTGCTGAAGCACCAACCCCACAAATCCGAACAAATAATTGGTGAAAAAAAAACCCAAAATTGCAGAGATGCTGAAACCCCTCCAGGAGCGGAGGCGGAGCCGCGCAGGTGCCAGGGATTACTCATCCCCTGCCATAACGGGCTGCCGGGACAGCTGGCGGCTGCGATTGCCGCCGCTCCCCG
>NW_005054436.1:1858389-1860012 GCF_000277835.1 Geospiza fortis | reverse complement strand
GGCTCCTTTCCTGACCCCAAATCCCCCCCCTCACTGTTTGCTCTCACAGCTTCCACCGCTCCTCCAGAACCTCCCAAAAACTTTCCACTGCTCCCAGAGCTCCCCAAAACCATCCCAGCATCTCCTAAAATCACCAGCTCCAGCTCCAGGATGGGGATTTTGGAGAAATCCCGAGCTCAGCTTTAAAACATCAGCTTTAAAACTCCCTTGGGGTTGGTTTCTAAACCTCCAGCGCACATTTTGTGGCTCCAGATGCGAATTCCAAAGCTGGAAATGATCCACCAGGAGAAGGAATGTGCCTGAATTCCCCTCACAGCTCAGATTTCACTTGGAAATGGGGATTTTTTTTTTTTTTATGGCTGCTGTGGATTCTCCTGAGGTTAACAGGATCCTGAGGAAGTTTGAAAAAGCTTGGGATGAGTTTTGTGTGTGGCAAACAAGCACTGGAAAAGCTGAATTTGGGCTCACCCCAAATTGACCTCAGTGCCATCAAAACATAAATCAACAAATACCCAAAAAATGTGTCGTTTCTTCCCATCCTAAAGAGCCAAAAATAAAATAACAATTTTTAAAAGGTGTAACTTTTCGTTCCAACACAAAATCATACCAAAATATCCCAAATTTCTGAATTTTTGGGGCCAGTTGTTGAACATTTCTTGAGAAAACAGGGATGACACCACAGGGATGCAGAATGAATTCCTTGTAAAGTGATGAATTCTCAACCCCTCCTTGAGGTTGCATCCTTGACTTGGAGAAATGTGGGAGACAGAGGGAAAAAATAGGTGGAGAAATTGGGATTATCCTGGAGCAACGAGCTCCAAAAATTAAATCTGGAGAAATTTCGATTATCTTGGAGTGACAAGCTGCAAAAATTAAATTTGGAGAAATTTGGATTATCTTGGAGCAATGAGCTCCGAAAATTGAATTTGGAGAAATTTGGATTATCTTGGAGCAATGAGCTTCAAAAATTGAATTTGGAGAAATTTGGGTTATCTTGAAGCAATGAGCTCCAAAAATTAAATTTGGAGAAATTTCTATTATCTTGGAGCAATGAGCTCTGAAAATTGAATTTTGAGAAATTTGGGTTATCTTGGAGCAATGAGCTTCAAAAATTGAATTTTGAGAAATTTGGGTTATCTTGGAGCAATGAGCTCCAAAAATTGAATTTGGAGAAATTGGGATTATCCTGGTGACAGCACTCCTTAAGAAATGCTAATTAATACATGCTAATTATTATGGAAAACAGGGATGACACCACAGGGAATTCCTTGTAAAGTGATGAATTCCAGCACCTCAGCAAGGCTGGAGCTCCCTGAGGTTGAGCTGGAGAAGTGTGGGAGACAGAGGAAAAAACAGGTGGAGAAATTGGGATTATCCTGAAGCGACGAGCTCCAAAAATCAAATCTGGAGAAATTGGGATTGACGGGGTGGTGACAGCGAGGCTCCGTAAGAAACGCTGATGAATCCCTGCTAATCAAGCCCCTCTCCATGTGTCCCTGCAGTGGTGGGGGCTGAGCCCAGCCCGCAGTGAGCAGCCAGGACCCCCCTCAGTCCCGGGCATGGCCGGGGGACGCCGGGGTCCCAACAGGAGCTCCTACTGCCGGAACCCGCTGTGCGAGCCCG
>NW_005054436.1:1852442-1858288 GCF_000277835.1 Geospiza fortis | reverse complement strand
GTTACAGCGCGTCCTGTTCTCTGACCTTAAAGCTCGTCCCATTCCATGGTCTTAAAGCTCATCCCATTCCCTGACCTTAAAGCTCATCCCATTCCCTGACCTTAAAGCTTGTCCTGTTCTCTGATCTTAAAGCTCATCCCATTCTCTGACCATCCCGGTCCTTGTTCTTAAAGCTCGTCCCGTTCTCTGACCTTAAAAGCTTGTCCCAACCTTAAAGCTCATCCTGTTCCTTGACCTTAAAACTCATCCCATTCCCTGATCTTAAAGCTTGTCCCATTTCCCAGCTTTAAAGCTTATCTCATTCTCTGACCTTAAAGCTCGTCCTATTCCCTGACCTTAAAGCTCATCCCATTCCCTGTTCTTAAAGCTCATCCCATTCTCTGACCTTAAAGCTCGTCCTATTCCTTGAGCTTCAAGCTCATCCCATTCTCTGTTCTTAAAGCTCATCCTCTTCCCCAGCCATAAAACTCATCCCATTCTCTGACCTTAAAGCTCATCCCATTCCCTGATCCTAAAGCTCATCCCATTACCCAACCTTGAAGCTCATCCCATTCCTCAGTCTTAAAGCTCACCCCATTCTCTGAGCGAGAATCAATCTCAGAGCTGTGGAGGGGAGCTGGAGGACATTCCCCTCCTCACCCCTGGGTCTGAACAATTTAATATCAAATGTCCTGGGTCCAGATATTCCTTTGTGTGGGCAAATCCCTGCTCCCATCTGCCTGAGATTTGTGATTTATGCCAACCACTGATAACTTGAGTTTCCCCATCAATCTCAGAGCTGTGAGGGGAGCTGGAGGACATTGCCCTGCTCACTTTTGGCTCCCCCTGGCAGGAGTGGCTCGGGGACAGGCCTGTCCAGCCCCCCTCTGGCAGCTCAGACCGTGGTCCCCCTGCGGCACTGCAAGATCCCCGAGCTGCCCGTGGAGAGGAGCGTCCTGTTCGAGCTGCAGCTCTTCTTCTGCCACCTCGTCGCCCTCTTCGTCCACTACATCAACATCAACAAGACAGTGTGGTGGTACCCACCCTCCCACCCTCCTTCTCACACCTCCCTGGTAAGCACCAAAGGGCAGCTGAAGCTCCCAGGCTGTCTCTTGAGTCACTAAATCTAAAGTTTTAGAGATAATGTTTGATAAAAACTTCATCTGACCTTTCAGGGTTGCTCCTGCCACTCCCCGTTTCCCACATTTTGGGTTCTGGCTGCCTGCTTGGCATTCTCTTGGAAGAGAGATTCTCCAAGGAGAATAATTTGGGACTATTTCTGTGTTGGATGTGGGTTCCTGGTGCTGATGGAAATGAAGTAATTTTGGTTTTGTCCCAACAGAACTTTCACCTCATTGACTTCAACGTGCTGACGGTGACAACCATCGTCCTGGCACGGCGCCTCATCGGCGCTGTCGTCAAGGAGGTAAAGTCAGAGATTTGTAAAGCTCTGGGTCCCTTTTGCCATTCCAAACCCCTCCATCCTCCCCTAAAAACCTCTGTGCTGTTCCTAAATCAGAATCCCAGGCGAGGTTTCCAGTGGGAGGAGCAGAGAGCAGAACTGAGCTCATCGACCTGCTGGGTCTGTCTCTGAATTTCTGTCTCAGCCAGACTGTAGTGGCTGATTCCCTCCTTCCTTTTGGCTCTTTTCCTGCTCTCTCCATCACTCCAGCTTTCCCCAGGGAAGAGCCAGGGATGCCCACTGTGGAATCATCCCATTGTGAGCAGTGCCAGGAGAGTGTGCTGGGCACTGGTGACTTCCAGACCTTACCTGGAATCTCTCCTCACTCCCTGAGCAACGAAGCCCAGATTCCAGAGGTTTTGGAGAGCCCAGATTCCACTGTAACCCTCCAGACCTTACCTGGAATCTCTCCTCACTCCCTGAGCAATGAAGCCCAGATTCCAGAGGTTTTGGGGTGCCCAGATTCCACGGAAACCCTCCAGACCTTACCTGGAATCTCTCCTCACTCCCTGAGCAATGAAGCCCAGATTCCAGAGGTTTTGGAAACCCCAAATTCCACAGAAACCCTCCCTGTCCTGGTGTCAGCTGGGCACTGCCATTTCCTTCTGAGCTATGATTTTACACAGTATTTTCTCCTTTAAGAAGAGGGAGTGCCCAGCTGTGCCCAGCTGTGCCCTGTGTCCCACAGGCTTCCCAGAGTGGCAAAGTGTCCCTGCCACGCTCCATCTTCCTGGTGCTCACTCGCTTCGCCGTGCTCACGGGCACGGGCTGGAGTTTGTGTCGCTCCATCATCCACCTCTTCAGGACCTACTCCTTCCTCAACCTCCTGTTCCTGTGCTACCCGTGAGTATCCTTGCTTCAGGGATGGGAGATCCACCCCAAATCCAGGGGAGGGCTCCCTGCAGCTCTGTGGGGTTCTGAGCTGGGAGTCTCCAAGGCTTGGAGCAGCCTGGGCTTGTCCATGGTCACAGAGTTTATCCTGCACCTCTCCCTCCTGCTGTGTCACATTCCGTGGTGGCAGGACACATCTGTGACACTCACCCCCTTTCAGCTTGATGTCAGCATTCATTATTACTCGTTAAAAGGGTTGTGTGCTTTTCCCATGGCGCTCACAAAACTCAGGGCTTTGTTTTCTCTTTGTTCCTGGGCTCCTCTGCCAGGTGAAGGGATTCAAACAGCTCCTGGCTTTTGTTACCTATCAAAAGGAAATGTTAGGAGTGGAAATGGCTTCCTCCTCCCTGGTAGATGCAGGAGGAAACATCCAGAGATTTGCTGCAGGAGGAAATATCTACAGGGATTTGCTGCCTGTGTTTGAGCTCAGAGCTCTTTTTGGGAGTTTCCCTTTGGAATGATGGAATCCCAGACCAGTTTGGGATCATTCAGCAGTGGCAGGGACACTTTCCACTATCCCAGGTTGCTCCAAACCTTGAACTCATCCAGCTCAGAACCCCACAGGGATTGGGGATGGTGATCCCAGTGGGATGGGATGCAGCTCCTGAGCACTGTGCTATCCAGAACCCCACAGGGATTGGGGATGGTGATCCCAGTGGGATGGGATGCAGCTCCTGAGCACTGTGCTATCCAGAACCCCACAGGGATTGGGGATGGTGATCCCAGTGGGATGGGATGCAGCTCCTGAGCACTGTGCTATCCAGAACCCCACAGGGATTGGGGATGGTGATCCCAGTGGGATGGGATGCAGCTCCTGAGCTCTGTGCTTTCCAGAACACCACAGGGGAATTGGGGATGGTGATCCCAGAGCTCTGTGCCTTTCCAGGTTTGGGATGTACATCCCCTTCCTCCAGCTGAACTGTGACTTTCGGAAGGCCGGGCTCTTCACCCAGGTGACCAACATTGGCCCCAGGGACACGGGGGAGGTGACAGCCCGGGGCAGGGACTACCTGACAGTGCTCAAGGAGACCTGGAAGCAGCACACGAGGCAGATGTACGGCATGGAGGCCATGCCCAGCCACGCCTGCTGCCTGTCCCCGGACCTGATCCGCAACGAGGTGGAGTTCCTGAAGATGGACTTCAACTGGCGCATGAAGGAGGTGCTGGTGAGCTCCATGCTCAGTGCCTACTACGTGGCCTTCGTGCCTGTGTGGTTTGTCAAGGTGAGGCCTGGCTGGGAGGTGGCGCTGGGGCACAGTGAGGGGCCACAGTCCTTGTTTGTGGTGATGGTGGCACAATGAGGGAGGACAGTCCTTCCCTGTGGTCATTGTGGCACAATGAGAGGCCACAGTCCTTGTTTGTGGTGATGGTGGCACAATGAGGGGTCACAGTCCTTGTTTGTGGTGATTGAATCCTGAATGTCTGGTGGTGAACGGGGTGAGGCTGTCCCTGTGCCCTCAGGGGCTGGTGCTCCATCAGCTGAGCATCAGGAGCTGCCTCCCTGGTTTTGGTGGTGCTGGCACAAATATTTTGCAGGAATTCTCCATCCCCCATCCCACGTGGGTTCCTTTGCAGGCAGGATCAACAGCTCCACACAGAGCCCTCGTTTTACCTGCCTGCCTGAGTGCTTTGTGTGGTGATACCTTGGGCAGGTGAGGCTGTCCAAAGTGTCCCACAGTGTCCAAACACTGTCCCCCCTTGCTGTCCCCCCCTCAGAACACTCAGTACTACGACAAACGCTGGTCCTGTGAGCTCTTCCTGCTGGTTTCCATCAGCACCTCGGTGATCCTCATGCAGTACCTGCTCCCTGCACGCTACTGTGACCTGCTGCACAAAGCTGCAGCACACCTGGGCTGCTGGCAGAAGGTGGATCCAGCCCTCTGCTCCAACGTGCTGCAGCATCAGTAAGGAATTCTCTTTTGCTGGGTGGGTGGGTGGGGAGCTCAGCCTTAAATAAAAGAGGGAAAAGTGAGGGCAGAGTTGTTGGCTGACACATCCAGCAGCACAAACACTCTGGGCACTGTCCCTGCCAGGCAGAGCTGATTTTTGGCAAGGTGCCTGCTGCTCCTGGCCACAGCTACCTGCAGGTTGTCACTGCCGTGGTGACAATTCCAAACTGGGAGCACAATTCCCATTCTCCTCACTGCTGCTGGGGAGGCAGCAGAGCCCCATGCACGTGGGATGGAGGCATCTCTTGGTCCCTTGCAGGTGGGATTAAGGAATTTCTTGGTCCCTTGCAGGTGGGGTTAAGGAATTCCTTGGTCCCTTGCAGGTGGGATTGAGGAATTTCTTGGTCACTTGCAGGTGGGATTAAGGAATTTCTTGGTCCCTTGCAGGTGGGGTTAAGGAATTCCTTGGTCCCTTGCAGGTGGGATTAAGGAATTCCTTGGTCACTTGCAGGTGGGATTGAGGAATTTCTTGGCCACTTGCAGGTGGGATTAAGGAATTTCTTGTCCCCTGCAGATGGGATTAAAGAATCTCTTGCTCCCTTCAGATGGGACTAAAGTATCTCTTGTCCCCTGCAGGTGGGGTTAAGGCATCTCTTGTTCCCTGCAGGTGGACTGAGGAGTGCATGTGGCCTCAGGGGGTGCTGGTGAAGCACAGCAAGAACGTCTACAAGGCCGTGGGCCACTACAACGTGGCCGTGCCCTCGGACGTCTCGCACTTCCGATTCCACGTAAGCTCCCCTGTCCCTCCTGGCAGCAGGGATAGCCCAGCAGGATCCTGCTCCTTCCTGGTGGCCTGGACACCTCAGGCTGGTGGAGCTGGGGGGTTCAGTGCCCAGGGTGGGATCTCAGCCCCGTGCCACGAGGGTGGCTCCATCCAGAGCCAGAGGAATCCTCACCCAAAGCTTTCACCTCCCGCCCGGCGTCTCACCCCGCTCTCCCACAGTTCTTTTTCAGCAAACCACTGCGAATCCTCAACATCCTGATCCTGCTGGAAGGAGCTGTCATCTTCTACCAGCTCTACTCGCTGATTTCCTCGGAGAAGTGGCACCAGACGATCTCCCTGGCTCTGATCCTTTTCAGCAATTACTACGCCTTCTTCAAGCTGCTGCGGGACCGCCTGGTGCTGGGCAAAGCCTACTCCTATGCTGCCAGCAGGGACTCAGAGCAGAAGTTAAATTAAAACAATTGCACTGATGCTCTCAGCCTATTACAGAACAAACAAAAACGAGAAACCCTCAGAGCTTTGTATTTTTGTTACCACTGCTTTTTTTTTTTTTTGTCGTTTTCTTTGATAACTGATGTAATTAAAAGGAAAAAAAAAAAACATATTTTTTTACTCCCAACAAGTTGTTTGTGTGTTTGTTGTTTGGGTCCGCCTCCAACTGTTTGCTGCTGTTTGGGTGTGAGGAGGGGTTTTTTTTATGGTGCTGAGGTTTGACAGGGGTGGAGAGGGAGGAGGAAGGTGAGAGTTACAGGTGTGTTAAACCTCCCAGATGGGTTCCTTTAGGAGGGGGTGAACCCTCATCCCATCCTTTTGGGGGTCCCCAGGAGCTCCTGTGCCCCCT
>NW_005054436.1:1849534-1850881 GCF_000277835.1 Geospiza fortis | reverse complement strand
GGCAGCACCGCGGGGGGGGCTCCGCTTGGGGGCTCAGCTGCCGTGGTCACGCCGGGGGTCCCGGGCTGCTCCCCCCGGGGGGGTCCCGGGCTCCATCTGCCGCTCCCCGCGGCCGCTAATCCCGGGATTAGCAGCCAGATGCCAGGAGCCGGTTTGCCGCAGGTAGCGAGGATCCCTGGGGAGGAGCTGGTGACATCAAAGCGCAGGAATTGCGGCCAATCCCACCCGAGCCTGGGGTCCCCCGGCCAGCAGGGAGGTGACATCTGCCAGGACCCATCCTGGGGTGTCCCCAAGCACAGAACCCCAGGACAACGGCCGCGCTGGAGCAAAATTCCCGGCAGAAATTCCCTCCAAAAAGGGAAAGCTTCACCCTCCTGCTGCCCGCCGGGAATCCCCTCCCGCTTCCCAGCGGATGCAGCTGATGGGAAGTGCTTGTTTTCCCCTAAAAGCTCATCCCAGCGTTCCTGCGAGGCCGCGGCTCCCACCCTTATCCCAGTTCCTGGGACCTCCGAGCAGCCAATTCCTGCCCGGTCGCAGCCCAGCCGGGCACAGATGGACGATTGCTGGATCCTGGAGTTCTGGGTGATCCTGGGTTGCTGCACCCCGCATTTCTGGGGGATCCTGCAGCTCAACCCCCTCACTGGGGACCTCCCAGCTCCTCCTCGTCCATCCCAAACCCCCCGCCCATCCCTGGCTGCTTCACTGCCAAATCCAGCATCCAGCAGCTCCCGATGTGGACAAGAAGGTGGGAAGGGACAGGAACATCCCCCAGAACCAAAGGTGACCCCACCTGAGCTGTGCCACCCTGTACCCAGAGACCGGCAGCTTTAATTCCTCCCTAATAAAGATTTTTTAGATTAATAAAGCCAAATCCCCAAAGTGCCTAATTAGGGAATCATTTACTCACACTGCACCAGGTTTGGGGTGAGACCAAGGGGGAAAAAGCATCAGGGAGAGAAAAATATCCCAGCGCTGATCCTGTCAGCATGCCCCTGGCTGGGGGACCCCTGAGCACCCCCCAGAGCCGCGGGGGCGCCTTGGGACACCCACATTTTGGAGCTGCTGCACCCAGCAGGGCTGGCCACAACACCCCCAAAACCTGGGCAGACCACGGCCCCGTCCTGCTGTAATTACAAACCCTTAATTAGCATCCGCGCATCCTCATTAACTATTACACCCACGTCCTCATTTCCTCGCTCAAACGAGCCCGCGGTGGGGACCCGGGAGCGGGAGGGGACTCCCCGGCCTCTCCCATCACCAGAGGCCACCAAACCCGTGCAGGGCAGCGGGGACAGCGCCAGGGGCTCCCGCGGGGACCAGATGGCGACTCCGAGGCGGGGGCCAGAT
>NW_005054436.1:1849183-1849431 GCF_000277835.1 Geospiza fortis | reverse complement strand
CCCGTGCTCCGGGCTGGGGACACCGCGGGGACGTCCTGGGCATTGGGGGACACCGCGGGGACATCCTGGACATGAGGACACGGCCCTCGGGGCGGTTTGAGCTGAATATTGCCGCTGATCTGAGCTGGAGGTGCTGAAAGGCGGCGAATGGAGGCTCTGGAGGGCGTTTTTGGGGCCATTTCCCAAAAGTTGTGGAGAGGAGGGGGGGCAGGGGCCGGAATGGCGCCAACCCCCCGGGTGGGTGCCCG
>NW_005054436.1:1847184-1847641 GCF_000277835.1 Geospiza fortis | reverse complement strand
CTGAGCTCAGGCAGGGCTGAGACCCCGCAGGAAGCCCCAGGGATTTCCAAAACGCCCTGGAAACCCCCGCGCTGCGATTTCCTCATTCATTTCTCAGCCCGTTCGGGTGACGGCAGCAGCAACCCCGCGGCCAAGCTGGGAATTTCGCCGGGAAAAGGATGGGAAACACGGATCCGGCTGAGGATGGAGCAGCTCCGTTGTTTACTCAATCCAGCTTGCGCTGCTCTCGGTCCCTGGGCTCGTTTCTCCTTCTCCAGACAGGGCTGTGACCGCAGAAACAAAGGAAAAACTTTAATCCTGTAAATCCTCCTCTCTTCCCAGCGATGGCCGCGGGTGTCTGTCCCTCTCCGAGGGGGCGCTGGGGTCGGACCCCGCCCCGGGCGCTGCCCGGGGGCCGCTCCGCCGCAGCCGGAGCAGCTAAAAATATCCGCGCGTCTTCACCGAGGGGGTGCAGGCG
>NW_005054436.1:1845715-1846230 GCF_000277835.1 Geospiza fortis | reverse complement strand
CCCCCCCGGAACCCCGAGATGGGGGCAAACGCCGTGCCCGGCGGCTGCGGAGCTGGGGGGACACGGAGAGGGGACAAGGAAGGTTTGGGGTGGGGACAGATGTGGGGTGGAGGGAGGCCCGAGGGAACATAAATGTGGGGTGAGACCAGAGCTGGGGAAAGGCAGATGGGGGATGAACTCAGACCTGGGAGAAGCCAGATGTGTGGGGGATCCTGATGTGGGGGGACCCCAGATGTGGGGTGAATCTGGACACGTTAAAAAAAAACCAGATGTGGGGCAAATCCAGACCCGGGCGAGCCCAAACCTGGGAAAAGCCAGACCCGGGTAAAACCAGATGTGGGTGAATCCAGAAATGGGTGAATTCCCGATAAAAGCCGGATCCAGATGTGTGCAAATCCAGATGTGGGGTGACCCCAGGCGCGGCAGAGCCGGCCCTGGGTGCGATGGCAGCGCTGCAGCCCCGCTCTGCCCCGGCTCGCCCCGGCTCCCCCCGGCTCCCCGCATCCCCTCCCACC
>NW_005054436.1:1841457-1845214 GCF_000277835.1 Geospiza fortis | reverse complement strand
CCCGATGTGGGATTTCGGGGTGAGGTTTTCCCCCCGGATTTCCCGGCGGTTCAGGCACCCGCAGGACCCGGGGGAGAGGGAGCAGCAGCGGGAGCGTTGGTGGTGCTGATGTCGCAGGTTCCCGATGAGGAATTTGGATTTGATAATTAATATTCCATCAGGACGAGCGGGGTGGGGAGTCCGTGGCTCTCGGGGATGATTTCGCAGCACCACAAACAACACCCGCATCGCCTGAACGCTCCTCAAACTCCCTTCCAACCCACACCGAGGTGATTTTCGACTCCAGCATCCCTCCGGTGCTGCCCGTGCTGACACCCAGCGTCGGTCTGGGTGTCCCTGTCCGTCGTGCTGTCCCTTCCCCCCTCACGCCGGGCACACAGCGGCCTCTTCTCCGCGCCCGGGCCCGTCAGATGTCGCTGAAAGGGAACAATGGCACCTATTGTCTGTCCCCGCTCGGCGCTATCGGCCCCGGCAGCGCAACAAAAAACCGCATTGAGAGCCGGGCAGAAAGGGGCCCTCACATCGCGGGGCTCCCGCGGGAGGCAGCGCGGCCCCGCAGCGCCCGGTCCCGCTCGGTCCCACTCCCGGTCCCCATCCCACTCCCGGCCACCGGCACCGGGGACCGGGCAAAGGGGGCGGGAGGGGCGCGGTGGGGTGTCCTGCTGCCGAGGGGTCTGTGGGGTTTGTGGGGTCTGTGGGATCTCTGAGGGTTTCTGGGGTCCATGGGGTGTCCATGGGGTCTGTGTGACCTGTGGGGTTTGTTGGATTTGTGAGGTCCATGGGGTCCGTGGGGTCTGTGAAGTCTGTGGGACCTGTGGGGTCTCCGGGGTCTGTGGGATCTGTGGGCTCCATGGGATCCATGGGTTTGTTTGTGGGACCTGTGGGATATGTGGGCTCCATGGGGTCTGTAGGAACTGTGGGGTCTGTGGGGTCTATGGAACCTGTTGGATCTGTGGGGTCTGTGGGAACTGTGGGGTTCCATGAGGTTCATGGGACATGTGGATTTTGTTGGATTTGTGGGATCTGTGGGGTCTGTGATATCTGTGGGGCCTGTAGGGTCTGTGTGATCCATGGGGTCTCTGGGATCCATGGGACCTGTAGGGTCTCTGGGATCCATGGGGTCTCTGGGATCCATGGGACCTGTAGGGTCTGTGTGACCCATGGGATCTCTGGGGTCTCTGGGATCTGTGGGATCGGCACCCAGCGGGAGCGGCGCTGTCCCTGTGTCCCTGCCCAGGTGAGGCCGCACCTGCAGCGCCGCCGGCAGCCCCGGGGGCACCGGGAGGGTCTGGAATTGCCGGAGAGAGCCCGGGGGTGCTCCAGGGGAGAGCTGGGGGTGCCCACCTGGAGAGGGGAAGGCTCAAACCCCTTCCAGGGCCTCCGAGAGGGCTGCAGGGGTTCGGATAAATCCTGGAGGGACGGGAATGTTCCCCGCTGCCGGAGGGCAGGGCTGGCTGGGATATCGGGATCCCGAATCACACCCACCCCTCCCGCCGTGGCGTGCGGGAGCCAGGAAACAGCACGGGAAAAGCTGCGCTTGGGGCGAGCCCGGCCTTTGTTCCCTTTATAAACTTCCCTGTGGGCAGGAAGGATGCTCGGGACGCTGTCCCTGCCCGGGTCAGGGCAGCAGAGCCCTGCCAGCCCCGCTGGATGAACATTCCCGGCTTTCTGCAGCTCTGCTCAGGGTCAGGCAGCCCTTATCAGCCGGGAGAGGGAGATAAGGAACGTGGGATGAGCGGGATGGCCGGGCCAGGGCCTTGGGGGGGCTCCTGCTCTGTGCCAGGAGGGATCTGCAGGGCTGGGAAAGGCCATGTGGGGGTGTTGATCCCCAAAATGCCAAAATTCCCTCAGAACGTGTCCCACGGTGTCCCCATTGTCACCCTGGGCTGCACAGCCCGGCCTGAGGGGGAGCCTGGAGGGGTTTGGGGTTGGAGCCGGGCTCTGTTTGCAAAAATCCCAATCTGGGTTTGGGGCCGGGCTCTGTTTGCAAAAATCCCAATCCTGGGTTTGGGGCCAGGTTCTGTTTGCAAAAATCCCAATCTGGGTTTGGGGCCGGGCTCTGTTTGCAGTCCCCAAGGGCTGTCCCCATCCCTGCAGCCCCCAGACCCTACAGGAGAGCCCCCAGACCCTAAAGCAGCCCTGGGCTGTCCCCAAGGGCTGTCCCCATTCCTGCCCTGGTGGCAGAAACCTCCCCCATCCCTCCAGCCCAACTCTCCCTGCTGGAATTCTCTCCCCAGAGAGATCTAATTAGTTAATTCCCCTGCTATTTATAAATTTCAATTCTGGGTTTGGGGCCGGGCTCTGTTTGCAAAAATCCCAATTCTGGGTTTGGGGCCGGGCTCTGTTTGCAAAAATCCCAATTCTGAGTTTGGGGCCAGGCTCTATTTGCAAAAATCCCAATCCTGACCCCAAGGAGGGGCAGATGGGCTCCCAGATAAGCCACGGAGCAGATTCCTCTCTTTTCCCTGCTCTGTCAGCCCCAGCAGCCCGGCAGGAGCAGGGCAGGGGGAGAGGGGCTGGGAAAGGCCCTGGGCCGGGCTGGTCCCATGGGCTGATCCCACAGGAGAGGAGAAGCAGCCCGGGAGCAGCGAGTGCAGGCGCAGAAGGCGCCGGTTGCCATGGGATCTGCACAACCAAAAACGGCTGGGGCTCTGGCAAACACAAGAAGGGGCCCTTTCATGGTTTCTATGGGAAGTCAGAGCCTCTGCACAGCCTCCCGGGCTGGAGCCCTGCCCAGGGCAGGAAGGATTTGGGAACCCTGCTGCATTCCCAGGAGAGCTGTGCTTGCTCCAGGAGGATTTTCCCAGGTGCGCCTCAGAGCTCGCTGTGCCCAGAGCTTCTGCTCGGCCCGGGGCAGAGATTCCCTGCTCGGCCCATCTGGAACATCCCCAAGTGAATTTCCACGTCCTGGGAAGGCCAAAAATGCTGCAGGATGGAAGGGGCAGCCCCCAGACCCTACAGAGGCAGCCCCCAGAACCTAAAGCAGCTCTGGGCTGTTCCCGTCACTGCAGCCCCCAAACCCTACAGGAGAACCCCCAGACCCTCCAGGGCAGCCCCCAGACCCTAAATCAGCTCTAGGCTGTCCCCAAGGGCTGTCCCCATCACTGCAGCCCCCAAATCCTACAGGGGCAGCCCCCAGACCCTACAGGAGAACCCCCAGATCACATAGGGGCAGCTCCAGACCCTACAGGAGCTTTGAGCTTTCCCCAAGGGCTGTCCCCATCCCTGCAGCTCCCAGACCCTACAGGAGAACCCCCAGACCCTAAAGCAGCCCTGGGCTGTCCCCAAGGGCTGTCCCCATCCCAGCCCTGGTGGCAGAAGCCTCCCCCATCCCTCCAGCCCAACTCTCCCTGCAGGAATTCTCTCCCCGGCAGAGATCTAATGAGTTGAATTCCCTTGCTATTTATAAATCAACGTGGAAATCCCTCTGCTTTTATTCCCAGCGCCGTCGCTCGGCCCCGGCTGGGCCCCTTTAACTCGGGATAAAATCGCGGAGAGGATGAGCCTGGAACATGAATAATTAATTGCCTTAATTGCTCGTTAAGGGCCGGGGGAATTGGGGGCAGGTTCGGTCCCTCCCGCCCCTCTGCGGAGCTCCCAGCTCTGCCCTGCGGCCTCCTTAACACCCAATAAATAAATAATCAGCCGCGGTTTAAGTAGGTCTGGAAAGTGGAAAACAACATCCGAGAGGATCTGGCCCGGCGGGCAGGAGCAGCAGAGATTTGTCTGCCTGTCCATCTGCCGGAGGAGCAGACAG
>NW_005054436.1:1838443-1841428 GCF_000277835.1 Geospiza fortis | reverse complement strand
CGGGGGGGATCCTGCAAATCCCGGCCCCCTGCCGAAGCTCCTGCTGGATTTGGAGCATCTCCTGCCCCTCTCCAGCCCCCCGAGCACCGCCGGGTCCCCGGAGGAGGCAGCAGGGCCGGGCTGGGACCCAGCGCGGGGCGGGTGGGCGCTGTTTGCGCTGGGAGGGGCCGGCGGTGGTTGGGTTTATGGGGGAGTTCGGCAGTTTCTGGTTCCTGGTGGGTCCCGTGTCCATCACCGCGTGTCCCCAGGCACGCAGGGAGACGGGAAAAGTGAGAGGAGGGAAAGGGGGGAAAGGTGGGAGATGGAAAAGGTGGGAATTGGGAAAGCTGGGAAAGGGGGGAGCTGAGAAAGCTGGGAGATGGGAAAGTTGGGAATTGGGAATGGTGGGAAAACTGGATGTTAGGAAAATTGGGAGCTGGGAAAGCTGGGAGCTGGGAAAATTGGGAGCTGGAAAAGCTGGGAATGGTGGGAGCTGGGAAAGGGGGAGCTGGAAAAACTGGGAATGGTGGGAAAGCTGGGAGCTGGAAAAGCTGGGAATTGGGAAAGCTGGGAGCAGGGAAAACTGGGAGCAGGGAAAGCTGGGAGCTGGGAAAAGTGGGAGCTGGGAAAAGTGGGAGAGCTAGGATCTGGAAAAGCTGGGAGCTGTAAAAGCTGGCAAAGCTGGAAGATGGGAAAGCTGGGAAAAGGTGGGAGCAGGAAAAGGTGGGAGCTGGGAAAGCCGGGAAAGCTGGGAGCTGTAAAAGCTGGCAAAGCTGGAAGATGGGAAAGCTGGGAAAACTGGGAGCAGGAAAAGGTGGGAGCTGGGAAAGCTGGGAAAGCTGGGAGATGGGAAAGCTGGGAGATGGAAAAGCAGCCGTGGATGTGCCTGGGGACAGCTGGGGCCACCCCCAGAGCTCCAGGGCTGCCGTGGCCACTGCAGGGGCAGCAGATCCGGGCAGGGAGGAGCAGGGAAGGACAGAAGGACAGAAGGACAGAGATGTGCCCGGGAAGGGGAGGATCCACGGGGAGTTGGTTATTTATAACCACAGCCCTCAGAGGAGCAGCGCTGCAGGAGAAGCCGGGATGGGGAGGGACGGGGATTCCTCGGGATGGAAGGAGCTGGGAAATTGTCACTGCCACCCCCCCTGTCCTGCCCAGCCCTGCTTTGCACATCACATCCCTGTCCTGCTGCTCTGGGACACGGGAGAGGCCTGGGGTGGAATTCTCTGTCCCCTCTGGCACAACACGGAGAAGGTGAAGTGTCCATGGGGTGGCTGCTGATCCTGGCCCCATAAATGCCCTTAAATCCAAGGAAACTCCTCCCCACAAGCACAGGGAACACGTCGGTGTCCCCAGCCTGACAGCCAGAGCCACACTGGGGCTTCCACCAGCACCCCCCAAAAGTGGGAATGGTCCAGGGGGGTGAGATGCTGGTGCCAATCCCATTTGGGGTTCCCGGGGCTTTGGGATGGGAGATGGGAATGTCTCGGGGCTGTGGTGTGGAGAGATGGGATGGGATGGGATGGGGCAGGGTTTTATGGGACAAGATTAAATGGGGATGGGATGGGATAGGGACAGGATGGGAGGGACAAGATGAAATGGGAATGGAAGAGAATTGGTTTGGGTGAAACACGATGGGATGGGATGGGATGGGATGGGGCAGGGTGTTATGGGACAAGATGAAATGGGAATGGGGTGGGATAGGGACAGAACAATATGGGACAAGATGAAATGGGAATGGAAGAGAGTTGGATGGGGTGGAACACAATGGAATGGGGATGGGATGGGATGGGATGGGATGGGATGAGATGGGATGGGACAGGATGATATGGGACAAAAAGAAATGGGAATGGGAGAGGATTGGATGGGGTAGAACACCATGGGATGGGATGGGATTGCACAGCAGCACAAGGCCTGTTTGCATTCCAGGATGAAATTAAGGTGGGAAGGGAAGTGTGAATTCACTGTGGATATCTCCCAAGGCTGCTGGGACACCAGGAAGAGCTCCCCAGCCCTTTTCCCTCCCCCAGGAACACCAGCCCGGAGCTGGGATCGGGAACAAACACCGTGTGCCCGCTGATCCCCCGCTCTCCTCCCAGAGCAGGAACCTCCCCGGAGCTCTGTTCCCAGCAGGGAACACCCTGCTGGGGACACTCGGAGCCCTCAGGGCCAGCCCGGCAGCCGGCCAAGGGCTTTTTATCAACTGGCACCCAAAAGTCAATCAGGAAGATGCCGCCTGTTTTAATTAACAGCAATTTCGCTCTGCCGGGGGTGAGGGGGAGGGAGGGAGGCCAGAGACAAAACAT
Organism: Geospiza fortis; assembly: GCF_000277835.1. Taxonomy (NCBI): domain Eukaryota; kingdom Metazoa; phylum Chordata; class Aves; order Passeriformes; family Thraupidae; genus Geospiza; species Geospiza fortis. The sequence continues at coordinate 1,839,143 of NW_005054436.1, read as the reverse complement.
GACCTTGTTGGTGCTTCACACACAGCGGGACATTGTTTTCCCCTCTCAGTCTGGCCTTGGTGGCACAGCTGGGCCATGGGGACAGGGGGTGCTGCCAGCCCTGGAGGGAGCAGGGTGCAGGAAAAGTGCACAGCTCGGGGTTTGGCGCTTGGGAGCTGCCCTCGGGGGGTGTTGGTGGCTGGGGATGGGGAAAAAAAGGGATTTTGGGAGCACTCAGTGAATCCAGCAGTGGCTGGGTGCTGCAAGGAGTGAATGGCACTGCTGGGTCCTGGCAGGGATCCAGTGCAAACAGCCCGTGAGTTTTATTCCATTTTCCTTTCCCCTCAGTTCTCCTATTCCGGGAAATCAGAGAGGAGGAATAACCCAGAGGGGGAAAAACCTCCCTGTGCGTGTGCCAGGCTGCTCAGGGGGGTGACACAGGGTGACAACACAGCCTGTCCCCACAGCAGGGCCTGTCCCCACAGCAGGACACCCTGGAGATGATGGGACTGGGATGAGCAGGACCCTGGAATGAGCAAAACCCTGGGATGAGACACCCATGGGTGACAGCACCAAGGCCACCTGCACCAGGACAGTCCTGGGGAGGGGACAGGAAGGGGCCAAGTGGCACCGTGGGACCCTCCCAGGGGTGACAGGGATGGGGTGAGAGCACCCCAAAGCTGTCAGGGATGGCCGAGCAGCACCGCGGGGGTGACGGAGC
>NW_005054436.1:1836595-1837174 GCF_000277835.1 Geospiza fortis | reverse complement strand
CAGGGAGGAGAAGCCGCGGGCAGCCGGGAGGAGGAGGAGGAGGAGAAACAGCAGCAGCAGGGAGGGGAGAGCCACGGAGACACCGCCAAAGCCGAGGAGCCCTCGAAAGGCGCGGGGCCGGAGCCCGCAGCGAGCCCGGCGGAGCAGAAGGAAGAGTAGAGACCGCTCGGGCATCGTCCTCAGCGGGGACCCTCCCCGAGCAGCCCGGGGGCTCTCACACTGACCCCGACCCTCCCCGAGCAGCCCGGATCCCCGGATCGCCCTCACCGGGGACTCTCACCGTCCTCAACCCTTCCCGAGCAGCCCGGATCGTCCTCGACCCTCCCTGAACAGCCCGGGGGCTCTCACATCGACCCTCTCCGAGCAGCCCGGGGGTCTCACACCGCCCCCGATCCTCCGTCCTCACCGAGGGCTCTTAAACAGACCCTGAACCTCCCCGAGCAGCCCGGATCGTCCTCACCGGGGACTCTCACACCACCCTGGATCCCCCCCGAGCAGCCCGGGGACTCTCACGCCGCCCTCCGTCCCTCCCCGAGCAGCCCGGAGCGTCACCGCCGGGGACTCTCGCACCAACCCCGA
>NW_005054436.1:1830799-1835254 GCF_000277835.1 Geospiza fortis | reverse complement strand
CTCTTCTCCCCCCAATCCTTCTCTTTTTTTTTATTTATTTCCCCATAAAAATTAAAAAAAAAAAATCAATTCTTTCAATTAAAATCTAAATTATTAATAATTTATTATTATTATTATTATTATTATGGGGGGTTTTACACAAGATGAGGCGAAATTCCCGATTTGAAACTTGGTTTAATTTCATTTAATTTTTTTTTGTTGTTTTTTTGTTTAGAGTGGGATTAGCTGGGTTGAAAGGAGCACAAAAGGCGAGGGCTGCGAGCAAAGATTTCCTGAACAAAGGGACAAGGAGGCGACAATGGAGCCTCTGTCCCCTGCTCCTGTCACCTGCACCGGGCTGGATTTTCCCCTGGAAGCTGCTCCTGTCCATGGTTTTCCATGGCAGCTCCTCCATTTCGTGCCTTTGCTCCCAATTTTACCAGCCCAGCTCCCGCTCCTGATGTTTTGGCTGGAGAAGAGCAAAAAACAAAAAAAAAAAATTAAAATAAAATAAATCCCAAAGCATTGTTGGCACCCTGGCAAAGGCAAGGAGCAGCCGGGCTTCAGGGAGGTGGGAATATTCAAAAATTCCATGTTTTGTGCAAAGGAGCCAAAATCAAGGATCTGCTCCTCAAAAGGATTCATTTCTTTGAGCAGAGGGGTGAAATAAATTGATTTTTTTACCCAATTTTGAAGGGGATTTGGGAGCATCCAGGCTCTTCCCAAGCCTCAAGGTAGGTGGGAATATTCAAAAATTCCGTGTTTTGTGCAAAGGAACCAAAATCAGGGATCTGCTTCCCAATGGGATTAATTTCTTTGAGCAGAATTATGAAATAAATGGGGTTTTAAACCAAATTTTGAAGGGAAAGTGGGAGGGACTTCCTGAGCCTCGAGGTAGGTGGGAATATCCATAAAAATTCCATGTTTTGTGCAAGAAAACCAAAATTAGGGATTTGCTTCCCAAATGGATTCATTTATTTGAGCAGAATTATGAAATAAATGGGTTTTTAAACCCAATTTTGAGAGGAAATTGGGATTTCAAAGCATCCAGGCTCAAGGTAGGTGGGAATATCCAAAAATTCCATGTTTTGTGCAAAGGAGCCAAAATCAGGGATTTGCTTCCCAAATGGATTCATTTCTTTGAGTAGAAGGGTGAAATAAATGGATTTTTACCCAAATTTGAAGGGGATTTGGGAGCATCCAGGCTCAAGGTAGGTGGGAATATCCAAAAATTCCACGTTTTATTAAAGGAAACAAAAATAAGGAATCTGCTCCTCAAAGGGATTAATTTATTTGAGCAGAGGGGTGAAATAAATTGATTTTTTTACCCAATTTTGAAGGGGATTTGGGAACATCCAGGCTTTTCCCAAGCCTCAAGGTAGGTGGGAATATTCAAAAATTCCATGTTTTGTGCAAGAAAACCAAAATCAGGGATCTGCTTCCCAAAGGGATTCAATTCTTTGAGCTGAAGGGTGCAATAAATGGGGTTTTTTTACCCAATTTTGAAGGATTTGGGAGCATCCAGGCTCAAGGTAGGTGGAAATACCCAAAAAATTCCATATTTGATGCAGGGAAACCAAAATCAGGGATCTGCTCTCCAAATTGATTCATTTATTTGAGCAGAGTGGTGAAATAAATGGATTTTTACCCAATTTTGAAGGATTTGGGAGCAGCTGGCAGAGCTGCAGCCTGGCTAGGGACGCTGGAAAAGGGGAATTTGGGGAGATCCCATTGGAATTCCAGAGGTTTTGTTCCAAAAAAACCCCAAATGGTGGGAGGGAGGATGGGGCTGTTCCAGCACCCAAAGCGAGTTGGGCACACACAAAAATCTGCGCTTTTTTTTTGGCTCCAAAAAGAGCAGATTTGGGGTTTTGTGGCCGTTTCAGGTGCGATCAGCACTGAGCTCCACAACGGAGCTGCTCCCAATTAAATAAAGGAATTTTTATCCCTTTGGATTCTGGATAAAACCATTTAAATTCAGCTCGAAGATGAATTAAATCCATCCTCTCCCATCAGTTTATTATTCCCAAATTGCTCCACTCCAACCACAAATCCAACCAGGGTCAGGGGTGAGGAATTTGGGAATAAAATCACCCAAAATCCATCAGGTTTTGAGTTCATTTTTCCAGACAGAGGGAGAATCTCAAGACTGTTTTTTTTTTTTTTAAATAAAACCCCAAATAATTTACAAAGGAAATATCAATTTACAAAAGAGATTCAAGCAGTTTTTCAAGTGGAGGATAAATAAATAAATGAAATGTTTTGGTGGATGGAATTAAATCAACGTTCTTCAAAGGAGGAGGGAATTAATGCCTTGTTTTTCTTATCTTAATTAATTATTAATGCCTTATTTTTCTTATCTTAATTAATTATTAATGCCTTATTTTTCTTCCCAAAATCTTAATTCCACCTCTTAACTTTTTTGTTGGGATCTTCCATCAAATCAAAAAAAAAAAACCAACTCTGAAAATGAATGAATTCATTAGGCAAAAAAATAAAAAAGCAGACCAAGCATAGAAATGGAGCAGTTTTATTACAAAGGTTCTGAAAATTCAAAATAAACGCTTCTTTAAAAAACCACAATAGATTTTTTCCCCTCCCCTCCCGCCCCCCAGACACAAAGTGACACTGATCTCTCTCTTGTTTCACATAAAAACACTGAAAATCAGAGTGAAAACCTCCAAAGAGACTAAAAAACTCCACGGTGAGGAGGAGGAGGAAGGGGGAAAAAAAAAAAAAGGGGAAGAAAAAAAGGAGGAGTTAAAAAAATAAACCCTTTGCAAAAGAAGCTGTGTGAAGTTTTAGCAGCATTATTGGAGTTGAAACCTCAGCAGTGCTCCCGTGGGAGGGTGCAAAACCTCTGGAATTCCAAAATTCCAGAATTCCAAAGGGATTCCCCCCCCTGAGAAAGGAGAGCAGCGAGTGGGAACGGCCTGAAAAAAGAAATTTTCAAAAATCTGAATTTTTCCCCTGTAAAATTTGGGGTTTTTTTTTCACTCCACGCTGTAAAAAAGGAGAGGTAAAAGGTCATAAAGGAGATTGGAGGGTGAGGATGTGTGGGAGGAAGGAGAGGAGCTGGGAAAATGCTCAGAGCCCCATCTGCTGTTCCAGCAGGATTAAAAATTTGGGATTTCTTGGCCTTGGGAGGGAAATTCAGTTGGAAAAGTTGGCTTAAAAATCAGGAAAAAATTGGGGTTTTTTTAGGGAAGAAAAGATGTCAGCTGGGCTCTGGGCTGGCTTTGAGGGGATTTTTGGGGTTTCAGGAGAAAATTCCTCCTGTTTTGGCTTCATTTTTCTCCCCACCCAGAGAGGGGAATAAAAAACCAGGTAAAAAATCCCATCCCTTCCTTGGAGGTGCAGCAAATGCTGCCAAACTCCCTGGATCCACATCTTGGCAAACTGAACCAACCCCCTGAGGGTGATTTTCATTTTATCATTTTGTATTTTCCAGATCTGGGGCTGATTGGCTTTAAAAAAAGTAAACCAAAAATACAACAACAACAAAAAAAAAAAAAAAAGAAAGAAAAAAGGGATTTTTCAGGTTTCTTTTCAGCTGCTTCATCTCTTTCCCCAAGTTTGCTGCAGGGAGGAGCCAACTCTGTTCAAGAACTGCACAATTCTGACCCTGAGAAGTGGCACCAGCTGGCAGGATTTTGGTTTTTTTTGTCGTGGTGGAATCCAACTGGAAACCACAAAAGTCTCTCCCAGGCTTCATTTGGGAATTCTCCCATTAAAAACACCAAAAAAAAAAACCCCCAAAAAAAAAAAAATCGAGGAAAACCAAGAATTGATGGCCATCTTTCCTGAAATGCAGACACTACTTCTTATTTAAATTATTCTTTTCCAAGGTTATTTCAGAGAAAGGGAAAGGGGAGGAAGTGATTTTTGTGTTTTTAGAGCCACACCAAGGAGGGAAGTGGAAGGCAAAGGGTGAAACTCCCTGGTCACCAAAGCTGGGCTGCTCAGAATCCTCCCCTGCCTGCTCCCAGGGGAGGCCAGCAAGGAATAAGTTACAGTTCTCCAGTCATTTATACAATTATATAGAAATATATACAGAAAACATATATAAAATAAAAATCCTGTGGGGAGGAGGCAACCCAGGAGCTAAACCTACAAGAGCCAGGCAGCTGCAGCCACTCAGGTGGATTTTGTCTCTTCCTTCACCCTGGGGAAGCAAAAAAACGAGAAGGGTTTGGCATAAATCAATAATTTGGGTTTGGATGTAACAACAAAGCTTAGAAGTGTTCCTTATTTGGTTCATTTTTCAGCTAAAATTTAATTTAACTTGGGTTTGGATGCAATAACAAGGCTTAAAAGTGTTGCTTATTTGGTTCATTTTTAGCTAAAATTTAATTTATTATTTCATATTTATTTCATAATGTATTTTTTATTTCAATTATTTCATTATTTATTTATTATTTCAATATATTTAATAATAATTTAAATATATTGTTATTCAATTGTTATTCATTTAAT
>NW_005054436.1:1827712-1830726 GCF_000277835.1 Geospiza fortis | reverse complement strand
TTTTATTAACTATTAATAATTTATAATTTAAATGCATTATTAATTATATTTAATATATTAAAATACTATTTTTTTAGAAAATATAATTTTTACTATATTAAATATAATTTAATATATTAAAGAAGAAATGCAGTATTTTGATTTTTCAGCCTGCAAACTCCTAATGAGGAATTGGTGACAAATTCACTCCAAGTGTCACCCAAATTGTCACATCAGCCCCTCAATGTCCCCAAACCCCCTGGGCATGGGCAGAGCCAGGCTCACCCTTTGGGTTCTGCTGCTGCTGTTGCTGCTGCTGCTTTTTCCTCTTTTGCTTTTTCCTCTTCTTTCTCATCTGGAGAAAAAAAAAAAAAGAAAAAATTAAAATTTAATTAAAGACACAGAGCAGCGCGTGAGGAAAAATTCCAGGCAGGAGGTGCCAGCTCTGCTGCTCACCTTTCTTCTCCTCTTCCTCCTTCTCCTCCTCTGCCTTCACACGTTTGGCTTTCTTGAAGTTGGCCACGTTCTTGCGCCCTCCCTCGCCCTCGTCCTCGGAGTCAGAGAATTCCTCGTCACAGGAGATTCTCTTGTTGGAATTTCGGACTGGAAGGGGAGAGCACAGAGCACATTTTCAACCTCAGGAGGTTCCCAGCATTAATCCTCTGAGTGGAGCTCACAGAAATCAGGGTTAGGCCATGATAAAAGCACTTTTTGTGGTGCCTGATGAATCTTTGAGCTCATCCCTTCCCACCTGCTCCAAAATCAGTGGGATGTCCAGACCTGACAGCAGGTTTAGAACCAGCTTCCCACTGCCAAATCTGTCTGCCAGACCCCAAGCTGGACAGAAAACTCCATTTTTCCCACCCAGGATTCTGCCAAGGATCCTGTCCCAGCCCTCAGCAACTGCTGGAATTCTCCCTTGAAAATCAAAGTTTTTCCCACTATGGAAATGACCTGGCAGGAGAGATCCTGCAGTGCTCTGTCCTACAAAAAAAAAATCCAGCAGGGAGGTGGGAAGGGATTCACATCAGAGAGGGTGAAACAGGAGTGAAAATGCTGGGACAGAGCCTGAGGTGAAGCTCCAACCCCTCCCTGGGGATTTTGGGGGATCCACAAAGCTCCAGCCTGAGGGTTTGACTCTGGATGTCCCCACAAACCAAGGGGGCTCAATCCTTGGATTGAAACCCTACATCCTCCTCATGCAGAGCTCATGGATCCTGCTCAGCTCTGGGCTTTTCCCAGCACAGTTCCATCCCCAGCACAATTCCCAGCACAATTCCATTCCCATCAGAATTCCCAGCACAATTCCATTCCCAGCACAATTCCATTCCCACCACAATTCCATTCCCAGCACAATTCCCAGCACAATTCAATCTCCAGCACAATTCCCAGCACAATTCCCAGCACAATTCCATTCCCAGCACAATTCCCTGCACAATTCCATTCCCAGCACAATTCCCAGCACAATTCCATTCCCAGCACAATTCCATTCCCAGCACAATTCCATCCCCAGCACAATTCCATTCCCACCACAATTCCATTCCCAGCACAATTCCCAGCACAATTCAATCTCCAGCACAATTCCCAGCACAATTCCATTCCCAGCACAATTCCCTGCACAATTCCATCCCCAGCACCTACTGGAAATGCGTTTTTCAGGATCATCCTCCTCCTCATCCCCACTGTCCTCCTGGACAGCATCCTCAGGAATTGGCTGCATCTGGACCCCAGGAGCGTGAGGGAGCATCCTCAGGTTCTCAAAGAGCCGCTGCCTAGAGCCAGCCAGGGAAGGACACTTTGTCACCAGGGGCCACCAAGGCCACCAGCCCCCATGGAAGGGTCATTCCCCCAGTGCTCACTTGATTTTCTCCAGGTATTCGTTGGTGTTCTGGTTGGTCATGTTGGAGGGGCTGATGTGGAGCTTAAAGTCCGGCCCAAAGTACTCAAAGTAGTCGTTGTATGGAAGTTCTGGGGGGAAATTAATGGTAATTAACACCAGATTATCAGCAGGATGAGGCACTCAGGAATCCAAAAGGAATCATGCAGAGGTAACAGAAGCCCAGCAGCAGCATGGTCCTGAGTGTCACAGACACATTTTATGGAAAATCCTTTTGCTAGAATCTTTTGCTCATGAGAAGCTGAGAGGCCTCATACATTCCTACCCAGATATAATCTGGAGATTCTGGAACACCAGCACAGCTTTTCTCCAGTGGATTCCCCAGAGGAACAGCAGCAGCCTCTTCCCCTGGATCTCCAGAGGCAGAGACTGCACCTTTCTCCAGGATCCCTGCTCCAGCAGAACCACCCCTGGCACTGCAGGAGGGCTGAGCCACAATTCCAATGGGACTGCTGCCAGCACCCTGACCCACAGGGTGTCAGCTTGGGTTCTGACTCTGGCAGTGTTGGTTTAGTTCACTGCATTGTTTATTTTATCCTTTCATTTTCTTCCCTATTAAAGAACTGTAATTTCCTGCTCCCATATTTTTTGCCTGAGAGCCCCTTAATTTCAAATTTATAGCAATTCGGAGGGGTGGGGAGGGTTTACATTCTCCATTTCAGGGGAGGCTCCTGCCTTCCTTAGCAGCCTCCTGGCTTTTCCAAACTGACACAGGGGGGTATCAGTGAGCCCAGCCCTGCCCCAGGGCTCCAGGGGGGGGTTACCATTGGGGATCTCAGTGTCCAGAGCCACAGCAGTCTCGTAGGTCCAGCAGCGAGCCACGTTCCGGATCGTGTACCCCCCTCCTCCCAGCATCAGCATGGGCAGGTTAAAGCTCTTCACAAACTCCACACACTTGGCATGGCCTGCAGTGCAAATAAAAAAGGTCACTCGTGGTATAAATGCCAGTGCAAGAGCCTGAATGAGAGATGTGGGACTGCAGGCTGCTCTCCAAAATGCAGTTTATTGTATCCAAGGTGTCACAGCAGTCCAGAGTGGTGGGTGACAGAGCTGTGCCCACAGCTGTCAGCTCCAGCTGCAGGCAGGCCTGGAGACCCTTTGGTTTTGGTTACAATTCATTATGTACTTTTCTTTTGGT
>NW_005054436.1:1824803-1827259 GCF_000277835.1 Geospiza fortis | reverse complement strand
TCAGCTCCTACCTTTGATGGTGAGGTTGAAGCAGCCCAGCCTGTCCCCAGACAGGGAATCAGAGCCACACTGCAGGACAACAGCGCTGGGCTGGAACGTCTCCATCACCTTGGAGATCACCTGAAAAACAAAAGCTCTGTCACCCCCCTGCCCACAGCACAGTGACAGCCAGGCATGTCAGGCCACCCCTGGTGCTGCCACAGCTGGAACAGAGCCTGAGGTGAAGCTCCAACCCCTCCCTGGGGATTTTGGGGGATCCACAAAGCTCCAGCCTGAGGGTTTGACTCTGGATGTCCCCACAAACCAAGGGGGCTCAATCCTTGGATTGAAACCCTACATCCTCCTCATGAAGGACCCTGCTCAGCTCTGGGCTTTTCCCAGCACAATTCCATTCCCAGCACAATTCCATGCTCAGCACAATTCCCAGCACAATTCCATCCCCACCACAATTCCATTCCCAGCACAATTCCATGCCCAGCACAATCCCCAGCACAATTCCATCCCCAGCACAATTCCCAACACAATTCCACCTCCAGTACAATTCCATCCCCAGCACAATTCCATCCCCAGCACAATTCCATCCCCACCCAACACTGGGGCTCTCACACCCACGAGCTCCCACACAGACCCCGATTGTTCAGTGAGAACAGAGCCCTTGGTGAGTCTTGTCCCATTAAAAAAAAAAAATCCCCCAAAAACTCAATAAAATCCCCCAAAGAATGGCCCAAAGGAAAAAGTGGGACCACAGAGGATCCCTGAGCAGAGGAGGTTTCACTCACAGGCTTGAAAATGGCTTCGTAGGACTCGTCGTCGATGCCGTCCCGCAGAGGGTAATTGACAGCGTAGTATTTCCCTTTGCCTGCCCCGATATCCTGTGGGGTGGGAGAGCAGAACAGAGCTCACCAAAAACCCCCAAATCCTGCCCCAAACTGGGAAAGGAAGCTTGGAACCCAGCCTAATCCAGAGTAATTCATATTGTTAAATATTAATGATTTATTACCGACATGCACAGCAGTGGGCTGGGCTGGGCAGAGCAGTCACTGAATTTATTCAGTCACTAAATTTATTCAGTCACTGAATTTATTCAGTCACTGAATTCTACTTCCCGATAAAAATAAAATATTCTGCACTAAAATATTATATATTTGAACATTTTTATCATATATCTTTTAACATTTTATCACTTGGTTCACAGCCAAGTGGTTTATTAAAAAGAATTTCTTCATTTATGGTGCAGCACCAAGCTCTTGGTAGGGCTGAAAAAATACCAATCCTGTGTGAGAGATGAGAGGATTTAGATCAAAAAAATCACAATTCTTGTAAAAATCCCTTAAAAATAAGTGAAGAACCTTTCACCCCTGAGAACAGAAGTTCTGGTAAAGCCACAAGTCACAGGTGACACTCTGAGTCACTGCAGGAAGTGCCAATAAAAATCCACTCCCTCAGAAACCTTCACCAAGAGTTGGTGTCACCAAGCTGGGGCTGCAAAGTGACCAAAATGTCACATTTGGAGTCATTTTTGTGAGCACAACCTCACCAGAGAGACTGAGAGTAAAGATCTGGCTTTAATAAATGATCACCCACTCCTCTGCCCCAAGAAAATGAGTGTCACGCAGGGACAGGGTGGAAAAACTGGAAAAAAAAAACCCAAAAAACTGGGAAAAAACCCCAAATTTCCTGGGAATTTGGTGGCTCTCACCCTCAGGTCCCCAGTTCCTGGGAAATATTCTCCATATTTGTGGAAGGACACGGTCATGACCCTGTCTGTGGTGTAAAAAGCCTCCTCCACCCCATCCCCATGGTGGATGTCGATGTCGATGTACAGCACTCGCTGGTGGTACCTGGAAAAAATCAGAATTTTGCATTTATTCCGAGGAAAAAGTGACTCCAGAGTAGGGAATTCAGGCCAGCATCTACAGGGGAAGGAGCTGCAGGGAAGGCACAGGAAATAAAGTGACTTTTGCTGCTGAGTTTGTTTCAGATTCAGCCAATAAAAGCCATTTTTATGCACATTTTTATGCACATTTTTATGCACATTTTTCTGCCCAAGCCTCCCACAGCGAGGTTTGCCTGGAGCCAGAGGCTGTCACACAGCCATGGGTGGGACAGAGAACAGCAGCAAAAAAATGTGACATCCAAAAAGCTGCAAAAATCCTCTGGGCCCTGCGCTGGTGGCATTCCAAATTCCCTCTCTTATTTCAGGGGAGCCCTGAATCCATGGATTTCCCTGTGCCAGGAAGGTGGGAGAGCCCAGTCACTGCTGGAGAAATAAATCCCAGAGGATCTGGGACTGTTTTATAGTCCCAAATTTAGAATTTAAATAATTTATAATAAACAGAATAAAAATTATATAATATTTATCATAACATTATAAAGAGTATATTTATAGCAATAGTAGAAATATCATAATTATTTCTAATAAAGTAGGTAATTATATTACATAATAATATATTATA
>NW_005054436.1:1816871-1824401 GCF_000277835.1 Geospiza fortis | reverse complement strand
CCAAAAATTTTGGGTTTTTTTTCTCCAAAATCCCTTTAAGAGAGAGGGGATCAGAGCCCAAAAAAACCAGAAAAAAACCCAGAATAAATTAAAAATGCTGAGGAGAAGCAGTGAGGAAGAGGAGGCAGAGGTGCTGCCCGTACTTGAGGAGCTCCAGGATGGCCAGCACGATGTCGTTGACATAGCAGAACCCAGAAGCTTCTGATTTCTTGGCGTGGTGGAGACCTCCAGCCCAGTTCACTGCAATGTCTGTCTGCTGCTTGTTCAGCTTCACAGCACTGGCTGGGGGAGAAAATCCCACACAGGTTAAAGCAGGAGGGGAAAACCTCAAACAGAGCCTGAGGGGAAGCTCCAGCTCCTCCCCGGGGTTTTTGGGGGCTCCTGCTCCAGGGTGTCCCCACAAATCAAGGGAAAATGGGAAGTATTTCTCATCCTTTTCCCACTTTTGCCTCAGAGCGGGAAAATCCCCAAAAATCAGCACCCAGCTGGGGTCACACTGAGACAATCTGGGTTTCTCAGAGCAGAGCAAGGTTTGAGGAAGGAATCTCACACAGGAGGAAATCCCAATTACAAGAAATTAAGGCAGGAGGGAAAAGCCTCAAACAGAGCCTGAGGGGAAGCTCCAGCTCCTCCCCAGGGCTTTTGGGGGCTCCACAAACTCCCGGGGTTTTTGGGGGGCTCCTGCTCCAGGGTCTGACTCTGGATGTCCCCACAAATCAAGGGAAAATGGGAAATATTTCTCATCCTTTCCCACTTTTTCCCCAGAGCAGGAAAATCCCCACAAACCAGCACCCAGCTGGGGTCACAGTGAGACAATCTGGGTTCTCAGAGCAGAGCAAGGTTTGAGCTGAGCTATGTTCAGATCCTTGAGTGAAAATGCATCCAGAAGAAGTTCTCCTCCCCAAGCCCCTTCCACCAACTTTCTGCACGTTCTGGAACCTGCCAGGATCCCAATAAATCAGAAATTCTGTGGAATTCTGCAGCCCTGGGAGCAGAGAGAGCACAGAGCTGCTTCAGAAGCTGCTGCAGTCAGCGCTGGGGTGCTGCTGGCACAGGAAATTCAAGCTGGAGGGCAGCAGCAGCCACAAAGCTCTCAGGCTGTGCACACAAACAGCTCTGCTGTGAGTTGTGAGAAAATCAAAAACCATTTCAATGTTCCAGCTCTCAAACCTTTCAGTTTCTGCTTTGCCTCATATCCAGAGTTGGTGGGTTTTTTTTTTTAAAAACAGCATCTAAGCCAGCTTGGTCTTTCCTTTTCAGGTTGTGCCTGCTCAGAGTGAGACTTTTACAACTTTTATTTGAATGTAAAGCTCAGGTTCATTTTTTTTTTTGTTGTTCAACTGTGCTGTTGTGGTTTTAACTCTTTTTTGTTGTTGTTGTTTTAACTCACTGGTGTTGTTACAGAGCCTTCAGTGAGGTAACCCAAATTAGTGATTAACAAATGGAAAAGGATTCAGAATCAAAGCTTGGAGAAATCTGGATTTCATTATTAAATCAGCAATAGGTTCACAGAGAGAGAATATAAAACACAATAAAAAACACACAGGATTTGTGATCTTACCAACAGAGCCTCCAGCAGAGAGCTGACAGAACTCAAAGAGCCCATCAAACACAGGGCAGTCCTCCCCTACATTAACTGGAAGAGAATGGAAAAGAATCATTCAAATAAAAGCAGAAATAAAATCGGAATTTTACACCAACATTTGGATTTGTAAAGTGGCCAGAAGTGTTAAACAAAATGCTGAGATCAAATGATGCAATGGAAATGTGTGGCTGACACTTTGCACACTCCTTTGATCTCAAATCACACAGCTTTGGGTTCTCAGCACAACTGGAGTTTTAGCCTCAAGAAATTTTTGCTGTAATTAATTCCACTATTAAAAATAGTCACTCATTACAAGAAATTAAACTTCAGGCTCTTTGATTTACTCTGCCCAAATCTGGCATGTAAAAATGGAATTAGAGACTGCCCATTCCCTTTCCAGCAGGTTTTGTTGAAGGAAAGCTCTGCCCTTTGCATGTTTCATTTTCACAATTTGGCTTTTTCAGGAAAAAAAAAACAGTGCAGAAAACACTGAGCACCAGAGAGAGCTGAGTGTTCATGAGCTGTGGCTGCTCCAGGGGTAAACAGGTCACTTTGGGTAAAAAATTCATTTTGCTGGATGTCATTTGGTGGATTAAAGGATATCATGGACTGGGGGGAGGCTTTCAGTGTGTATTTATCATGAACCTTGTGCAGAAATATCTGTCCCCTTCAGCTCTCAGGGGGTTTCCAAGAGTGAAATGTTGTTTAGATGAAGCTTGAGCTCTCCCCACTGGTTGTCAGAAATTTATTTTGCCATAAAAACATCAGCTCAGAGTGGCTGAGACACCAAATCCAGGTTTTTGTCCCATTAAAGAGACTTTCCATGGATTGGAGAGGTTGGAACAAGAAATTTACCTACAAAATCATCAGGTATTGATGAGTGTCTCACCCTGCCCCTTTCCATGCTGCCACTGCCCTGAAAATCCTTCAGATTTGGGGTAGAATTGAGGATTTGGGGGCTTTTTAATTTGCTGGTTTTAAACCAACTCTTCTGGTTGAAGATGAGCACTAACACAAAATCCACACAGGTCAGAAATGGAGCAATTCTGTCATCTCCAAGTCAGGAAAGAAATTTAGGGTTAAAAAAAAAACCAAACCCAAAACACAACCAGGTCAAAGGATTTCCCTCAGCTCCTTTAGCTTGAGAGTGGGACCTGGTTTTAAATTCTTTATTCACCAGAAAAATCCAAAAAAAAAGCAAAGTCAGGAGAATGCTAGCTGGTAGAGGTTTATCCCAAACTTCCAGGTTTTCACTCACATCTCTGCATCTGCTTGCTGTACTCAGACATGTTGTCAGGGCGGATGGACCTCAGGAATTTGATGTAATCATCGCTGTGGTACTTGGTCATCTCCTCTGCATTGGCCTTGTGAGGACGCTGCAAGGACAGCAACACAGCAAGGGTTGCTTTGGGATTTATTCCCTCCTCAATCCCCATTTCCAGTCCCATATTTACCCCCAGGAACTGTGAAAAGTATCAAAGCAGCAGTGCTAAGTAAGAAAATCTGAATTTGAAAGGCAAGAATGGTACTGTTGGTGAGTGTTACATAGGCAGACGTGGAAATACATTTAATTTTGAGGATAAAAATCAGTTTTGCAGTCTGCAAAGCCTCTCTGAAGCACAGAACCCCTCACTTCACCCCAGAGAAGAAACCAGAAATACACCAACACAACTGATTGGGGTTTATTCCTTTCCTCTTGAAGAAATAAAGCCTGAAACGTCAATTATGACATCCAATAATGAGCTTACATAGATCTCCATCTTCCTGTAGAGCCCATAGTTGAGCAGGAGGTTGTGGGTCATGCGGATCCTGTGGGGTTTCATGGGATGTCCTTGGCCATAATAATAATTCCCAACATCCCCTGGAAGCAGAAAGGAGTTTGTCAGCAATTCCTGCAGAGGGAATCATCAGCTCCTCTGGGATTTATTTCTCCTCCAGCAGTGGCTGGGATTTCCCACCTTCCTGGCACAGGGATATCCATGGATTCAGGGTTCATCCTCAAATTTGAGACAGGGAATTTGCAATGCCACCAGTCCTCGGAAAGGGGCTGGGACCTCAAATTTGAGACAGGGAATTTGGAATTCCACCAGTGGAAGGAGTCTTGGAAAGGGACTGGAATTGGATTATTGCTGCTGGATCATCTCCCACCCCAAATCATTCCATTCCATGGCTGTGGCAGTGCAGAGGAGGAATCTCCAAGATTGGCACAAGGATATCCATGGATTCAGGGCTCCCCCTCAAATTTGAGACAGGGAATTTGGAATTCCACCAGTGGAAGGAGTCTTGGAAAGGGACTGGAATTGGATTATTGCTGCTGGATCATCACCCAACCCAAACCATTCCCTGGCAGTAGAGAGGAAGAATCTCCAAGATTGGCACAAGGATATCCATGGATTCAGGGCACCCCCAGAAATCTGAGCCAGGGAATTTGGAATTCCACCAGTGGAAGGAGTCTTGGAAAGGGACTGGAATTGGATTATTGCTGCTGGATCATCACCCAACCCAAACCATTCCCTGGCAGTAGAGAGGAAGAATCTCCAAGACTGGCACAGGGATATCCATGGATTCAGGGCACCCCCAGAAATCTGAGCCAGGGAATTTGGAATGCCACCAGTCCTTGGAAAGGGGCTGGAATTGGATCATTGCTGCTGGATCACCTCCCAACCCAAACCATTCCCTGGCAGTAGAGAGGAAGAATCTCCAAGACTGGCACAGGGAAATCCATGGATTCAGGGCTCCCCCTCAAATTTGAGACAGGGAATTTGGAATGCCACCAGTGCAAGGTGTCCCTGCCTTTGGAAAGTCACTGGAATTGGATCCTTGCTGCTGGATCATCTCCCAACCCAACCCATTCCATGGCTGTGGGAGTAGAGAGGAGGAATCTCCCAGATTTGGGCTCAGAGGAGCTCAGGGCTCAGTGGCAGGGCTGTTTCCCCCCATTTGGGCTCAGAGGAGATGAGGGCTTGGCTGTGGGAGTAGAGAGGAGGAATCTCCCAGATTTGGGCTCAGAGGAGCTCAGGGCTCAGTGGCAGGGCTGTTCCCCCAGATTTGGGCTCAGAGGAGCTCGGGGCTCAGTGCCAGGGCTGTTTCCCAGCTCCAGGAGGGCTGCAGCAGGAGCCCTGCAGTTAATCCCAGCTCAGACAGTGACTCAGCCCAGGAACACCCAGCCTCAGCCTCACTTTCCTGCTGTTTACCCAAGGGAAACGGGATCCAGGGAACTCTGAACTCTGCAAACACCACCCAGCTCTGCTTTTACAGCTCCACTCTTCTTTTCACCCCTTTTTATTCCTTCCAATCCCCCAGAGCATTCCCAGCCACCCTCCAGGAATTCTTGAATGGGACCAAAGTCACCTCCCCATGTGGATTTCCTGCTCCAAACTGAGAAATGGGGTTTTTCCCCCACCCCCTTTCCCTGGGGCACTCATTTCCCTGAAATTCACAGGAATTTCCCTTTCAGATTTCAGATTTGGCTGCAGGGAGCAGGAATCTCTCCCAAGCCTCATTTTCCTGGGGAACCAGCCCAAGCTGTTCCTGCTCCTTTTGGGAAGCTCCAATCCAGTCTGGCCAGTGACTCAGAGGGCAGAATTAATATTTCATCAGCACTCTGCACCTTCAGCACAAGCAGCTTTTCCTCCTCTGGACATGGATCTATTTTCAGGAGATGCCAGAAGTGCAAATCCCCCATCCAGGCAAATCTGCTGCTGGAATTGACCTATCTGTTCTTTCACTAAATAGATTTATTTTTTAATTAAATCCATTTTTTTTCCCACTGAAAATAATTCCATTTTCTGAAATTTTGCCAATCCACGCTGCAACTTTCAGGGATGTATTTTACCACCTCCAAATCCAGATTTTGGGGAACTTGCAAGAGATATTTGAGGCTCTGCAGAGAAAATACAAGCACAGAACTCGGTGAAGCTTTTAAAAAATCCCCATTTTTTTTTAAAAGGGCCAAGCCTGAGCTCCTGTTCCCTGTGGATCCCTGGATGAGCTCAGCTGCTCCAGGACGTCAGAGCAGATTAAGGAGAGTGAATTTAGCAGGATCTGCTGGGGTTAAATCCCTCCACAGGGAGCTCTGAATGGAGAAATTCCATCCAAACCTTCCCTCAGACCCCAATTCCTTCATCCCATAAAATTCAGGGAATTGCCACCAGCAGGTTGGGTTGTTTCAACCTCCCAGCATGGAAAAAATGAACAAATTATTTCTTTCCTCTCAGCTTTTTTACCCCCTCAGCCGTGGATGTTCAAAAGCTGCTGAGAAAAGAACAGTGAAAAATAAAAAAAAAATTTAAAAATAATTTTTAAAAAAGGCACTAAAACTTAAAAATTTAAAAGGCACTAAAATTAAAAAAAAAATTTAAAAAAGGAACCCCAATTTGTGAAATTCTTGTGCAGCAAAGACCTGCAGGGCAGCAGCATTTCAAACAAAACAACTGCTTATTTCATATTTCAGATGGAATTAAATGCCTTTAAAAATTAGAAACCAGCAGGGCTGAAAACCTCCCATTTGAGGGGGAAAAAAAGCACATTTTTAGAGGGGAAAAAATCACATTTTAGAGGGGAAAAATCATATTTTTAGAGGAAAAAAATCACATTTTAGAGGGAAAAAACCACATTTTTAGAGGGAAAAAATCATATTTTTAGAGGGGAAAAATCACATTTTTAGAGGCAAAAAATCACATTTTAGAGGGAAAAAAATCACATTTTTAGAGGGAAAAATCATATTTTTAGAGGGAAAAAAATCACATTTTAGAGGGGAAAAAAATCACATTTTTAGAGGGAAACAATCACATTTTAGAGGGAAAAAAAATCACATTTTTAGAGGGGAAAAATAGAATAGGATTTGCTCCTGCACTGGGCACATCCTTTGAGAGGGAAAAAGCAGCAAGAAGAAGTTTTTATTTGATTTCAGAGAATTGCACAAGGTCTCTGACACAAGGGGAGCACCGAGCCAGTGAAAAAGGAGCAGGGGAAGGGAGAGGGGCAGGACTGGGATTTCTCAGCCCCACAGGACACCCAGGGAAGGGTTTGGGATCTTTCTGCTGCTCAGGCAGCCCCAAAAGGAGCCAGAGCTGAAGGATGTTCCTGGCCAGGAGCTCCCTGCACACACAGCCTGGCTCCCAAATCCTTTTTGTCCCTTCCTGACCCCAAAATGCTGTCCCAGGAGAGGCTCATCCTCCTCAGAGCCCGTCCAGCAGCTCCACAAAATCCTCCTCCAGCATCTCAGCACCCAAAGCCTCTCCTGGCTTCAAGCCCCTCTCACCAAGCTGGACACTTCCCTGCCTTTCCCATCTCCCAAATCCCCAAATTTCCTCATCCCCCTGATCTTCTCCCAAATCCCCAAATTTCCCCATCTCCCTGATCTTCCCCCAATCTCTTAAATTCCCACATTTCCCCATCCCATCCCCCAGATCTCGTCCAAATTCCCAGATCCCCACATCTCCTCATCCCCCTGATCTTCTCCCAAATCCCCAAATTTCCCCATCTCCCTGATCTTCCCCCAATCTCTTAAATTCCCACATTTCCCCATCCCATCCCCCAGATCTTCCCCCAAATTCCCAGATCCCCACATCTCCTCATCCCCCTGATCTTCTCCCAAATCCCCAAATTTCCCCATCTCCCTGATCTTCCCCCAATCTCTTAAATTGATCTTCCCCCCTCATCCCATTCTCCTCCCCAGCGCTCCCCACACCCCTGCCATGCCCCCCACACGCTTCCTACGCCCCTCAACCCCATAAAAACCCCACACCACCCTTGATCTCCATTCCCTGACCTCCCCTGCCCATCAACACCCCCAATATCCACCCCCACAACCTTTAAACCCCTCCTCACCTCCATGACCCCAATGATCCCCCATTCCCAACCTCTCATCCCACCCCCAGCACCCCCATCCTCCTTCAGTGACCCCATTTCCCTCATCCCCCTCCCCATTCCCCCTCAGTGAC
>NW_005054436.1:1812355-1816094 GCF_000277835.1 Geospiza fortis | reverse complement strand
CAGAGCGGGCTGAGGGGAGCCCTGAGGGGCTGGGGCCGGGATGTGCCCCAAGAAGGGCAGGGACAGCAGGGTGGGCAGGGGACAGCAGAGTGGGCACCCTCTGGGCGCCCTGTGCCATCCCTTAGCATTTGGGGGTCTGCTCTGGTCATGCCCGGGGGGTGAGGAGGGCACAGAGCGGGCTGAGGGGAGCCCTGAGGGGCTGGGGCCTGGATGTGCCCCGGGAAGGGCAGGGACAGCAGGGTGGGCACCCTGAGCCATCCCCCAGCGCTTGGGGGTCTGCTCATCCCCTCCTGCAGGAGTCAAATCTGCTGCTCCCAAGCTCTGGAGCGCTGCAAATGTTCCCAGAGTTCACCCCCAGGCCGGGGCGGCGTCCATGGGGCCTGTGGGGACCCCGAAGGCTCAGGGCTGCTGCTGGTACTGGCCCTCGGTGGCGGTGAAGAAGTCCTCGAGGACACTCCTGAGGAAGTCGAAGGTGGGGCGCTCCTCGGGGCTCTCCTTCCAGCACTGCCTCATCAGCTCGTACAGCTCCGGCGGGCACTGCTCGGGCTGCGGCATGCGGTAACCCCGCTCCAGGTTCTGGATCACCTCGGGGTTCGTCATGCCTGGAGGGAGGCGAATGATGTGTGGGGATCAGGGTGGGTCACCCCCGTGGTGGGGGTGACACCCTGGGGTTGGTCATCCCTGCCAGGACCCAGGCTGGGTCACAGGAACCACCCTGGGATTGGTAATCCCTGCCAGGACAATGCCCAGGACTCGGTTTGGGTCACCTCAGTGCCACCCTGGAATTGGTCACCCCTGCGAGGACAATGCCCCGGACCCGGTTTGGGTCACCCCAATGTCACAGAGACCACCCTGGGGTTGGTCATCCCTGCCAGGACCCAGTCTGGGTCACAGGAAGCACCCCAGGGTTGGTCATTCCTGCCAGGACAATGCCCAGGACTTGGTTTGGGTCACCTCAGTGCCACCCTGGGGTCAGTCACCCTTGCCAGGACAATGCCCAGGACTCATTTTGGGTCACCCCAGGTTTTAGGGAGCACCCCAGGCTCAGCCACCCTTTCAGCCCCACAACATCCAGGACCCATTTGGGGTCACAGGGACCACTCCAGCATTGCTCATTCCTGCCAGGACAATGCCCAGGACCCAGTTTAGGTGGCAGGGACCACCCTGGAGTTGGTCATCCTTGCCAGGACAGTGTCCAGGACCCTTTTTGGGCCACAGGGACCCCCCTAAGATTGGCCACCCCTGCAAGGACAATGCCCAGGACCCACTTAGGGTCACAGCTACCACCCCAGCCCGCTGCAGCCCCGTTGGGCAGGGAGCCAGGCTGGCAGCGGCGTGCGTGCAGCGCTGCACGCACACACACACCCACAGACACACAGACAGACACACCGACACACACACCGAGGGCCTGCCAGCCCCGCAGCTGCCCCAGAATCCCGACCTGGGTACGGGATGCGGCCGTAGGTGATGATCTCGGTGAGCAGGATGCCGAAGGACCACACGTCCGACTTGATGGTGAACGTGCCGTAGTTGATGGCCTCGGGCGCCGTCCACTTAATCGGGAATTTGGCTCCTGCGAAGCGGAGAAAAGGGAAGGGAGGGGATGAAGCGCCCTGGCTGAGCTGGAATCGCGGCGTTAATCCCGGGGGACAGTCCCCAGCCGGGCTGTGTCGCTGCTTGGGGACAGGCTGGCTTTGGTGGCAGCCGCGCAAAGCAGGAGCCTCGCTCCAGCGGCGGGGAGCGAGATGGAAAAGGGAAAAACATCCTTGAAACGCTCCCCGGAGATCCAGGGTCCCTGTCCGATGTCCCCAAGCCCTGTGACCCCCGGGCTGAGCGGGGCTCACCCTCCCGAGCCGTGTACTCGTTGTCCTCGATGAGCCGGGCCAGCCCAAAATCGGCGATTTTGCAGCCCAGCGTGTCCGAGACCAGGATGTTGGCGGCCCTCAGGTCCCTGTGGATGTAATTCTTGGCCTCGATGAAAGCCATGCCTTCAGCAATCTGGGGTTTGTAATTATTAATGAATTGCGGTCGTTAATGAACGGCTCCAGCCCCGCAGAGCTCTCCCAGCTCCATCCCCATCTCTCTGCTCCCCCCTCACCTGAGCTGCCATGTCCAGGAGTTTGTTGATGCTCAGCTTGGTTCCTTCCGGGGTCTTGAGGAAATCCAAGAGGCTGCCTGAGATGCAAGCAGCAGTTCTCAGCTCCTGGGGGGGGTCACAAGGACACTGTCCCCCCCCAAATAAAGCTCTGGGAATGTGGCCAGGAGAACACAGAAAGGGATTTTTGCCCAAGCTGGAGGTGGGAGAGAACAAAGGCAAAGCTTCCCCAGGGCTGGAGGCAATGCCCAGGACCCACTTTGGGTGGCAGGGACCACCCCAGGCTTGGTCACCCCTGCAAGGACAATGCCCAGGACCCACTTTGGGCCACAGGGACCACCCCAGACTCTGTCACCCCTGCCAGGACAATGCCCAGGACTCAAGCTGGGTCACCCCCAGGTTTTCGGGACCAGCCTAGGGTTGGTCACCCTTGCCAGGACAATGCCCAGGATCCAGTTTGGGTGGCAGGGACCACCCCAGGCTTGGTCCTGCCTTCCAGGACAATGCCCAGAACCCAATCTGGGCCACAAGGACCCCCCTAAGATTGATCACCCCTGCCAGGACAATGCCCAAGACCCATTTTGGGCCACAGGGACCACCCCAGGCTCTGTCACCCCTGCCAGGACAATGCCCAGCACACATCACTCTCCCAGTTTAGATGGGAATTTTTCCCAGCTTGAACTTTATCCCAAAGACCTTTTCCAACCTTAAAACCCCAGACCTCCGTGGCCACATCCCCGAGGACGGGGCAGCACCTGGAGCCCCCCGGGGTGGCCTCACCCTTCTCCATGAACTCGGTGATGATGTAGATGGGCTCCTTGGTGACCACGGCGTAGAGCCGCACCAGCCGCGGGTGCTGCAGCTTCTTCATCAGGTTGGCCTCGGCCAGGAAGGCGCTGGGGGACATGCTGCCAGCCTTGAGGCTCTTCACTGCCACCTTCGTGTGCCCGTTGTAGAAACCTTGGGGTGAGACAGAGTAGAAATTTTCTAGAGTAGAAATCCATTTTGATTTAGGTAAAATGTACATCTTTGAGTGAAGTCTGTAGTTTGAAAACTACAGAGTAGAAATTTTCTAGAGTAGAAATCCATTTTAAGTGAAATGTACATCTTTAATTGTCCGGAGTGGGAGATCCCTGCTGGAGGATCCCGCTGCTCGCTCTGCTGCCCCAGTTCCACCCTGACTCACCCATCCAGACCTCTCCGAACTGCCCCGCTCCCAGCTTCTCCACCAGCTTCAGCGACTCTCGCGGCACCTCCCACTCGTCCTGCCACCACGGCTTCTGCGGCCTCTGCGTCCGGCAGGGCTTGCCCAGGCGGCAGCAGAGCCCGTCGGAGTTGCCTGGGCCACAGGGAGGCAGAGCTGGGCCAGCGCCGGCACCCGGCACGAGCCGGGGCTGGGCTGGGGCACTGCGAGCAGCGGGTCCTGCTCATCCCATCCCATCCCGTTCCGTCCCGTCCCATCCCATCCCATCCCATCCCATCTCATCCCATTCCCATTCCTTCCTGTTTCACCCCATCCAATTTTCTTCTCTTCCACTCCCATCTTATCTTGTCCCATCCCATCCCATCCCATTCCATCCCATTCCATCCCATCCCATCCCATCCCATCCCATCCCATCCCATCCCATCCCATCCCATCCCATC
>NW_005054436.1:1808316-1812108 GCF_000277835.1 Geospiza fortis | reverse complement strand
ATTCCCATCCAGTTCCCATCCCGTTCCCACGTGTGTAGTGCTGCACCAGCTCCCTGAGGCTGCCGAAGGGGGCGCGGGGGGAGATGTAGAAGCCGCCATTGTCCAGGTTCCGGATCTTGTAGTGCTTCACCGTCTCTCCCTGGCTCTCGTCCAGGTCCCGCACGGACAGCGAGTACGAGCCTGGGGACAGGGACACCCGTGGGACCCCCGAGCCCTCCTGGGGACCCCCGAGCCCTCCCAAGCTCCCCGAGCCCCAGGGTCCCGTGGGCAGCACCTTTGGAGGTCTCGCTCTCGCGGATGAGGAAGGAGCCATGGGTGTTGCCCGAGGCCAGGAGCTGCCGCTCGGCATCCTTGCGGCTGAGGTTCTTGAAGAACCACCTGGGGACACAAGGCAGGGTCAGGGCACAGGGCACCTGGCCACTGGGGATTTGTGGGGTGCTGCAGGCTCCTTCCCAGAGATCAGATCCCGCTGGGACACATCCATGGATCCATCCATCCATCCATCCATCCATCATGGATCCATCCATCCATCCCTGCATCCATCCATCCATCCATCATGGATCCATCCATCCAACTCCTGGGGGATCCATCCATCCATCCATCCATCCATCCATGGATCCATCCATGGATCCATCCATCCAAAGATTCATCCATCCATCATCCATTCATCCATCTGTCATGGATCCATCCATCCCTCCATCCATCCCTCCCTCACCACCCTCTCCCTCCCCACTCACGGCTCGGGCTCCAGGCTGTTCACCAAGGCCACGAAGTTGTGTGGGATCAGCCCCTCCTGGCCCGTGGTGAGCGACTGCGCCTTCCACCACTCCCCATTCCTGCAGGGACAGAGCTCAGTGAGAACCCCAAGCCCCCAGTGAGATCCCAGACCCTCAGTGAGCCCCCCAGCCCCTCTGGGGTTCCTCACTCTTCCAGCACTCGCAGCTTCTCCCCCTTGCGCAGCCCCAGGTCCCCGTCGTGCTTGGGCTCGTAGTTGTACAGGGCCACCACCAGCTTGTCTGTGGGGACAAGAGCAGGGACAGGGTGGCAGTGGCGGGTCTGGGGGTGTCACAGCCGCCCCCCAGGCCACAGCCATGCCTCACCTTGCATGGGGGAGCACGGAGGTGACGAGGACTCGTAGGACACCAGGGGGTCTCGGACCTCGGAGCCGTTGCAGATCAGCCTCTGCCAGGGGACAGGAGCCCCGTGAGCCCCCAGCTCGTGGGATTTGGGCACCTCTGGGGGTGTTTGGGCACGGGGATCGGGGTCTGTCACCCCTGCTCACCTGGCGCTTGCTGTCGGGCTCGATGGGGTAGTTGCAGTGCTCACAGATGTCAATGTTCTCGATCCAGTCCTCGTCGTAGTCCGAGCTGCAGCAGCAGCCCATGGTGGCTGTGGGGGACACAGGTGACACAGGGCAACCCATCGCTGGTTCTCCTCATGCTCCAGTGCATTCCCATTCCTGCATCCACCCATCATCCATCCATCCATCCATCCATCCATCCATCCATCCATCCATCCATCCATCCATCCATCCATCCATCCATCCATCCATCCATCCATCCATCCATCCATCCCAGCAGAACCGGGGGCATTCCCTGACTCCCTCACCAGCCGTTATTTCCTCCTAATTTATCCTGCCTGCATTAATTAAAGCCACTGAAGGCAATTAGTGCCCAGCCTGAGGCTCCTCTGTGCCAGCTCCTCCCCGCTGTGCCCCTCTGGGGCTGATCCCTCTGCTCTCCCTGCGCATAACAGCCTCCTCATTAACATCCCATTAGCAATTAATTAACACACTCCTGCAGCTCGCCTTTAACGAGCTCTGGCTGGGCAAGCACCTCCCTGACCCTAAACCCATCTCACAGCCCGATGGGGGCACTTCCAAACTCCTTTTCCTACAAATTCCCACCCTCCCTGCACACCCAGCCCCGTTCCTGCTGCAGCGGCGATGTCCCTAAAGCCCCGATCCTGCAATGCCCCCGAGGCTCAGCCAGGGTGACACCAGTGTCACTGCGGTGCCACCAGGGCGTGGGCACCTTTCTCAAGAGCTCTGCAAACCCCACGGGCACCTCTGGCCTTGCTGAGAGCCTGAGCATGGCACAAACCCTGTGGGCAACTCTGGCTTTCCCAAAAATGCTGAGCATGGCACAAACCCAGGCACCTCTGCCTTTCCTGAAAGCGCTGAGCATGGCACAAACCCCGTGGGCACCTCTGGGATTCCCAAAACCACTGAGAGTGGCACAAACCCAGGCACCTCTGGCCTTCCTGAGAACCTGAGCATGGCACAAACCCCTGGGCACTTCTGGGATTCCCAAAAACACTGAGATTGGCACAAACCCAGGCACCTCTGCCTTTCCTGAAAGCGCTGAGCATGGCACAAACCCCGTGGGCACCTCTGGGATTCCCAAAAACACTGAGATTGGCACAAACCCAGGCACCTCTGGCCTTGCTGAGAACGCTGAGTGTGGCACAAACCCCACAGGCACCTCTGGCCTCCCCAAAAACACTGAGAGTGGCACAAATCTGGGCACCTCTGGCCTTGCTGAGAGTGCTGAGCATGCACAAATCTGGGCACCTTTGGCATTCCTAAAAACACTGAGCATGGCACAAACCCCGTGGGCACCTTTGGGTGAGAACGCTGAGTGTGGCACAAACCCCGTGGGCACCTCTGGCCTTCCCAAAAACACTCAGCGTGGCACAAACCTGGGCACTTCTGGGATTCCCAAAACCACTGAGATTGGCACAAACCCAGGCACCTCTGGCCTTGCTGAGAGTGCTGAACCTGGCACAAACCCCACGGGCACCTCTGGCCTCCCCAAAACGCTGAGCGTGGCACAAACCCCGGCAGCGGCGCGTGGGCCCCGGAAAAGTCTCTTCTGCAGAATCCCCCACGCCCACGGGGCCAGGATCTGTCCCGGCTGTGACTTCCGCAGGGTTTTGTCACCACCAGCCAGCCCAGGTGTGTCACAGCCCCAGCTGTGCCCCCCTGACCTGGCAGCCAGGGCACGTGGTGCTCGTTCAGTGAGAGTTGGGGGTCCCCAGGGAGGGTTTGGGGTCCCCAGGGAGGGTTTGGGATTCTTAGGCAGGCTTTGGTGTCCCTAAGGTGAGTTTGAGGTCCCCAAGGAGGGTTTGGGGTCCCTAAGGAGAGTTTGGGATTCCTAAGGAGGGTTTGGGCTCCCCAAGGAGGGTTTGGGATTCCTAGGCAGGATTTGGGGTCCCCAGGGAGGGTTTGGGGTCCCTAAGGAGAGTTTGGGATTCCTAAGGAGGGTTTGGGATTCCTAGGGAAGGTTTTGGGGTCCCCAGGGAGGGTTTGGGATCCCCAGGGAGGGTTTGGGGTCCCTAAGGAGGAGGGTTTGGGGTCCTCAGGGGGCGCTTGCGCTGTCCAAGGAGGATTTGGGGTTCCAAATTCACCAACATTTTGAGGTTTTTCTGAGCAGGACCCATCTCCAGTTCAGCTTTTAAGGACCAAAACAACATCAAAGTGCCCACATTTCTTAGCCAGGTAACCAGGAGAGCAAAAAATCCAAAATTCACCAACATTTTGAGGCTTTTCTGAGCAGGACCCAGCTCAAACTCAGCTTTTAAGGACCAAAACAGCAGCAAAGTGCCCACATTTCTTACCCAGAGCTCGAGGAGAGCTGAGAAATCCCAAACCCACCCCCTGAGGCCCTGGAGGAGCTGCCCAGAGCTCTTCAAACCCCTCCAGGAGCTGTTTTTCTGTTTTTTCCTCCCGGGCTGAGGAGGGAGGTGCTGCTATTGTGCTTTTTTTTTTTTTTTTTTTTCTCCCAGCCCCCA
>NW_005054436.1:1807165-1808258 GCF_000277835.1 Geospiza fortis | reverse complement strand
AAAAAAAACCAAAAAAAAAAAAAAAACCAAAAAAAGGCTGTTTGAAGTAATTTTTGTTTTTTGATGCAACCGAATTTCTTTGTGCCAAAGGGGCTGGCAGGTGGGCACGGGTGTCTGTGCCAGGTGTGTGCTTTTATTTTTGGGGTTTTTTTTTCCTCTGGGTTTGGGGTCCCTGTCCTGTCCTGTGCTGTCCCTTCCTCCCACGCGGCGCTGCTGGTTTGTCACCAGGGTGAGGAGCTGAAATCTGAGCTGTGCCCGGGCCTGCATGGGCACCCAGTGCTGGCACAGCCTGGCAGTGCCACCAGGGCTGTGTCCCCAAGGCTGCCACTGCAGCAGGGAGGGGGTGGCACCGAGCTGGCAGCAAAAATGGGAATTTCTGAGAGCCTGGAGCCCCAAATTGGGCATCAAAAATGGGAATTTCTGAGAGCCTGAACCCCAAATTGGGCACCAAAAATGGGAATTTCCTAAATTGGGCACCAAAAATGGGAATTTCTGAGAGCCTGGAGCCCCAAATTGGGCATCAAAAATGGGAATTTCTGAGAGCCTGAACCTCGAATTGGGCACCAAAAATGGAAGCACCAAAAATGGGAATTTCTGAGCACCTGAAGCCCCAAACTGGGCACTGAAAAAATGGAAATTGGGCACCAAAAATGGGAATTTCTGTGAGCCTGGAGCCCCAAACTGGGCACCAAAAAAATGGAAATTGGGCACCGAAAATGGGAATTTCTGAGAGCCTAAGCCCCAAACTGGGCACCAGCCTTGAGAAAGCAGCACGGAGCTGCTGCCTGTCCCTCGGGCACAGCCCTGGGGACAAAACTGCAGATGGAGGTTTGGGGAGGGCCCCATGCCCTGGCAGGCCCCCCAGGCGGGCAGGGGACATGGGGACAGCGCCTTTGTGCCCCCCAGGGTGCCCCAGAGGGACACAGAGCCCAGGACAGCGCCTTTGTGCCCCCCAGGGTGCCCCAGAGGGATACAGAGCCCAGCCCGGCTCGGAACAAACCCGAGCCCCCATTTCCATCCCTCCCACCCCCCCCGGGTGCCCCCCAAACCCTGCCCCGGCTCTCACCTGGCGCAGCAGGGCGGTGAGGAGCGG
>NW_005054436.1:1804845-1805989 GCF_000277835.1 Geospiza fortis | reverse complement strand
ACCGGCCTGGGCAGCCCGAGAGCCGGGGTGACAAGGACCGGAGGGGACCCGCGGTGGCCCTGGGAGGTGGCAGCGCTGTTTTAGGGACAGCAGCCACAGCGGCATTGGGCTGGCCGCGGTGGCTCTCAGCTCCTTTTATTCCACCTCAGAGGGCTGAACCCCACATTTCCCACCGGGCTGAACCCCAACATCCCCAGGGCCGGGCCCCAAAACGCCCCAGGGGGGATGGTGACAATCCCCAAAATCATCCCCAAAGCTCCCCTGGCGCTGCCTCACCCGGGGGTCTGTGGATGTCGCATCCCCAAGTGGCACCTGGAGGTGCCACCCGCCAAAAAAAGGGCGGGAGTCACATCTGGAGGCACCGACAAGGAAAAGCCATCGGCTCTCAGCTCCTTTTAGCCAGGTAACCAGGAGAGCACCCCACATTTCCCACCGGGCTGAACCCCAACATCCCCAGGGCCGGGCCCCAAAACGCCCCAGGGGGGATGGTGACAATCCCGTGCCCGTGAGGATGGTGACACTCAGGGACGGTGACATTCCCATGCCCCGGGGATGGTGACACTTCTGTGCTCATGGGGATGGTGACACCCATGGGGATGGTGACATTCCCGTGCCCTGGGGATGGTGACATTGCCATGGGGACGGTGACACTCCTGTGCCCTGTAGGGACAGTGACATTGCTGTGTCCCAGGGGAGATGGTGACACCCATGGGGATGGTGACATTGCCGTGCCCTGGAGGCGATGGTGACATTCCCATGTCCATGGGAATGGTGACACTCATGGGGATGGTGACACTCCCGTGCCCCTCGGGGATGGTGACACCCACAGGGAAGGTGACACCCCCGTGCCACCGCAGCGTGTCACCACCCTGGGGACAGCACGGTCCTGCCCCGAGTCCCGAGGGTCCCCAAACCCCCGCGGTGCCCCGGGCGGGGCGGGCTCAGCACAGCGAGAAGCGGCGGGAGTTGATGTTCATGCGGGTGACCCCGATGTGCTTGAGCGGCGTGGAGAGCAGGAAGGCGGCCTTGGGGGGGATGGTGCACAGCAGATCCGAGTCTTCCTCGCAGCCCTCGAGGCCGAAGGTGGCGTCGTCCAGCATCTCCTTGTGCTGGTGGCAGGCCTGCTCCACCTTCAGCCGGTGCA
>NW_005054436.1:1802364-1802926 GCF_000277835.1 Geospiza fortis | reverse complement strand
CCTTTCCTCCCTCCCCGGCCGGGCCCAGGCGGCGCCCATGGAGTTCTCGGAGCTGATCAAGACGGCGACAGTGGAGGGCGTGCTGCTGTCGCGACAGGGGCTGCCCGCGGTGCGGGGCACGCTGTGCATCACCAGCCACCACCTGCTGCTCTCCTCCTGCCCCCGCGGCCAGCTGGAGCTCTGGCTGCTCATCCGCAACGTGGACGCCGTGGAGAAAAGGTGGGGATGTCCCCAAGGCTGTCGCTGTCCCTGTCACCCGTGCCTGAGCTGGAGGATCCCCCCTGTCCCGGTGGGCACCCCACGGGCACCGCGCTGCACCCGGGCACCTTGTCCTTCCTCTTCCTCTTCCTCCCGGCGGGGGCAGAGCGGGCATTGCCTCCTCTCCTCCTCCTCCTCCTCCTCCTCTTCCTCGTGCAGAATTTAGGCTGTACCAACCCCCCCGGAGTGGCGGCTCCCTGCGGGACACCAGCTTTGGCTTTTTGCCTCTCTGTCACCTCGCCCCATCCCGGCTGCGCTGGCAGATGAGAGCCTCAAGCACGGCACGGCCCTCGAGGGGGGCGCG
>NW_005054436.1:1800299-1801322 GCF_000277835.1 Geospiza fortis | reverse complement strand
AAGGGATCTTAGAGCTCATCCAGTGCCACCCCTGCCATGGCAGGGACACCTCCGCTGTCCCAGGGTGTCCCAGCCTGGCCTCGGGCACTGCCAGGGATCCAGGGGCAGCCTCAGATTCTCTGGGAAAACCATTCCAGCCCCTCCCAGGGAACAATTCCTTCCCAATATCCCATCCAACCCTGCTCTCTGCTAGTGGAAACCATTCCCTGTGTCCTGTTCCTTAATCCCTTACCCCAAATCCCTCTCCAGCTCTCCTGGAGCCCCTTCAGGCTCTCTGAGATCACTCTGCAGCCCTCTCTTCTCCAGCCTGGATATTCCCAGATGTCCTGTCTCCCAATCCCTCTCCAGCCCTCTTAGAGCCCTCTCTCCTCCAGGCTGGACATTCCCTGTGTCCTGTCCCCCCATCCCTTATCCCAAATCCCTCTCCAGCTCTCCTGGAGCCCCCTCTCCTCCAGTGGACATTCCCAGCTGTGCCATCTCCCAGTCCCTTATCCCAAATCCCTCTCCAGCCCTCTTAGAGCCCTCTCTCCTCCAGGCTGGACATTCCCTGTGTCCTGTCCCCCAGTCCCTTATCCCAAATCCCTCTCCTGGAGCCCTCTCTCCTCCAGTGGACATTCCCAGCTGTTCAATCCCCCAATCCCTTTTCCCAAATCCCTCTCCAGCTCTCCTGGAGCCCCTTTAGGCTCTCTGAGGTCACTCTGGAGCCCTCTCTCCTGCAGGTGGTCATTCCCAGCTATGCAATCCCTATCTCAAATCCCTCTCTGCCTCTCCTAGAGCCCTCTCTCCTCCAGGCTGGACATTCCCTGTGTCCTGTCCCCCCATCCCTTATCCCAAATCCCTCTCCTGGAGCCCTCTCCTCTCCAGGCTGGACATTCCCTGTGTCCTGTTCCCCAGTCCCTCATACCAAATCCCTCTCCTGGAGCCCTCTCTCCTCCATGCCCAGCTGTCCCCTGTCCCCAGGCCCTGCTCCGCAGCAGCCAGCCCCTGACAGGACCCAACCGGCGGCGCAGCCGCGAGGCCGAG
>NW_005054436.1:1790925-1800095 GCF_000277835.1 Geospiza fortis | reverse complement strand
TGGGGGCGGCGGCCCCGGGCCCTGGACAGGTGAGGGCGGCGCTGCCGCATTGCTGGGAAATTCCCTTCTCCTGCTGCGCTGCTCTGGGATGGGCTCTGGGCATGGGTTATTCAGCATGGGAATTGGTTTAACTTCATGGCCAATCACGGCCAGATGTGTCGAGGTTCTGAGGAGCCACCAGCTTGTGTTATCATTCTTGATAAGCCTTCTGTAAGCATCCTCTCTCTATTCTTTTTAGTATCGTTTAGTACAGCATTCACATAATATAAATATACAAATAAATACAAATAAATATATAACATAAACATATAATATGATGCTATAATATAAATATATAATATGAATAGATAATTACAAATATATCACAGAAATATTATTGTATTATGTAATATTGTATAATAATACAATATTATATAATGCAATAATACAGAATATAGAATAGAATACAATACAATATCATCTATAATACAAAATATAATATTATACAATATCATCTATAATACAAAATGTAATACAATACAATATAATCTATAATACAGAATATAATATGCAATATAGAATATAATGTAATACAAAATATAGAATATTATGTAATATATAACATGTAAAATATGACAAAATATAACATGACAAATAACATAAAATATAAAATAAAATATAACATATAAAATAAAAAGTAATGTAATGTAAAATATAATGTAATATAAAATATACTCTAAAAATATACTCTAAAATATACTATAAAATAAAATATAAATTATACCACACAATACAATAATAAATCAGCCTGCTGAGAACACAGAGTCATATTCTCAATTTCTCCTTCATCCTGGGGACCCTCACAAATACCACAGTGAGGGCAGGCTGCTGTCCCCTGTGTGACCGTGCCACCGTGTCCCCTGTGTCCCCTGTGTCGCCAGGGGCCGTGTGCTGCAGGACAGTTTCTCCAGGCTGGTGGAGCTGTGCAGTGACCCCTGTGTGTGACAGTGTCCCCTGTGTCGCCAGGGGCCGTGTGCTGCAGGACAGTTTCTCCAGGCTGGGAGCCGCGGCCCCAGCCACGTCAAGGCCGCCCTGAGCACGGCCTGCCTGGCTGCCCAGTGCCTGGACAGGTACGGGGGGTGCACCTTGCCCACCTCGCCCCTTTCTGAGCGCCCAGAGTGACCCCAAGGCCGGCCGGCCCCGCAGGGAGGGCTGCACGGTGCTGGTGCACGGCGCCGAGGGCACGGACACCACGCTGCTGGTGACAGCGCTGGCCCAGCTCATCCTGGACCCCGCCTGCCGCACCCTGCAGGGCTTCCAGGGGCTGCTGGAGCGGGAATGGATCCAGGTGAGAGATTTCTCAGCAGGGTGGGGGTCCCAGCCTGGCCGGGGGCCTCACTCTGGGTCACCATGGGGGTCCCGCAGGCCGGGCACCCCTTCCAGCTGCGCTGCGCCCGCTCCGCCTCCTCGCACGCCCGGGGCAAGCAGGAGGCTCCGGTGTTCCTCCTCTTCCTCGACTGCGTGTGGCAGCTGAGCCGGCAGTTCCCCCTGTCGCTGGAATTTGGGGAGCAGCTGCTGCTCACCCTCTCTGACAACGCCTACGCCTCGGCCTACGGCACCTTCCTGTGCAACAACGAGAGGGAGAGGTGGGTGCGGGGACAAACCCCTCCTGTCACGGCTCAGGTGACACCAAACCCCGCTGGGGACTGGGATGTGTCCCACCTGTGCCCCCACAGGAGCCTGTGTAAGGTGAGGGAAAGCACCCACTCGCTGTGGGCATGGCTGGACCAGCCTGAGGAGAAGCACAAGTACCTGAACCCTCTGTACTCGCACAACCCCCTGGTGATCTGGCCCTCCGTGGAGCCCCAGAGCATCCAGCTGTGGCAGGGTGAGTGGGATCCTCCCAACATCCACCCTCAGCTCAGGGGCAGCTGCTGCTCCTTTCCCTCTCTGACAGGGCTCAGCTCACCCCCAGCCCTTTCTCTCTATCAGGTTTTTCCCTCCAGTGCTGTGTTTTTCCCTCTCTGACAGAGCTCAGCTCACCCCCAGCCCTTTCTCTCTATCAGGTTTTTCCCTCCAGTGCTGTGTTTTTCCCTCTCTGACAGAGCTCAGCTCACCCCCAGCCCTTTCTCTCTATCAGGTTTTTCCCTCCAGTGCTGTGTTCTTCCCTGTCAGGGCTCAGCTCACCCCCAGCCCTTTCTCTCTATCAGGTTTTTCCCTCCAGTGCTGTGTTTTTCCCTCTCTGACAGAGCTCAGCTCACCCCCAGCCCTTTCTCCCTGCCAGGTTTTTTCCTCCGGTGGATCCGTCCCTCCCAGCACCTGGAGGAGGCCTGGGGGCAGATCCGGAGCTTGGTGCAGGGGAACAGCTCCTCCCTGCAGGAGAGCACGGGGGAAAGGCTGAGCCAGCCCCTCCCTGAGCCCCCTGCAGGGACAGAGAACGGGAAATTTGGGACAAGGTGACGCTGGATGGTCCCATGGAAGGGCTGTGCAGGACACAGACCCCGTGGGCAGTTCTGGGGCAGGGGGCAGAGCTTTCCCAGCCTTCAGCTGCCCACCCTGGCTCGTTTTAGTAAATCTCTCTCCCCCCTTGCCTGTGTCCTGCTCTTCCGTAAGGAAGCTGCTCCTTCCCACTGGGATTGCAGAAGGGCCCGTGGATGGCTCTGGGGATGAAGGGCAGCAGATCACACCAAAAACCCAGATCATACCAAAAACCCAGCAGATCACACAAAAAACCCCAGCAGATTACACAAAAAACCCAGGAGATCACACCAAAAAAAAAAACCCCAGCAGATCATACAGAAAAACTTCCAATAGATCACACAAAAAAACCCTCAGCAGATCACACCAAAAACCCAGATCACACCAAAACCCCCAGCAGATCACACTGAAAAAGCCCAACAATCACACCAAGAACCCCAGCAGATCACATAAAGAAACCCCCAACAGATCACACCAAAAACCCCAGCAGATCACACCAAAAAAACCCCAAAAGATCACAAAAAAATCCCCAATAATCACACAAAACCCCCAGCAGATCACACCAAAAAAACCCCAAAAGATCACACAAAAAAACCCCCAACAGATCACCAAAAAACCCCTCTGCAGGACACACAAAACCAGCATCCTCCCCAAAATCCCAAAGGCTGCAGTTTCTGTCGTGCCAGCGGCTCCGAGCCTGGAGCCAGCCTGGGAATTCTGCCCTTGAGCCCAGTTTGGAGGAAGGAAAAAGGAAAAAAAGAAAAGAGCCAGGAGGGTGGGAGGGTGAGGAGCTGCAGCAGGAGCTCCCAGGGCAGGAAAAGGAAATATCTGTAATATTTGTTCCATGAGGGAGCTGGCTCAGGGTCAGCCCAGCAAACACAGCAGCAGGGCCAGGCGTGTGCAAAACAATTCCTGGCTGCTGCACTTGCAGCATTTCACACTTCAGGGCAGGGCCTGAGGCTGTGGAGCCTCCCTGGGAAGGAGTTCATGGATGGGCAGAGGTCCCAGGAGGAGCAGCTCTGCTCCATGGGTGTGGAACAAATGACAACAGAGCTGGCAAAACAAAGTCCTTGCGTTAATTTAAGTCCAGATGAGGAAAACCAACCTTAAAAAAAAAACCTCACAGAGGTGCTTTTCCTTGTGTTTAGAAAATATTTCTATTTATTTCCTCTTTTTTTCCCCTCCCCTGGTTTATAAATATGCCCAGCAGGGCAGGCAGCCAACCCAGTTCCCTTCACTCTTGTCCCAGTAAAAGCCACTGGAGTTCCCACTTCCCCAACTTCCCACAGCTCCCCAAAAATCGCTGCCAAGAACAACTTCAGGCCTTTCCTGCAGTCCTGTGGTGGAGCCCCTGGGCTGGGCAAGGCATTGGAGAAGGGAAAAGAAGAAGAGAGGAGAGGGAAATTCTCCTTCAGGCTTCAAACTCGAACTCGAAGTACTGGGGGTCGAAGTAATGGATGCGCACGTAGCCATCCTCACCCCCGCTGCTGTAGCTGCAGGGAGGAAAGGAAAAGTCAGCAATGGCAAAGTCAGGAATGCTGCTGGCAGCAAAAATACAAAGTTTGGCCTCCCCACCCACTCCTGAAACTGATACAGGAATCACAAAGTGGGGAAAAAAAAAAAATGAGGGATGTGGCCCAAGCGTGGGGCGGGGTGCGGGTGACTCCCTGGGCTGGCTCAGAATGGGAGAATTCAGGGGCTGGTTCCATTCCCAGCACAGAAATCTCCCCAGTCTAGTCACATCCCAGTTCCAAAGTGGGGTTGGGTAGACTGGGGACACTGCAAGGCTCTCACCTCTTCCCATCAGGGTGGAAGGCCACGCTGTTGATGGGCCCAAAGTGCCCCTTGACTCTGCCAAACTCCTCCTCAAAAGCCAAGTGGAAGAACCTGGGAGGAGGAAGATTGAAATTGTCACAAACCCAGGAGGGACAAAAGCACAGAACCCTCAAAAACAAAGAAAAGAGCTCCAGGGTTTCTCCAGCACTGCCAAGCTCCCAAAGGGAAGGGAAGAGCAATCCCTGGGGTGCTCTGGGTGAGGATTTTCCCCACCAGAGGGAAAAGGACCAACCTGGCCTCGAATTTGCCAATCCTGGTGGAGGTTGTGGTCACATCCATGGCCTCCTGCCCTCCTCCCAGCACCACCTGCAGGGGAGGGAAACCAGAGAAACCACAGCCCTTCAGTGCTCCCCTCTGGGATCTGGGGAATCCTGAGATCACTGAGGATGGGAAAAACCTCCAAGATTGATCCCCACCTTGAAGGCAGCTTAGAGCAGTGAGTGCCAGGTCCAGAGGTTCCCTGGACACCTCCAGAGGTGGTGACAGCCTCCAGCACTTCCCAACAATCCCACAAATCCCACAAATCCATGAGCAGGCCTCCAACCCCCTGAGGAATTCCCAGCTCCCTGCCAGATTCCATCAGAGCACACCAAACTTTGCCTGAGCCAGCAGAAACTCCCCAGGCTCGTTCCAGAGCGCTGGTTTTGGGCTGGACTGGGAAGAGCCACAAGGCAGGAGTGGCAGGACCAGTGAGAGCCTGAGGGAGCTCAT
The DNA here is from genome assembly GCF_000277835.1 of Geospiza fortis. Taxonomy (NCBI): domain Eukaryota; kingdom Metazoa; phylum Chordata; class Aves; order Passeriformes; family Thraupidae; genus Geospiza; species Geospiza fortis. The sequence goes on along the minus strand of NW_005054436.1, from coordinate 1,795,091 downwards.
CCTTACGTGATCAAAAATGGGGGAAAGGGCAGCAGAGTTCACCGGCCGCTCCGTCCGGAACGTCTTCAGGTGCTCCAGGGACGTGCAGTCAAAGAGCTTTGAGGGAAAAAGAAGAAATTCATTCATTATCTCCAGCTGCTGGGCCTCACCTGCATGGATGTTCCCTCTCCAAGCTCAAATCCCAAAAATATTCCCCCAGAAAGGGAAATCTTCCACCTTCCAGAATTTAAACCGCAAACGTTCTACGGGAATACCCAAATATTTCATTTTCGATGCTTGGCTGTTCATTCCCTTTCTCACTGAACATTCCCAAGGAGAAAAACTCTCTCTGAGCAGAGATCCTGCCAGGAAATGTGCAGGAAAAGCTCACCTTGGCTGTGTTATCCTTGGAGGCAGTGATGAACATGGTCATGTCCCGGGAGGTCTGGATGTCGTTGATTTGCTTGGTGTGCTCCTTGATATTGGAGAGCTGCTCGCCTGACTGGAGGGGAAAAGGAGTTTTCAGGGAGCTGGGAAGGGATTCCTCATTAAAAATAACTTGGAATGGAATCCTGGAAGGGATTCCCTCATTAAAAATAACACGGAATGGAATCCTGGAAGGGATTTCCTCATTAAAAATAACACGGAATGGAATCCTGGAAGGGATTTCCTCATTAAAAATAACACGGAATGGAATCCTGGAAGGGATTTCCTCATTAAAAATAACACGGAATGGAATCCTGGAAGGGATTTCCTCATTAAAAATAACACGGAATGGAATCCTGGAAGGGATTTCCTCATTAAAAATAACACGGAATGGAATCCTGGAAGGGATTTCCTCATTAAAAATAACACGGAATGGAATCCTGGAAGGGATTTCCTCATTAAAAATAACACGGAATGGAATCCTGGAAGGGATTTCCTCATTAAAAATAACACGGAATGGAATCCTGGAAGGGATTTCCTCATTAAAAGTGACCTGGAACGTCACATGGAATGCTCTGGGTGGGAATTTAGGAGTGGATTCAGTGCCAGGTCCCTGCTCTGTGTCAATTCCAGCCTTGCTCAGGGCAGCCTCAGATTATAACAGAGGAGGAGAAGAGGAATTTTCATGGAGCTGGGAAGTGATTTCCTCATTAAAAATAGCCTGGGAGATCATGGAATAAAGTCCTGGAATGCTTTGAGTGGGAATTTAGGAATGGATTCAGTGCCAGGTCCCTGCTCTGTGTCAATTCCAGCCTTGCTCAGGGCAGCCTCAGATTATAACAGAGGAGGAGAAGAGGAATTTTCATGGAGCTGGGAAGTGATTTCCTCATTAAAAACAACTTGGGAGATCAGTGAATAAAATCCTGGAATGCTTTGGGTGGGAAGGGAATTTAGGAATGGATTCAGTTCCGTGTCCCTGCTGTGTGTCAGTTCCAGCCTTACTTGGGGCAACCTCAAATTTTAACAGGGGAGGGGAAGAGGAATTTTCAGGGAGCTGGGAAATTATTCCCTTATTAAAAATAACGTGGAATAGAATCCTGGAATGCTCTGGGTGGGAAGGGAATTTAGGAATGGATTCAGTTCCATGTCCCTGCTCTGTGTCAATTCCAGTCTCACTTGGGGGAGCCTCAGATTGTAAAAAGGGGAGGGGAAGAGGAGTTTTCAGGGAGCTGGGAAATGATTCCCTCATTAAAAACAACATGGAACAGAAGAGCTCATGGAATAAAATCCTGGAAGGGAATTTAGGAAGGGATTCAGTTCCTCACCCTGCGCTGTGCCAGCTCCAGCCTCGCTCAGGGCACCCCACATTTCAATGATCCTTGCTGGAGCTGCAGTTTGGAGCCCCCAGATCCCACATCCCAGCCCTGATCCCCCCAGGAACGCTGCCCCAGGCCCTGACCTTGGCACTGAACTGGTTGAGCTCCCCGTTCTCGTGGCCAGCGATGATGAACTCCCCGAGCGGGCCCCACACGGCGCTGGTGATCTTGGAGTCGCTGCAGGGAATCTTCATGTAGGGCTCATTGTTCTCTGGGGCAGGGAAGGAGCAATCAGCCACCCACAGCCACCACTGATCCCTTTGTGCCCCCTGCTCAGCCTGGATTTGGGATTTCCCAGCATTTCAGGGGTGGATTTTTATTTATGGAGCTCAGATTTCCAGGGGGAGCGTTTTGGAATCCCGTAGGGAAGGGGATGAAGGAATCTTGTCCTTGCTGATGTGATCACCTCCCTCCCAGCAAAGAGATTTTTTAGGGAAAAAAAATCACCCCCAAGCACTCCCAGCCAAGAGATTTTTTAAGGGAAATTCAAATTTCAAGTGCAGGAATTCAGGGTGAGCTCCCTGCTGCAGCATTCCCACAAATTTTCATTTCCCTGTTCCTGATGCTCCTGAGGTAAAAGGGAGCTTTATAATCCCCTATAAAATTAAGATTTATCCTTTTATGTCCCATGCTCAGCCTGGATTTGGGCTTTTCCAGAATTTCAAGGGTGGATTTTTATTTATGGAGCTCGGATTTCCAGGGGCAGCATTTTGGAATCCCATAGGGAAGGGCATGAAGGAATTGTGTCCTTGCTGATGTGATCACACCCCAACCACTCCAAATCATCCAGCAAAGAGATTTTTTTAGGGAATCATCTCCTCTGCTCCACCCCTGGAAACATTCCAGGTTAGAGCAACTTGGCGCAGGGAAAGGAGCCCCTGCTCATGGGAATGGGGTGAGATTTAACCCCAAAACCCACAGTGGGACCCCAGAGGGGGATCCCCTGGCCCCTCACCGATCTGGCTGGGGTCCCTGAGGTCGAAGAAGCTGACAAAGCACTGGTAGCCCATCTGCTTGTCCGTGGAAAACATGATGATGTTCCCTCCAAAGTCGAAGCCGCACGTCCTCACGGCAGAGCTGGTCTTCACCAGGGCCAGCTGCTTCCCTGGGGGGCAGAGCAGGGGAAAAGGGGTTTTCAGGGAGCTGGGATGGGATTTCCTCCTTAAAAACAGCCTGGGATGGCATGGAATGGAAGCTGGAATGATCTGGGTGGGAATTTAGGCGTGGATTCAGTTCTATGTGTCAATTCCAGCCGTGCTCAGGGGAACATCAAATTTTAAAAAAAGGGGAGGGGGAGAGGAATTTTCAGGGAGCTGGGAAGTGATTGCCTCATTAAAAACACCTTGGGAGAACATGGAATAAAGTCCTGGAATGCTTTGGGTAGGAATTTAGGAGTGGATTCAGTTCCAGGTCCCTGCTCTGTGTCAATTCCAGCCTTGCTCAGGGGAACCTCAGATTTAATCAGGGGAGGGGAAGAGGAATTTTCAGGGAGTTGGGAAGGGATTTCCTCATTAAAAACACCCTGGGAGAGCATGGAATAAAATCCTGGAATGCTCTGGAAGGGAATTTAGGCATGAATTCAGTTCCACACCCTGCACTGAGGTGTCGCCTCCAGCGTTGCTTGGGCAGCCTCAGATTTTAACAGGGAAGGGGAAGAGGAATTTTCAGGGAGCTGGGAAGGGATTTCCTCATTAAAAACACTCATCCTCATTGGGAGAAGGTGCTGGAATCAAATGGAACCCTGGAATGCTCTGGGTGGGAATTTAGGAATGGATTCAGTGCCAGGTCCCTGCTCTGGGTCAATTCCAGCCTTGCTCAGAGGAGCCTCAGATTTAAACAGAAGAGGGGAAGAGGAATTTTCAGGGAGCTGGGAAGTGATTCCCTCATTAAAAACACCTTGGGAGAGCATGGAATAAAATCCTGGAATGCTTTGAGTAGGAATTTAGGAATGGATTCAGTTCCAGGTCCCTGCTCTGGGTCAGTTCCAGCCTCGCTCAGGGGAGCCCCAAATTTTAACCAAGGCAGGGAAAGATGAATTTTCATGGAGCTGGGAAATGTTTTCCTCATTAAAAACAACCTGGGAGATCAAAGAATAAAATCCTGGAATGGTTTGGGTGGGAAGGGAATTTAGGAATGGATTCAGTGCCAGGTCCCTGCTCTGTGTCAATTCCAGCCTTGCCCAGGGGAGCTTCAGATTTTAATAAGAGAGGGGAAAAGGAATTTTCAGGGAGCTGGGAAGTGATTCCCTCATTAAAAATAACCTGGAATTGAAATCTGGAATGCTTTGGGTGGGAATTTAGGAGTGGATTCAGTTCCAGGTCGCTGCTCTGGGTCAATTCCAGCCTTGCTTGGGGCAGCCTCAGAGTTTAACAGAGGAGGGGAAGA
>NW_005054436.1:1790073-1790790 GCF_000277835.1 Geospiza fortis | reverse complement strand
TCGGCCCCAGGGAAGGCAACGCAGAGCTCAAGTGTTCCCATGGCAAAATCCCATCATTTTCCCATGAAATTTAAAAGAAAAGGGTCAGGGTTTTTTTGCATTTAAACGAATTTTCCACATTTTTATCTCTGCTGCCTGTGGAAAACCTTCCCAAACATCCAGAGAAGCAGCAAAAGGCACAACAAACCCAGCTATCCATTGGGATGTTATTTCAGATGGGGAAACACCCAGAAGATGGGAAAAGAGGGGGCAGCAGAAGGAATGGATTCAGTTTAAAAGAAGAGTTTAAATGTTCCTCTTGGAGAGGAAGATGAGGAGCAGCCGGGAGGAAGCACCGGGGATGATTCAGCCACTAAACCACGGAATAAAACCGGTTTGGGGATCAAAGGATACAGTCGGCATCCACACACCACACAGCTCCCGTGTGCCCATTGTAGGTCCCCAACCTCTCGCCGTTCACCGAATACCAAACATTGACAATCTGCGAGGAGGGGGAAAGAAAAAAAAAAAAAAAAAAAAAAGATTAAAATTAAGGATGAATTCATGAACGGTTAATTAGCGGGGGTGGGGAGCACTCACGGGATCTTTGGCCACGGTGAAGAGCAGGTCTCCCTCGCGGTTGTATTTGATCTGAGTGATGGAGCGCTCATGGCCTTGCAGCAGGATGGGCTTCTGTAATTAATGATTAAATAATTAATGAGGGTGAGAACGGGGGGG
>NW_005054436.1:1789021-1789649 GCF_000277835.1 Geospiza fortis | reverse complement strand
GGAACATGGGGCGGAGCTGTCAGTGCCGCGGGCAGGGACGGCTGGGGCTGCTCCGGGCGCCACCCGGCCGGGCCTCGGGCACTGCCCGGTGCTGAGGGTGATGCCTTGAGGGGCTCCCTGGAACAGAGGCTGGACAGAGTTAAAGAATAAAGCAGGGATTTATTCAAATGCCTTCAAAGGATGCACCTGCGGCAGTACAAGAGCCCAGCTGTGGCTACACCCAAGATGGACCCTAAATCACGAGTTTTCACACTTTGATAAGTTTTGGTCCATTTCCATATTGGGGTTCATTGTCCAATTCCAGCTCAGGTGATGCAGTCCCACCCTCCCAGTTTGCTCCCCTCCATTCCCTGTTGTTTGCACTTTTTGGGGCTGAAGCTGCAGGGTTGCCCTTGGTTCTGGGGCTGGAAATTGATTGTTTGTGTGACTGAGCTGTGAGGAGAACACTTTTTATGGAGTTCAGAGTCTCACACTAAGGCACTGCAGAGTATGGAAAATATGAAAGTTAAAACTGAAGGCATGAAGGGGCTGGCTCCACGGCTCTGACCCGGTGTTCCAGGGGCCGGGCTGGCTCCATGGCTCTGACCCCGGTGTTCCCGAGGCCGGGCTGGCTCCATGGCTCTGACCC
>NW_005054436.1:1782330-1787534 GCF_000277835.1 Geospiza fortis | reverse complement strand
CGATTCCTCAGCCTCAACTGGCAGGTGAGAGCCCGCGTGTTAGAAATTATAAATATCATTAATGGCGTTCTTTCTCATTGCTGTGCTGGCTTCTGCAAGTTATTGTTAATCACAAACATCCTGATATAGTGCACTTTGTAATCCCTTTAAAACAAGTTCGTACAAACCAGATGCCATTGGATGAAATTAAAGTGGAATAGAATAGAAAAGAATAGAATAGAATAGAATAGAATAGAATAGAATAGAATAGAATAGAATACAATATAATACAATATAATACAATATATCAGTTTTTGTATGCACCGTGTAGTTTATATAAATAATAGTGTGATAAATATAGCTTAGACCTTCTCATACTCTTAAAGTAGAAACTATGTGCTGTTGAATACTTTTATTTGTGGAACTAACTCAGATAACAGTGTAAAATAGCTCTGTTAGGTCAATGTGTTTGTGGACTGTTTTATTTGAATCATAAAATAGCAGTAACAAGAACCAGGACATGAAGAGAAAAAGTAAACTTTGCTGAAAGTTTAGTATCCATGCTGAAACTCCAGTATCCACAATTGCCCATCCTCAGGGGGTTATTCCTGCAGAGTTCCCACCTCTCCCAGGTGTCCTGGCCAATCCCCCTGACCCTGGGCTGGCACTGGCACTGACAAAACCACAGAACCCTCAAAAACAAAAGAAAATAAAACTAAAAAAGAGCTCCAGGGTTTCTCCAGCACTGCCAAGTTCCCAAAGGGAAGGGAAGAGCAATCCTTGGGGTGCTCTGGGTGAGGATTTTCCCCACCAGAGGGAAAAGGACCAACCTGGCCTCGAATTTGCCAATCCTGGTGGAGGTTGTGGTCACATCCATGGCCTCCTGCCCTCCTCCCAGCACCACCTGCAGGGGAGGGAAACCAGAGAAACCACAGCCCTTCAGTGCTCCCCTCTGGGATCTGGGGAATCCTGAGATCACTGAGGATGGGAAAAACCTCCAAGATTGATCCCCACCTTGAAACCAGTTTGGAGCAGAGGGTGCCAGGGTGGGAGCTTCAGGCAGCTCTGTGTTCTCCTGCAGTACCTGGTGCCCTTCCTGCTCAACCAGGCTGGATCTCTGCTCTTCTACCTCACCTTGGCCTCCACAGGTCAGCTCCTGCTGCTTTTTTTGGGGTGGTTTGATGGGATTTTTGTGGGTTGGTGATTCGGCCAAACAGCTGCCTTGGAATAATCTCAAATAAACCGAATTTCTGCACTTGGATCTTACATTTCAGACCTGTCCCTGGCAGTGCCACTCTGCAACTCCCTGGCTTTGGTTGTGACCTTGGTGACTGGGAAAATCCTGGGAGAGGACATTGGGGGGAAAAGTGAGTCCCACTTCGAGCATTTCCTCAAGAAATCAGCTTTTATTGGATTGAGATGATTTGATTTTTAACGTGGGGGATTTGATTTTTAATGTGGTAGATTTGATTTATAATATGGGGGATTTGATTCATAATGTATAATTTAATTTACAATCTAATCTGAAGACACCAAACACCCCACAAGGCTTGAACTGGGTCAGAGCAGCTTTGGCTGCAGGGAATTGAAATGGGAATGGAAAATTCCCATGGAAAAGGGAAAGGGAATTGAAACAGATTTTCTGGCAGGGCTGGTGAATTTAAAGCCAGAATTGGCTGTTTTAAGCTAAAAGGATTTAAATTTCCCTCAGGAGATGTTTAACCATGAATAAAATGCCCACCATGGAAAAGGAGTGGCCCAAAAGCCCCCAAAATCAACGTGCCCTGCTCAGGTGGTCAGGAAAAAGCAGGAAATTGGGAAATTTCAAACCTCAGGAGCTGGAGGTTGTTGGTCGAGGCAGATCCCCAGTTTTCCCCCGTTTGTTGATTCTGGATTTGTTCCTCCCCAGGAGCTGTGGCAGGAGTGCTGCTCACCATGCTGGGGGTGTCCCTGTGCCTGGCTGGGGCCTGAGGCAGCAGCAGAGGCTGACCCAGGGCTCCTGGCCCAGCCCCACCTGGGCAGGTGTTTTGGGATGGATCCCAAACAAAACCCATGGATTGCACCCCCAGGGTGGCCCCACTGCAGGGACAGCAGCCAGGTTTGTGCCTTAAGGGGATCTTGGTGCCTCTTTGAAGACCATAGGGATTAATAAACTGTCTTGGACAGCACTGGAGGGGTAAGAAAGGGTTAGTAAATTATCCAGTGTGACCTCCTGGCACTGATGGAGTTTTTGATTAGCCCAAATCCTTCTGAGCACCCCTAAACCCTTCCAGCAGCCCCTCACTGAACCCAAATCCTTCCGCCAAGCCCAAATCAAGTTCTTCCAGTTACCCTAAACCCTTCTGACAATCCCAAACCCTCCTAACCACCCTAAACCCTTCTGACCATCCCTAAACCCTTCTGACCATCCCTAAACCCTTCAACCAGCCCCTCACTGAGCCCAAACCCTTCCAGCCACCCTAAACCCTTCCAAGCAGCCTCTCACTGAGCCCAAACCCTTCTGCCAAGCCCAAACCAAACCCTTCCAGCCACCCCAAATTCTTCTGACAATCCCAAACCCTTCTGGCCACCCCTAAACCCTCCTGAGCAGCCTCCTGAGCACCCCAAACCCTTCTGGCCAACCCAAATCCTTCTAAACCCTTCTGACCACCCCTAAACCCTTTCAAGCATCCTCTCACTGAGCCCAAACCCTTCTGCCAAGCCCAAACCAAACCCTTCCAGCCACCTCAAACCCTTCTGACAATCCCAAACTCTTCCAGCCACCCCAAACCTTTCTGACAACACTAAACCTCCTGAGCAGCCTCCTGAGCACCCCAAATCCTCAGGGCTCTTGGATCCTGCAGGATTTATCCCCCAGGATCTGTTCCTGGCAGGTTCCCACCAGGATTCCTGGATCAGCAGCTCGTGTCCCACCCCTGCCCAGGTGCTGTCACCTCCCTGTCACGGTTTGGGAAGTCCCAGAGGTCCTGTCCTGTCCTGGCCACCTCCCCCTCAGCCATGGACACACCAGGAGAAACCAGCAAGCCAGGCAAGAACAGCTTCAGCATCAGGAAAAGTTTTTTTTTTTTTTATTCCCAAAAAATAAAAATAATTCCAGAATTCCAGAGCAGAAGGATCCACATCTACAGTGGGGTTGGGGCAGGGGAGCACAGCACCATGGGGGAAGTCCCTGAGGGACTTGGGATGTCCCTGAGGGACCTGGGATGTCCCTGGGATGTCCCTTTGTGAGGGACCTGGGATGTCCCTGAGCTGAAGGAATTGCCAAAGCACCAGGTCCTTTTCCTGCCTCTGCCCCAGGAGAGAATTCCCAGGGGCAGGAATGAGCCTCATCCCAAGGACCAGGGGCTGGGTCTCCCTCCCCACTCAGCACTCCCCAAAAATCCCCTGGGACACCCTGGATAGTGCAGAGCCACCCCAAAGCCAGCTTCCCCCGTGGAATCCCCACAGTTGTGTGGGAAGAGCTCAGTCCTGCAGCTCCAGCTCCTCCACAGCACCTGCTGGGAGTGCCAGTCCTCATGTCCCACCTGGATCACCCAGCTCAGGCACAGCAGGGATCTCCTGGGATGGGATGGATCCCTCCAGGACACTCCCATGGCTGCTCCTGCTCACACCAAACATCCACAGAAGGATTTTGTTCCATTTGTCTGGAGTGAAACATCCCCCAGCTGTCCCTGTGCCATCAGGGCTGCTGCTGCAGCTCCAGGGCTTCTCCACAGCAGGCCAGGAACTCGGGGATGCTGCTGGGATGGTCAGGAACACCCAACTTCTGCTTCAGCAGCAGGAACTGCAGGGAGACACAGCCTGCTGTACAATGCTTTATATCTCTTGATTTTTTCTATGCATTTATTTCTATTTGCTTTTATATCTCTTTATATTTTCTATTTTCTTTTATATTGTCTTTGATATTTCTTTCCTTTGTCTATTTTCTTTCTATTTTCTTTCTATTTTCTATTTCCTTTTCTATTGTCTTTGATATCTGCTATTTCCTTTATATTTTGTTTCATATTCCTTTATATTTTCTTTCATATTTCCTTTATATTTTTTTATATTTTCCTTGACATTTCTATTTTCTTTTATATTTTTCTTTACACTTACTTTGATATCTCCTTTCTATTTTATATTTCTTTATATTTTCTTTGATAATCCTTTCTATTTTCTTTTTATATTTTCCTTTCTATTTTCTTTGATATTCCTTTCTATTTTCTTTGATATTCCTTTATATTTTCTTTGATATTCCTTTATATTTTTTATATTTTCTATTTTCTTTTCTATTCCTTTGTATTTTTTATATTTTCCTTGATATTCCTTTCTATTTTTTTGATATTTTCCTTTATATTTTCCTTGATACTCCTTTATTTTTTTTAATATTTTCCTTGATATTTCTTTATACTTTTTACATTTTCCTTGATATTCCTTTCTATTTTTTATGCTTTCCTTTCTATTTTCTTTGATATTTTCTTCATATTTTCTTCGATATTCCTCCCTATTTCCTTTTCCATTCCCTCCAAGCCCCTCTCCAGACCCCCCAGCCCCATCCCTCACGTGTTTCCTGCTGGCAATGGCCTGTTGGACCCACAGCAGCTCCAGCAGCAGCTGAGTCCTGTGGGGCTGCAGCTCCCAGCGGGGCAGCCCCTGCAGCTCCTCTGGGATTCCTGAAAAAAAATGGGAAAAAAACCCCAAAACTCAGCCCTGTGCCAGCTGCTCCTGCAGCTCCTCTGGGATTCCTGCAAAAAAAAAGGGAAAAAAACCCCAAAACTCAGCCCTGTGGGAGCTGCTCCAGCATTCCCAAACATCCCTGAGTTTTAGTGTCCCTCACCTGAGGTTTTGTGTCCCTTGTGTCCCTCACCAGTGGCTCCCAGCTCGCTGCTGGCCCTGGCCCACCCCACTCCTCCCTCCTCCTCCTCCTCCTCAGGGGCTTTCAGCAGCTCCACACCCCAAATCCTCTGGGATTTCTGCCCCAAAACCAAGAAAACCCCAAAGTTCAGCCCTGTGGGAGCTGCTCCAGCCTTCCCAAAATATTCCCAAAATATTTGGTGGCCCTCACCTGGGCTGGCTCCCAGCTCGCTGCTGTCGCTGTCCCACTCCAGAGCTCCCTCTTCGTCCTCCTCGGGGCTTTCAGCAGCACCACACCCCAAATCTGAGGGGTTTGGGGTGGTTTGGGGGTTTTTGGGGTTTGGGGGTGTCCCCCAGGGCAGGGGAGCTGAGGGGGGGATGTTCCCAGCCCG
>NW_005054436.1:1780368-1781107 GCF_000277835.1 Geospiza fortis | reverse complement strand
GTCACCATTGTCACTGCCACCACTGTCACTGCCACCATTGCCACCCATCACCACCATCACTGCCACCCACGCCACTGTCACCACGGCCATCGTCACCCCTGCTACTGTCACTGTCACCAGCCAAGGATACATGGAGCTGCTGAGCTCTTCCAGCTGTGGGAGCAAAGGCAGAGCTGAGGGAGCAGAGAGGACCCCGGGGTGTGCCAGGCCTGGCGGGGGACAGGGGTGTCACAGTGTGTGACAGTGTCACGGGGTGCCACTCACGTGTGCCAGCAGCTGGTCCAGGTTCCTGTCAGCCGCCGCCTTCTTCTGCTCCTCGGGGAGCTCCTCCACGCACACGTCCAGCCCGAAGTGCAGCCGCGCCAGCTTCTCCTGCATCTCCCGCACGTGCTCCAGCTGCTCGAAGGAGCACTCCTTCCCTGGGGGCACCCAGAACCTTCCAGAACCTTCCAGAACATCCCTGGGGAGGCTCCTCCAGCACAGCCCCAGAGCACCTTCCCTGTGGATCAATCCCAACCCCCAGCCTGTCCCTGCTCTGTGGATCCATCATCCATCCATCCATCCATCATCCATCCATCCATCCATCCATCCATCCATGGATCTATGGATCCATCCATCCATCCATCCATCCATCCATCCATCTATCCCTCCATCCCTCCATCTATCCCTCCATCCATCCATCCATCCATCCCTCCATCTATCCCTCCATCCATCCATCCATCCATCCATCCATCCATCC
>NW_005054436.1:1776524-1779034 GCF_000277835.1 Geospiza fortis | reverse complement strand
CGCGGCTTTACCCCGAGTCCCCTCCGGTGTCCCCGCAGCGCCGCGGGATCCGTCCCTGCTGGAAGGAACCGGGAAGGGCCTCCAGCCCTGGCGCAGAGCCGGGATTAACAAATCCCGTCCGTCCCCCCCCTCTCCAGCCCGAGCGCGGCTGCTCCTGTAAATCCCGGCAGGATTTTTAACCCATCTTGGACATTCTGGAGCGGATGGGGGCACAAGGGACCAGCCCGGTTGGTGCCCCCAGGGCCGGGACCCTCAGGGCGGGTGGCTCTTGGTGGCTGCAGCGTCCCGGGGAGGGACGTGCCAGGCGACACTGGGACACCAGAGCAGGGACATCCCATTCCCATCGCAGGAAAACTGCAATCCCTCCCAGGCTCCCCCAGCTCATTGCCAGGGGAAAGGAGGAGCAGAGCTCTGGGACACGGCAGGAGGAGTTTGTGGGGTTTGGGAAGGGGGCTGTGTGTAGGAACAGAGCTTGTGGGGTTTGGGGTACATAGTTTGTGGGGTTTGGGGCTGTGTGTAGGTACAGTTTGTGGGGATTGGGAGTGGGGTACACAGTTTGTGGGGAGTGGGGCTGTGTATGTACAGAGTTTGTGGGGCTAAGCAGTGGGGCTGTGTGTAGGGACACAGTTTGTGTGGGAATTGGGAGTGGGGCTGTGTTAGGTTCACAGTTTGTGGGGAGTGGGGCTGTGTGTAGGTATAGAATTTGTGGGGATTGGGAGTGGGGTACACAGTTTGTGGGGTTAGCAGTGGGGCTGCTCCCCAGTGAGCCCAGCTGTGAACAGCAGGTGAGCCAGGGAGTGCCCAGCTGTGCTGAGCAAAGGGAGCAGAGGGCACACAGGCACCAGGCATGAACGTGAGTGGTACAGAAACTTGGGTAAAGAACCACCAGGGCAGGTGTTTGCAGCCTTCTGAAGAGGTTTGGTGTTACTCTGTAAGGGTTAAAGCTTTCTGAAATTGTGTGGCGACACTCTGGGTATCGTGGCTGTCTCAAGTGTGACAGGACACAGGGAAGTTGTGTCCCACAGAGCCACCCCACAGCCCGAAATCTCCACCCCGTGGTGAAGAACAGAGAGACACCAGAGGCAGCAGCGAGGTTGGGAGTGTTTCTATTGGATACAGGATACACACGAGGAGGTTTCTGTACCTTACCAGGGAAAAGACAGAAAAAAAGGGGGGTTTGGTGAATTTCTAAGGAGTTTTGCTTTTTCTGCAGTCCCGATGTCAGCAGCAGCCCTGCTCAGCCTGGCTGGGTTACATTCATGGATCATCCCAGAGGAACCAGCAGGGGCTGGAAGACAAAGCCAGGACAGCTGCAGGGACTGTCCCAGAGGATGTCCAGCAGGGCTCTGTCCATGCTGCCCTCCTCAGATCTGGATTCCCTGGAGGAAAAGGAGACGTGGAGGCAGGTCCTTCATGGAGGGGAGATGTGAGAGCAGCTGTGGTGCCGGAAGAGAATCCCAGAGGGATCCACTGGATACATCCAGGGTGGGGATGAGCTCCCAGCACGAGGAAGGCAATGCTGGGAGTGAAGTCTGTCACAAACAGAAGCTGCAGCGAGGTTCCAAGCGAGCCGAGTCTTCCCAAAGATCAGCGAAAAGACAAAGTCCTGACAAACCAAGGGAAATCCCAAAACCCGGTGCCAGCAGGTGCCACATCTGTCCCTAAACTCCCTCCCAGCACTTGCAGACCCCGTGGGGTGAGGCAGCACTGGGGAGATGCTCTTCAAGCAGAGGAAAAGGAGAAGTGGGGCTGGGATAGCACAGGCACCGCCAGGAGCAGCCCCAGGCGCAATCCAGGAGCTGATCCTGGCTGAAACAGCAGCTCCAGGTGCTCACACAGCTCATGGAGCTCACACAGCTCTGAGGTTTGATCCTCCTGCAGTCCCAGCTCCGTGGATGCCTCCAGGGCTGGGGGGCACCTCCCCAATCCCTGTGCACAACGGTGCAAACACTTGGGAATGAGACCTTTGGGATAACTGTTTAATACACTTTGTGCACGTGTGCGTTCAGCAAAGAGGCAACTGTGAATTATAAGGCGGTTTTGAGATTGGCAGGGCCTGGCAAGAGCAAAAAATTCCCAAGGGTGGGACCAGGCACCCCCTTTTGCTGCTTCTCCTGGTCCCCACTGCAGACACGGAGAGCAGGAACGGCCTCCTGTGCCCTCAGCTCACACACGAGCTGCCAGCAAGGGCCAGACCAGGAGCTCCCTCCTGCCTGGCAGGGGGAAGAGGGAGAATCCAGTGCTGGGAATGTTCTGGAATCCTCCCAGCTCTGCTGTCACTCCAGAGTGGAGTCCTTGTGATGGTGGAGGCGTGTCCCTTGTCCCTGTGCTTGTCCCTGCCAGTGACCAGGTCCTTTAGTGAGAGGGACAATCAGCTGAGGCTCCGTATTTTCAATATTCACACAGGCAGGCAGCTGGGCCCTTCTGCTTCTTATGGATATCCATAGATATAAAGTGTTGCCCTGCGCATTTTTATATATCTTATATATATATATGTATATATATATATA
>NW_005054436.1:1764276-1773916 GCF_000277835.1 Geospiza fortis | reverse complement strand
CCCAGGCGCAATCCAGGAGCTGATCCTGGCTGAAACAGCAGCTCCAGGTGCTCACACAGCTCATGGAGCTCACACAGCTCTGAGGTTTGATCCTCCTGCAGTCCCAGCTCCGTGGATGCCTCCAGGGCTGGGGGGCACCTCCCCAATCCCTGTGCACAACGGTGCAAACACTTGGGAATGAGACCTTTGGGATAACTGTTTAATACACTTTGTGCACGTGTGCGTTCAGCAAAGAGGCAACTGTGAATTATAAGGCGGTTTTGAGATTGGCAGGGCCTGGCAAGAGCAAAAAATTCCCAAGGGTGGGACCAGGCACCCCCTTTTGCTGCTTCTCCTGGTCCCCACTGCAGACACGGAGAGCAGGAACGGCCTCCTGTGCCCTCAGCTCACACACGAGCTGCCAGCAAGGGCCAGACCAGGAGCTCCCTCCTGCCTGGCAGGGGGAAGAGGGAGAATCCAGTGCTGGGAATGTTCTGGAATCCTCCCAGCTCTGCTGTCACTCCAGAGTGGAGTCCTTGTGATGGTGGAGGCGTGTCCCTTGTCCCTGTGCTTGTCCCTGCCAGTGACCGGGTCCTTTAGTGAGAGGGACAATCAGCTGAGGCTCCGTATTTTCAATATTCACACAGGCAGGCAGCTGGGCCCTTCTGCTTCTTATGGATATCCATAGATATAAAGTGTTGCCCTGCGCATTTTTATATATCTTATATATATATATGTATATATATATATATAAAATCTTAAAAAAACCCTCCAAAAACCTAAACTAGGAAATCTCCCATCCCCAGGAGGGCTGTGTCCTGTCCTTTCCCAGCTGTCCCAGGACAGGGAGAGTGGAATCTAAAGCAGCTCCCAGGTCACCCTCCCTCACCCAGCTGGGGCTCAGTCAGTGCCCTGCTCAGTCCCGCTCTGCCCTGCTGCTCCCGTGCTCAGTTCTGCCAGGGTTCCTGTGGGATCCGGGCTCTGTGGGGCCTTTCCTGGGCTCAGGGAATCTGGAGCAGCCTCAGAGCTGTCCCGTGGTGGTTCCTTCAGGGGCTCCAGCAGCTCAGTGTGGGCGCACAGGTCCTGCACCTTCTTGTTGAGGTCGTTGCGCTCCGTCTGCAGCGCCCGGCACAGCTTCTCCAGGCGCTGGATCTTCACCTGCAGCCCCTCCAGCTCCTTGTCCCGCAGGGTTTTCTGCAGGGAGAGAGGCACACAGAGAGCTGGAACCCCAGAGGGATAGGAGAGAACAGGGATGCAGGGAGGGCAGGGTTAGGTGGGATATTGGGATGGAATTCCTCCTTGTGAAGGTGAAGAGGCCCTGGAACAGGGTGCTCCAGCTCCTTGTCCTGCAGGGTGAGAGGCACAGAGGGAGAGCTGGAACCCCAGAGGGACAGAAGGGGATAGGGATGGGTTTGAAGTAGAGGGAGGGCAGGGTTAGGTGGGATATTGGGATGGAATTCCTCCTTGTGAAGGTGAAGAGGCCCTGGCACAGGTGCCCAGAGAAGCTGTGGATCCCTGCAAGTGTCCAAGGCCAGGCCTGGAGGAACCTGGGATAACTGAAGGTGTCCCTGCCCATGGCAGGGGCTGGAATAGGATGAACTTTAAGATCCTTCCAACCCAAACCATTCCATGACTGATTCTGGGGAAACCAAGCAAACCCTCAGCACCCAAAGCACCAAGGAGCTTCCTCCTCCTTTTGCCCTCACTGAACAGCGAGGCAGGGCCTGTCCTGTCCCCATCTCACCCTGCCCAGCTGCTCCAGAGCCTCCCCTCACCTCCTCTGCCATCTCCAGCAGGGCCTTGTTGCTGCTCTCCCAGCGGGAGCGGTACATGGTGGTCTCCTTCTCCAGCTTCTTGATTTTCTTGGTCATCTACAGAATCACAGAGAGGGCACAAATCGAGTCACAAAATGTCCTGATCCCCACAGGGATCAAAAGAAACCAATCCCAGGGAGAGCAGTGCAGTGACATCCCACAGGTCCTCATGTGTCACCCCAAATTTTGGATGTAGACTTAAAACGAACTGAAATTTGGAGCTGGGGGAGAAAAAGCATCACCCACCTTCTCCATCTCCTGTTTGAACGTTGTGAACACCTCACTGCTTTTGGAAAGGGTGTTCTGGAACTCCTCAAACTTCTCAGTGTACAGAGCCAGCTGTGGGGAGAGACAGGGAGCTCGTGGCACCAGGGCCTGGAGAGGGGAGAGCCCAGCCAGGGCTGAGCTGCTGCCCTGGCACAAGGACACACAGCAGGAGCTGCTCTGCCAAAGGCAAATTCTGTCCCAGGGAAACATCCTGAGAGCAGAGAGCTCCAAAAACTCCTCCTGGCTGATCCCATGACTGCTCCCAGCACTGGGAAACAACCCCTGAACAAAGCTCACAAAACCAAACCAAGCAGGAATCCTGCCCCTCTGTTTTCCAGATTAAGCAACTTTGGGTTGCTCAGGGAGGGAGGGAGGGAAATCCCCAAACAAAACAAGCTGAGCAGGGAACTCACCTGCTGCTTGAGGTGGGTCTCCTGCTGCTTCATCAGCTCACACATCCTCTGTGATTCCACAGCTTCCTTCAGCAGCTGGGAGAGAAGAGCAAAGAATTATCTGGGGATGCTCCTGGCCCAGCCCTGCTCAGGAGCGGCACAAGGAGCACAGCAGAGCTCCAGCCTGGCTCCTGGGCATGCCAAGATCTGGGATAACACCCAGGGACCCACACTAAGACCCAAAAAGGGCCCCAATCAACTGCTCCAACACTTACAAAATCCTTCTCCCGCTGGTGCCTCTCCTCTGCCTCCTTCAGCATCTCCTGGGCCTGCTGCAGTTTGGCATCCACCAGCTGCTGCTGCAGCTCCTTGTGCTTGAACACCTTGTCAATGTGCTGCAGGGGGAACAGCACAGCTCAGGGCACACCCAGAGCTTCCTCCTCCTCTGTGGCAGCAGGAAATTTCCCAGTCCTGACCTGTCAGAACCCAGAAAATTCCTCTGGCTGCCCTAAAGGGCTCCAGTCCCTGCCCAGGGGCCTCAGAGTCAAAACCACCTGTGACTTTGATTTTAGCCCTTAGAAAAAACAATTCCCACCCTTCTGTGAAGAATTACAAGTCAAGAGAGTTTAAGTAGAATAATAGTTAATCACAGAGTGAAAAATTGATTTTTGAAGTTTTTAGAATTAAGAGTTCAAGAAACAAGACAGACTGGACATGCTTAGATTCTTCTTTCTCCTTCTTGGCCTCCATCTTCTGCTGTGGTGGTGGCACTTTTGGATTGGTTTAGAGTAGAAGCTCACTGTCCAACAGAGGTGATAGGTATTGGGAAGTTATGGTAAATATTGTACATGTAGTTTTTAGTGTAAAAAGATAACACCAGTGTGCCTCAACCTGACCTGCAAACAGACCTAGGGCGAGTCAGAGAGATAACGTTATAAATAAGAAATAATAAACAATAAACACAAAAGAACCCTGACTCTGTCGACTGCCCAAGCTAAGAAAAAGAAGTTTTCTGTATCTCAGAGTCGCTGTGGCCAGCAGAGGCTCTGGGAGAAGCTGACCCACCTCCTCCCTGAGCTCGTACTGCTCGATGAGCTTCTTGAGCCTCTCGGCCAGCTCCATGTTCTCCTGGCGCAGCTTCGAGTTGCGCTCGTTGTGCTGCTCCATCTGCAGCTGGATGTCGTTCAGGGTCACCTGGAAGTGAGAGGTCACCTCCTTCCTCTTCTCCTCCTCCTCCCTGGCACGCTGGACGCCCTCCTCCTGCGGCAGGAATGGGGCAGGTAAGGGAGGGACTTCCCTAAATGGTGTTCCCAACTTATCCAGCCTCCCGTTACTCCTTCTATCCATCATGAAAACTTCCCAAAATTATGTTCCCAACCTATCCAGACTCCCATTATTCCTTCTATCCATCCCAAAATGATGTCCTTATATCCACCACAAAACCTTCCTAAAATTGTGTTCCCAACCCATTCAGCCTCCCATTACTCCTCATTTCCATCAGGAAAACTTCCCAAAATTATTCCTTATATGCATAAGAAAAACTTCCCTAAATGATGTTCTTACATCCACGACGAAAGCTTCCCTAAATGATGTTCCCAACCCATTCAGCCTCCTGTTATTCCTTATTTCCATCAGGCAAACTTCCCAAAATTATGTTCCCAAGCTATCCTGCCTCCCATTATTCCTTCTATCCCTCAGGAAAACTTCCCAAAATTATGTTCTCAATGAATTCAGCCTCCCATTATTCCTTACATCCACCAGGAAAACTTCCCTAAATGTTTCCAACTAATTCAGCCTCCCATTATTCCTTATTTCCATAAGAAAAACTTCCCAAAATGATGTTCTTACATCCACGAGGAAAACTTCCCTAAATGTTCCCAACGCATTCAGCCTCCCATTCCTTATATCCCTCAGGAAAACTTCCCAAAATTATGTCCTTATATCCATCAGGAAAACTTCCCAAATGATTTTCCCAACCTATCCAGGCTCCCATTATTCCTTATATCCCTCAGGAAAACTTCCCAAAATTACGTTCGCAATGAATTCAGCCTCCCATTATTCCTTACCTCCACAAGAAAAACTTCCCAAAATTATGTCCTAATATCCATCAGGAAACCTCCCCAAAATTATGTTCCCAATGAATTCAGCCTCCCATGACTCCTTCCATCCCTCAGCAAAGGGCTCTGGGCTCTCCCCCTTCCCTCCCTTCACAAACCCTGAGATAACAGCTTGGGCACTGCAGGCCATGATGGCCCCACCCCAAACCCCAAACCCCGCCCTGGCCCAGAGCAGGGGCACCCCTGGCACAGGTGAGGGTGCCCAGGTGGCTCCTGGGGAGGGTTCCAGGGGTGAGGAAGGGCAGGGGCACCTTGAGGGTGCGGTTGTGCCTCTGCAGCTCCCGGCACAGGCTCTCCAGCTTGCTGCGCGCCAGGATGGCCTTGCTGTGCTCGCTCTGCAGGTGATCCTTCTCCTGCACCAGCTGGCTCTGCTTCTTCTGCAGCATCCTCATCTGCTTCTGCGAGGTCCTGTGCTCCTCCAGCTGCGACAGGGGAGCACGGGCTGGGCGGGCAGCAGGGCAGCGGAGGGGACACCTGAGGGGACACCATTTACCCTCCTGAGGGGACACCATGTGCCCTGCTGAGGGGACACCTGAGGGGACACCATTTACCCTCCTGAGGGGACACCACCTGCCCCACTGAGGGGACACCACCTGCCCCCTAAGGGACACGTGAGGGGACACCATTTACCCTCCTGAGGGGACACCATGTGCCCTGCTGAGGGGACACCTGAGGGGACACCATTTACCCTCCTGAGGGGACACCATGTGCCCTGCTGAGGGGACACCACCTGCCCCACTGAGGGGACACCACCTGCCCCCTAAGGGACACGTGAGGGGACACCATTTACCCTCCTGAGGGGACACCTGAGGGGACACGTGAGGGGACACCATCAGCTCTCCTCAGGGGACACCATCTGCCCTGTGAGGGGACACCATCTGCCCTCCTGAGGGGACACCTGAGGGGACACCATCAGCCCCCCAAGGGGACACCATCTTCTCTCCTGAGGGGACACCTGAGGGGACACCATTTACCCCCCTGAGGTGACACCATCTTCCCCCCTGAGGTGACACCATCCACCCTCCTGAGGGGACACCATCAGGTCTCCTGAAGGGACACCATTTACCCCCTTCAGGGGACACCATCCACCCCCCTGAGAGGACACCATTTCCCCCCCTGAGGGGACACCATCAGCCTGTGCCCCAAGGCCAGCAGGTTTGTGACACCCCAGGGCAAATCAGCAGTGACACACAGCCCAAGGGCTTTTCCTTTTCTCCTTCCTCACTTCCCACCCTGCTGGAATTGGAAGGAGCTCCACGCTCCCCCAGCACAGGGAAAAGCCTGCCATGGGGCACTTTGGACATGCACAGGCAGCCCCAAACCTCCTCCAGCTCCACATCCACGCTTGGAATTCCACCTTGGCTCTGGTTAAATGTGGGATCAGGCTTTGTGTGGGTGAAACTGAGCTCCTCCTGCACCCAGATGTGCCAAAATTCCTCCTGGTCACGCTTCACCCAGCAGCGCCCACCCTCTCCTGGGCAGGGATCCAGCCCTGCAGGGATCCCAGGACAGCACAGAGCCCCAGTGTGACCCTGGAATGTCCCTCTCAAAGGGCTCTCCTGCCTCCCCCAGCCCCAGCACTCACCAGCTCAGCGTATTTCTTGCACAGAGCTGCCAGTTTCTCCTCTGACGTGCTCAGGGTGTTCAGGGTCTGCATCAGCAGGGTGATTTCCTTGCCTGGAAGGGGACGTGGAATGGGAATGATGCAATAAATGGGATAAAAATGGCTTTACACAGAGATCTGGCTTGGAAAGGTGGAAAAAGGAGGGCCTGAGCAGGTTCCCAGTGCACTCCCAGGATCTTCCCTGGGAGAACAACTGGAGCAGGTGGATTTTGTTGATTTTGGAGGGGAAAACCATCCCTGGGCTGGCTGGAGCCAGCAGAAGAGAAACCCACAGAATTCAGAGGCTGCACTGGGTGCAGAACAGAACAGGAGAATGTTCCCAAACACATCCAAGGCTCTGATTTCCCCCAGAATGATTAGTGTGGAATAAAATCAATTTATCCATGCACTGATATTCTTGGAGCAGTGAATCCCTCACCTCGACTCCTGGGGAGCAGGGAATCCTTCACCTAAACCCTTGGGGACCAGGAAATCCTTCACTTAAACCCTTGGGGAGCAGGGAATCCCTCCTCATAACCCCTGGGAAGCAGGAAATCCCTTATCTAAACCCTTGGGAACCAGAGAATCCTTCCCCATAACCCTTGGGGAGCTGGGAATCCTTCCCCTAAACCCCTGGGGAGTTGAAAATCCCTCACCTAAACCCTTGGGGAGCAGGGAATCCCTCACCTAAACCCCTGGGGAGTTCAAAATGTCTCACCTAAACCCTTGGCTTTCTTCTTCTCCTGAGCTTTCTTCTGGTCCCTGTCCCCAGCCTCCTCTCCAGGCCGGAACTCCTCGCTGCCCTTGGAGTTTTCCTTCTCGCCGTTGATCTCGGGGCCCCCTGGCTCCTGCTCCCCGTTCCTGGGGGAGTCACTGCGGCCCTTGTCGGGCTCCTCGGGGGTGTCCCCGTGCCCCACATCCTCCCCTGGGTTCTCCTGGCTGGCATCCACACAGTAGGTGCTCAGGATGTCCTCCAGCTGCCGGCTCAGCTCCTCCGAGACGTCGCGCGAGGATTTGGGATCCTCCTGAGTCAGCGGAGCTGGGAGGGGGAAAAAGAACACAAAAATTAATCCATTAATTGATTCATTCTCCTCCAGCCAGCTCTCATAAGCTCTTGGTGGTTTATATCACACACAAGATAGCTCAGCTGCCTTAGAAGGTATAAAATCAGCAGGGTGGTTTCTGTGGGAGGGTTGGAAACCAAGCCCCTGACATCTGTCAAGAGGGAGAATTCCCCCTCTCCCCTCTTTATTTTTTTTTTATGTGTGAGCTTGGAGCTTTTTAGCATGAGAATGGATTTGAAACCTGGGTAAAAGCAGCTGGGGATGGAGCAGGCAGAACATCCTGGCAGTAGGAAGGAGAGGGGAACTCCTCCAGGATGCACACACACAGAAATAGGGGGAAACCAGATTTAATAAAAGGCAAAATAACAAAACTCTTTACAGAGAAAAACCCAGCCAGGTGCAAAATGCTCTTGCTCCTGGTAAAACACCTCACAAAAGCAATTAGTTCCTTTGTTCTCTTCCTTTTCTATGAAATTACTCAGGCAATTTTTTGGTTTCTGTCCAATTGTCCATCCTTAAATTTGAGGTGAAGTCCCCCAAGTCCTATGAGGTGTCTTTCCACCTAATTAAAAAGAGAAATTTCTGAGTTTATTTCCTTTTTAAGGGGACAAAAGATTGTTTTATCTCTCCATCAGGGGGGCACATTCCTATAAATTGAGGCTTTCCCCCCTCCTCTCACCCTACAGGGAATGGGAGGTTTTTCCTGGCTGGACTTGCAGCAGGAAAAATTGCTTTGTTCCATTCCCACCAGCCTCTCCTTTGATCAGCAGAGCATGACCAAGCCCCTGACATCTGTCAAGGAGGAGAATTCCCCCCTCTCCCCTCTGGTTTTTTTTTAAGGAAAGCAGGTTGTGTGTGAGCTTTTCCCCCCCAGAGGAATTGGAAGCTTCAGGGCTGGGTTTTAAACATGACAATGGATTTGAAACCTGGGTAGGAGCAGCTGGGATCAAACAGGGATGGAGCAGGCAGAACATCCTGACAGCAGGCAGAGGGGAACTCCTCTGGGATGCACACACACAAAAATAGGGGAAAAACCACAATTTTCTGCTCTGGAAAACCACAATTTTCTGCCCAGGAAAACCAGGATTTTATGGCCAAGAAAACCTGGATTTTATGGCCAGGAAAACCAGGATTTTCTGCCCTGGAAACCTAGGATTCTCTGCCCAGGAAAACCAGGATTTTCTGCCCAGGAAAACCAGGATTTTCTGGCCAGGAAAACCAGGATTTTCTGGCCAGGAAAACCTGGATTCTCTGCCCAGGAAAACCAGGATTTTCTGCCCTTGAAAAACCACAATTTTCTGCCCAGGAAATCTAGGGTTTTCTAGCCTAGAAATCCAGGATTTTCTGCTCATGAAACCCGGAATTTTCTGCCTGGAAAACCAGGATTTTCTGGCCTATAAAACCAGGATTTTCTGGCCTGGAAACCCAGGATTTTCTGCCCACCTTCTTGGGGAGCTGCAGCCTCAGGTGAGTCTCCCTCTTCCAGCCCCATCCCGCTGCTCGTTCTGGAAGGATGTGGAGCTGCCTTGGCCTCCACTCCCTGGTTCTTCATCACAGCCTTTGCACCCTCTCAGGCTCTGCAGAGACACAAGGGAGAGGTTTTGAGGACATCTGCAGGATTTTTGGAGTCATCAGCCCTGGCTGGCGGGGAAGGAGCCTGTTCTCAGCAGCAGCTCAGTGCTGAGGAAAGCATCTCTCGATTCCCAGTTTGTGTCAGGATAATTCCTGGTGGAATCTCCCTCTGGAGCAAGGCAGCACCTCCCAACCCACAGATAACAGAATTTCCCCACTGGGCACAGCCCCCTCAGCCCTTCCCAAGTCTGGGATTTCAGACCTGACCCAGAAATCAGAGCTGGCACAGCACAGAGGTCAGTTCCTGCTGGATTCCCTGGCTGAAATCCCAGCTCATCCTCATCCTCATCCCCTGAGGGGTTGGGATGTCCTCAGCCTTCCCATTATCTCCCTATTAGGAGCTGGGGGTTGCCGGTCCCGAGGGAAAGAAGAGTCCCCGGAGTTACCGGGGCTCCTGGAAGGAAAACCCGCGGGCAGAGCGGCGGCAGAGCCCGGCCCGTGGCAGCACCCACGCGTGGGTGTCCGGACAGCGCCCTTCACCTTCACCGGCACCCGCCCCGCGCCCCGGGCGCTCCTTTCCCGCTGCTGCTGCACCCGCGCGGCTCCGGGGCCAGAACCGGGCACGGGGGCGAGAACCGGGGGGCGATACCCGGGGCAGGGGAACGAGAACCAGGATACGGCGGCGATAATAACCGGGGTACGGGGGCGACAACCGGGGAGCGATAACCAGGTTACGGGGGCGATAACCGGGGTACGGAGGTGATAACAACCGGGGTACGGGGCTGACCCCCGGCCCATGGCTCCCCCCGCACCGGCCAGCCCCGCCCCCCCC
>NW_005054436.1:1749442-1763982 GCF_000277835.1 Geospiza fortis | reverse complement strand
AGGAACTACAGCTCCCGGCATGCTCCGCGAGAGAGCGGCCAAAGGAACTACAGCTCCCGGCATGCTCAGCGCGAGGGTCGCCATAAGAACCACAGCTCCCGGCCTGCTCCGCAGGGCTGAAATGAGAAGAAGATGAGGAAGGAAGAGGAGGAGGAAGGGAAGGGGGAAGGAAACTGTATCCTACAACTACCGCCATGCTCTGCGGTTGGGGAAGAAGAGGATGAGAAAGAAGGGGAACTGTGGCCTACAACTCCCGGCATGCCTGGCGCATGGCTGCTCTGGGGACAATTCCCGCCCTGCTCCTCTGGAAGAAAAAGGAGATGAGGAGGAAAAGGAGCAAGACGAAGAGAAGGGGGTGGAGGAAGAGGGAAAAGCGTGGCCTACAACTCCCAGCATGCCCTGCGCACGCCCACCCCGGAAACCACAACTCCCAGCAGGCCCCGCGCGCCGCCGCCGTTACCGGGCACCGGGAGCCCCTCCCAAGGTCACCGATCACCCCCGGTTCCCTCAGCACAGCACAGCCGGACACCTGCACAGGTGCAGTTTATTCGTTCCACAACAAGGGACACCCCAGAACCGGGGCTTTGCTCCTCTGCTTTGACCGAAATCGTGGCAAAGTGGCCCAAAAATCGCCGCGGGGGCTCGGGGAGCTCCGGGAGCAGCGCGGGAGGAGCAGCGGGGCAGCCCCGAGCCCCGGGGGTTTCCAGGTGTGCCTGCCTCACAGTGCTCATTCCCAGCAATCACAGGAATTGCTTCATATAGAGTTTTCTCTGTGGCCCAATTAGACAAGTATCTCCTTAGCTATAATATAAAAAATACATTAGATTTGTTGTTTTTGGAAGGAAAATGTGCATTTATCTGACTGTGAGCAGGAGGTAAACCTGAAAACCTGGTGCTGCTGGAGCTCCCATCAGCGCTGGCAGGTGGAGCCAAATCTTCCTCCACCCCAAACCACCCCAAGGCAGGAAAAAACCCAGAATTCAGCCCATGTTTCTCATGGCAAATAAAGTATTTCAAGTAAACATGAAGGTGGGTTTCAGCATTTCAGAGCTCTCAGATCAGTCAGTACAATGCAAACCAAACCTGTGCAACAGCAGCTGTGCTTCCTGCTCCAAAAAAAATAATCCACCCCAGTTCCCATCTTTGGGCTCTAAAAAAAAAATAAACTTCCCAGCAGTGAGAGAACTTCTCATTTTTTCTGTCCATTTTCAGTATTTTTCATCAGGGAACTGGTCCTGGCTTCACCAGGACTGTCCACCTGAAGGAGGAAGGCCAGGGCTAAATTTTTGCTCTTGGCATATTAAAGAGTCTTTAATAAAGAGTAACATGTGCAAAAAAAAAAAAGAAAAAAAAAAAAAAAAAGAAAATTTAAATAGATCAAGCCAGGTTTTGCAGAATTACTGTGGCCAGAACAGCTCCCTCCTCTCTGTGTCCTCACCCAACGAGGTAAAAACTGCACTGGGGAGACACCACCACAAAGAAGAAGCCACCAAGAGGTGCCACTTGTCACCTCAGTGTCTTTCCTGCCTCCAAAGCCAAGGTGAGCAGCACCCAAAGGAACCAGGAGCAGAAATTCCCCTTCTCTCCAGGAGCTCTGCAGAGTTTTCCCAAACAGGTGCAGTGGGTGTCCAACCTTCCCAGCCAGGACCAGCTCTGCTCTCCTAAACCTTCCAGAGAGTTTGTGGTGGGTTTTTTGGGGGGGTTTTGTGGAGTTTTTTTCCCCCAGGATTATAGCTGGAACCCTTCCATGGGAGCCTCAGCTTGCTGGAAGATGTATTGCTGCTGGTTCTCGTCCACCTGCGGAGCCACGGCTGCGTCCTCCTCCACCCCAAAGTAGTGCTCGATCAGATCAAAGGCTTTCTGGTAGATCTCCTGGTTCTCGTGGCTCTGCAGGAATTCTATCTTATCCAAACCTTTGGACATATAATTGCTCAAGGTGAATGCAAGAACCTATAACATTAACTGTTGCTGTATCAAGACCAAACCATGAAGTTCTTGATTCAAAGAAATTGGAACTGTAGGATGAGGCTTTTATTTTTTATTTATTTTTCCCTCTTTGAACATAATTAGGGTTAATAGGAACTCAAATTTCAGGGGAAAAAAATCCATAACAACATCTCCATTGAGTAAGCTTATTTTGGATTACTCACATGAACTGCTGAATTCACAAACACTGGGCTCAGGATTTTGCACACTTAGACCTAAACTGCTTCAGCAGAAACAACTGCACAATGTTGAGAACCATTAGCATTTATCACAAATCAGATTAAACCCAACAGATTTTTTCCACTCCTAGACTGGGGATCAAACATCCTCACCACACACAGCTTATGGTTATGCCTGGATTCTACATTCTCCTTCCATTCCTAAGCATTTTCCCCTACATAGTTCCTACCCAGTTTGCAATTAAAAAAAACCCAAACCTGACAAAATATTTTATAGCATAAAATGTAATTGATCTGTCCCTCCACCACCAGAAGTTCCACCATTTTCTTGTAAACCTGATGTAAAAAAATCAGCATTTCTGTCATGGAAATGATATCAAAAAACTCCATTTGCAGCCTGTCCTCTCTTGCCACCTACCATTATTGTACCCTAATTACTGTATAAATATATTTTATATAAATATATGATTTATATATTATTTATTAAGGTATATTTTATATATATATATATAATATTATATTTATAATGAAATAGTAAATCAGCCTTCTGAAACACGGAGTCAAGATTCTCCTCTCTTCCCTCATCCTGGGACCCCTGTGAGCACCCAAACCCAGCTGTGCCAAAGCTCTGGATCTCAGGTTTAGCTGATCCAGATGTGCTCCCAGCTGCAGGCTGATCCCAAATTCCAGTGGGATTTAAAATGAGGGATTTGGGAGCTACAGGGGGTGTCCCAGGAGGCTGCAGCTGCCCCAGTTCAGTGCAGTGAGCACAGCCAGGCACACTGCAGCCTCAGGAATTCCAGGAATTGTCCTTCCAGGGAGAATCAGGACACTCAGAGTAATGAGAGGGCGAAGCAGGCACTGTCAGCTCTCAGGGAGCTTCAGACCAAAATAGGAACTTGTTCCTCCTCAAAGCATCGAGGGACCAAAAAAAAAAAAAAATCCATCAGCACCAAATTAAGTCACTCCGGGGAAAAGCAAAGTCTCTCTGGATTTAAAGTGTAAAACTGGGTAGATTCAGAGCAATTTTAGACCCAGAACTGTCACTTTTTACTTAGCTCAGCCCATTTCTGCTTCATATTCCCACCTGATGCAAGCCACCATTTTCAGCTTGGCCTTCAGGTCAGAGTTTTTACTTCCAAGTATTTTCAGATGAGTTTGAAAAGATTTTGGAACAAATATTGGCTATTTTGGAATACAATAAACCCTTGGACAGAGCAGAAAATCACCCAAGCAGTGCCCAAAGCCCCACCTACCATAGGCCTCCTCAATCAGGCTGCAGTAGGGGTTGATCCCAGTCCCACTCTGGTTGGCTTCCTGCTCTCCCAGCCTCAGGATGTTCTCCAGCCCATTCAGGGCCACCAGAACTATCTTGGAGTCCATGACAGTCAGCAGGTCACACAGGGGTTTGATACAGCCCAAATTCACCAGGTACCTGCAGGGAGAGAGCAGCACCAGCATCACTGCCTGCCCAGGAGCATCACCTTCGCTCCATGGGAAAGCAAAGGAGATGAGTCCAACTAAAATGAGTAAATTTACCTCAAAATACACATTTACTGCTCTGCAAGGTTCATTTTGATCCATTTATTTGCATTGCATGCAACCCTATTTTCAGAATTTTATATTTTTTTAAGGAAAGGAGCCACTTCTGAAATCCAGGTGCTGCTCAAATTAAGTCCACACTGGAATTTTATGTGTCATTAAATTTGGACATTTAGCCTCCACTACCTCTTCTGGAATCCTGGTGCTGCTCAAAAAGTCAAATCCACACTGGAATTTTATCTGTCATTAAATTTGGACATTTAGCCTCAACTTCCTCAACTATTCTACTGCCACATGTGAAATCCAGGTGCTGCTCAAATTAAGTCCACACTGGAATTTTATCTGTCATTAAATTTGGACATTTAGCCTCAACTACCCAAAGAAGGATGGAGAAAATTTAGGATTAAATTATCCTCATCCAGAAGGAAATCACAAATTACAACCCAGCTCTGCCTGGCTCAGTTACTCTCCGGATTCCCTCCGAATTCCTCCTTTGCCTGGCAATTCCCCTGCAGGCAAAGCTCCCAGGAAGTGAGGCAGAGGCTCAGGAATACCTGATCTGCTCAGGGGTCCCTCCTGAGGTGGCGTTGGTGATGGCCCAGGCTGCCTCTTTCCTGGTACGGAATTCTGCTTTCTGCAGGATCTCGATCAGCACCGGGAAAATGTTGGCATCAATCACTGCCTGGGAAGAGAGGGCAGGAGAGGCCTTGGCATTGGCAGCACTTCCCAAAAGGCTTCCTGAAAGAAACCTTCATTTCCATATCCCCATGTCAACAACTTCCCAAGCTGAAGGGTTTATTCCTCAGCCAAATCCTATTAAAAGCAGATATTCCATAACCAGCACCCTGGAATTGCAGCAGCACTGGGGGAATCTCAAAGCTCTGCTTGTGTAGGTCAGGAAAAGGATAATTAAACTGCAAGGAGCTCTTAAGCTCTTCCAAGGGATTGAGGATGGACAAACAGGAGCTGTATCTCCTCTAATTCCAGTGATCCAGCCTCTGGGGTTCAATCCATGTGCTGCTGCCATTCCCAATTTTATTCCCAATTTTTATTCCCATTTTTTAGCTCATTTGGCAGCAGCAAATTTGCAAATGGCTGCAGAATAAGAGATGTGAACCAATCCAGCCTCTAAGGGTCAGGGAAAGGAAAAAGCTGCAAAATCTTAATGCTGAGCTTGGAATGTGGGATCACTGCACTTCCCAAAAGGCTTCCTAAAACAAACTTCCATTTCCATATCCCCATGTGAAGAACTTCCCAAGCTGAAGGGTTTGTTCCTCAGCCAAATCCTATTAAAAGCAGATATTCCATAACCAGCACCCTGGAATTGCAGCAATGCTCAAATTTCTGGTTCCCTATGGAGGTCAGGAAAAGGATAATTAAACATCAAGGAACTCCAGCTCTTCCAAAGGATTGAGGATGGACAAATAGGAGCTGTATCTCCTCTAATTCCAATGATCCACCCTGTGGGCTTCAGTCCATCTGCTGCTGCCATTCCCAATTTTTATTCCCATTTTTGAGCTCATTTGGCAGCAGTAAATTTGCAAATGGATCCAGAATAGGAGAAATTAACCAATCCAACCTCTAAGGGTCAGGGAAAGGAAAAAGCTGCAAATCCTTAATGCTGAGCCTGGAATTTGGGATCATTGCAGGCAGGCTGGAGAAGACTGTACCTGGATTTGTGCTCTGTTCCCTGCTGTGATGTTGGATATGGTCCAGCACGCCTCTTTCCTGATGGATTCCTTGGGACTGCTCAATAGATGGAGGAGGCAAGGCAGGGCTGAGCAGTTTAGAATGACCTTTGGGGGGGAAAAGGAAGCACAGGTGAGATCCCAGTGGCAGGCACTGCATTCCCTGCAGGGAATTCCTCTCCTCTCACCTGGGTCTGGATGTCATCCCCCGTCACGATGTTGCCAACGGCTCTCAGAGCTGGAGAGGCCACTTTGTAATCGTTGTGCCTGCAGGAAAAGTGTGCAGAGACAAACCCAGCTCCATCAGATCACTGGGATATTCACCATGCTCCCTCCCCATGATCCCATCTGCATGATTTCCTTAGGATTCCACCCCATGCCACACTGAACACAGGGTAAGCTGAGCATAAAACTGAAAACTGCAGCACAGTTTGACCCTTTGCATCCTGACTCCATCCCCTTTTTCACAGAGATTTTGGAGAAACAAAGCCAAGCTGATTTCTCCTAGCCATTGTTTTTTATTTCCCTCATAACCAGGCTTCCATTTAAAGTTTGAGAGCACACAACACTCTGCAATCTTTAAAGAAATCTGGAAAAGGAGAAAGTTCTTCCCAGTTGTCTGTGCAGTTGGCCCACACTCAAAAATTGGCTGAATTCAGAAATTTATAGGGATAATATTTGTTTTATCAGTGAATTTGTCATTTTTGGGGCAGATATTGAGACCAACACAGATATCTTTTCATAGTGTAGAGCAGAACTAGAAAATCTTCAGCTCAGGAAGCCAAGCCAGCAAATTCCAGCTGTGAACCTGCTCCAGACCCTCGTGGGCCAGCTCGGGTGCCTGGATCCCGTGTGCAGGGGAGGTTTGGTGGGATTTAGATGGATTTAGATGGATTGTCACTCACATTAAGAGCTCCACCAGCCTCCTGCACACCCCAGAGTCCACCACAGCCTGGATCTTCTCGTTGGGACCATCGGACAGGTAGGACAGAGCCCAGCACGCGTCTGCCAGCAGGTCAGAGTCACTGTTGAACAACAATCGGGACAACACTGGCAGGCAGGGGGACACCTGCAACAACAGCCACCACCCAGGGTTAGTCAGCAGGCCAGGAGCTCCACAGCTGCAGGAAAACACCCCCTGCTCCTGCTCACTGCTCAGGGCAAGCCCTGCATGGCCACAGATCCCTTCTTGCCACAGCTCCAAAGCCACCTCAGCTTGGTTGCTACACTTAATTTACACTGAAAAGTTACATTGAGCTTTGGGAGATCCCTCTGCTCCATTTCTGACTCTCAAAGTTCATCTCAGTTATTTCTAAGTGGGTTTATATTTACACTCAATTCAGATTTCATCCCTCACCAAAGCCACCTCAGCTTGGTTGCTACACTTAATTTACACTGAGGAGTTACACTGAGCTTTGGGAGCTCTCTCTCAATATTCATTTACACTGAGCTTTGGGAGCTCTGCTCCATTTCTGACTCTCAATATTCAGACCAAGTTCACCTCAATCATTTATAAGTGGGTTTATATTTACACTCAATTCAGATTTCACCCCTTGCCAAAGGCTTCTCAGCTTTGATATGTGAGGTTTCACTTAAATCACGTTTTCACTTTTTTTAAAACGTTTTTGTGTTGCCAAAGGAGGATCAGATACCTGCTCGTGCTCACTGCTCAGGGCAAGCCCTGCATGGCCACAGATCCCTTCTTGCACAGCTCCAAAGCCACCTCAGCTTGGTTGCTACACTTAATTTACACTCAGGAGTTACACTGAGCTTTGGGAGCTCCTTCTGCTCCATTCCTGACTCTCAAAGTTCACCTCAGTTATTTTTAAGTGGGTTTATATTTACACTCAATTCAGATTTCACCCCTCACCAAAGCCACCTCAGCTTAGTTGCTACACTTAATTTACACTCAGGAGTTACAGTGGGAGCTCCTATTAAAGAGTTCTGCTCCATTTCTGACTCTCAAAGTTCATCTCAATCATTTTTAAGTGGGTTTATATTTACACTCAATTCAGATTTCACCCCTCACCACAGGAGCATCTTCTTTCTTGAGCTCTTCAGTTCAGGAATTCAGTGAGAAAAGCTCATAAACATTTGTTCAAAACACCCAAACAAGAAAAGTCCCTAGGAATAATTTAAGTTTTCAATTCTTCTGTGATTAATTAGACAGATTTCAGAAGTGTATGCAAAGTGAATAGACTGTATTGCAAACAATGCAGAGAGAACTGTTTTATCCTGTTTTCTTTTCCTGTTTATAGATTGATATCAGCAATGTCCAATTGATATTGATCCCCAGGACATCCTAATGCAGCCTGAACAGATTTGAAAATCAAGAACTTTCATGGCTGACAATCAACAACACTTTGTCCCCACCAGCTTTGATATTTGAGGTTTCACTTAAATCACGTTTGCATTTTTTTAAAAACATTTTTGTGTTGCCAAAGGAGGATGAGATACCTGAAAAGCCAGCAGGACCTTTAGTTAGATTCCCTGGACAGGGAAGATACCACAGCTCACAGGATTCTGCTTTTTAGCATTTCCAGGTCTCAGAATAGTAGCTGGTTGTAATTGAAGTCTCAAAATTCCAGAGTTCATAAGAAAATGGTTTAGAGAAACTTTCTAGGGAAGCCTGGCCCTGTCCCTTATTTGAAGGGTGCAGCAGAAAGGTTGGGAAAAATGAAACACGCAGGAAAAACCCCAGCAGGAAAAACCTCATGCTGTGCCTTCCTCGAGTTCAACAGCCCAAAATAACCCAGCCAAACCTCTTCACTGGGTCTTTCCCCACCTCCTGGCTGCCAACAGAGCATTTCTTCTCACCTTATCAAATTCAGGAGGAGGACTCTTCCCTCTGCACAGGTTTGACAAGGCCCAGACAGCGTTTCGTGTCATTGTCAGCCTGGTGGACGTGGTGAGGAGCCTGAACACAGAATTAGCAGGGATTATTGGCCTTGGTGTGGAAGCAGAGGGAACCAAAAGAATTAAAACTAAACCATTTAGCTCCAGTTCAGCCCAGGAGGACACTCCCAGTCACCAACACAAACCAAGTGACACAAACTGCTCAGCCTGAGCCCTGTGGGGTGAGCAGTCAGGCTGACACCAGGAGCAGCAAAATCAACTATTTGGGACAAAACCTCACTTTTCCAGGGTGGGATGAAGATTAATTCTTGTCAAGGAATTAATTCTTGTCAGGGAATTAATTCTCGTCAGGGAATTAATTCTTGTCAGAGCAACAAGAGCCCAGGCCTGACACAACTACATCAACACCACGCTGAGGGAGGTGGTGTGAGAGACCTGATCCTGCTCCAACCCCAAAAATCCACAGCCCAAGCAGAGAGCAGGAGCTGAGGGACACCCTGTGACTCCAGGAGGAGCAGCAGCACCCCAGAGCAGCATGAAGGAATTTTAGCCACAGAATCCCACTCCTCTGAGGCACAGGCTTGATTCTCAAGGATCCCACACTATCAGGGAACCTGGAAAGAATGTTCTCCACAAAATCCCACTCAGAACCAGAGGTTTGATTCCCAGGGACTCTGTCAGGAATGTTATCCACAAAATCTTACTCCTCTGAGGAAGAGGTTTAATTCCCAGAAATCCCAGCACTGCCAGGGAATCTGTAAGGAATGTTATCCACAAAATACCACTCCTCTGAGGCAGAGATTTGATTCACAAGGATCCCACATTGCCAGGGACTCTGTCAGGAATATTCTCCACAAAATCCCACTCAGAACCAGAGGTTTGATTCCCAGGGACTCTGTAGGGAATATTCTCCACAAAATCCCACTCAGAACCAAAGGTTTGATTCCCAGGGACTCTGTAGGGAATATTCTCCACACAATCCCACCCCTCTGAAGCAGGTTTGACCCCCAGGCAATCCGTGGCCCACCTCCAACCCTGCTCCCTGCTACAAGGACACTCCCAGAGCTGCTCATGGCTACTCACATTAACAAGGGAGGGAGAATGGCACAGTTCAGGACATAATCTCTGCACACAGAGCTGTCTCCAGCAATGTTCCCCAACGCCCAGACAGCCTGAAAAGAAACAGCAACAGCTTCAGCATTCATTTTCTGACAGGGAGACACAGGCAGTGTGCTGAAAAAGCAATTTTCCTGCAACTCCAGGCAGCTGGGATCACTCCATTTAAACATTGCATTTTGAATATGTTGTTCTCCCCAAAATCCCAAAGTGGAGAGGGGTCCTTACCTGCTCCTGAACATCCTCAAAGTCAGAGTTTAGGAGCTCTATGAAGATGGGAACTGCCCCAGCCTCGATGACTATTTTGGTTTGTTGGGAGGTGCCCGAGGCGATGTTTGTCAGGGCCCAGGCAGCCTCAAACTGCAAAAAGGGATAAAGGGAATAAAATCAGACTGATTCAGCAAAATAAAGGAATGAAATCAGTGTGATTCAGAAAAATAAAGGAATAAAATCAGCCTGGAATAAAACCAGCCTGATCCAGAAAATAAAGGAATAAAATCAGTGTGATTCAGAAAAATAAAGGAATGAAATCAGTGTGATTCAGAAAAATAAAGGAATAAAATCAGCCTGGAATAAAACCACCCTGATCCAGAAAAAGAAAGGAATATAATCAGCCTGATCCAGAAAATAAAGGAATAAAATCAGTGTGATTCAGAAAAATAAATTAATAAAAGCAGCCTGATTCAGAAAAAGAAAGGAATAAAACCAGCCTCATTCAGAAAAATTAAGGAATAAAATCAGCCTGGAATAAAAACAGCCTGATCCAGCAAAATAAATAAAAGCAGCCCAATCCAGCAAAATAAAGGAACAAAGTCAGCCTGATTCAGAAAAACAAAGGAATAAAATCAGCTGAATTAGGTGATTTTGCCAAAATTAAATTATATTTTTGACAGAATTAATTTTTTTTGACAGAATTAATTTTTTTCAATAATTTAATTCAGAGCAATTTACAATTCTTTTTTTGCCTGAGCATTACAGACTAGTTTTGTCTTCTCTCACAGATCACATACCCTGCATTTTTAGGGTTCAAAATATCATTTTCCCCTCACAGCACCTGTGGGTTCACAGGATAAACAGCTCCACACCCTGAAGAACTGATAACAGAATCTCCTTTACCTGTAATGTGCAATTTTCACTTCTTTTCAGGAATTCCACGAACCTCTCCACCACTCCCTGAGTGTTTATCACCTCATCTATTGGAGGATTTGGCTCTGAAACAGCAAGGCAGTGTCAGGCAGTGAACAAGCCTCATGCAGGGGATTAACAAGACTGAAATGTTAATTAAATTATCTCAAATTGGGCTGAACTCATCAGGGCAGCTTGGCAGAATTATTTTCTGTACAAATCACAACTGGGAATGATCAGTAATACAAAACATTATCACATTTCTCAATTATGGATATTTTCTCCCCCCAACATGCAAAGTTTTGTGCACAAATCCCTCTGTTGGATCTTGGGCAGGGATGAGTTATTTTTACCTTTGGAGAGTAATTTCCTGAATTTTTGAGTGGTTGCTAGCTGGAGGTCAGGGTCATCTGAGAAAAGCATCTCCACCATCTCTCCTGTGATCAATCCCTCCTGAAAAGAGGCAGAGGAAACAGAAATGGTTTCATTTCAGACTGGGATCACTCCAGGCATCACAAATCCTACAATTTGGGCTTAGCCAGAAATCCAAAGATTCAAACCTGGGCACCCCAGCACAGCAGAAATCCCCCAGTTCACATCTGCAATGCTGGGGGAATGGAATAAAAGGGAAAGATGGGATAAAATGGAATAAAAGGACATTGGAGGAGGATTTTGCAGCTGGGAATAACCCTTGATAAATCAGAGTGAGCTGTGGGATGAGGATTTCCTGGCATGGGCTCAGCTTTGCAAGGCTCATGGCTCTATTGGTGTCCCTCTGCATCCTTCAGGAATGAATTTTCCCCTCAGGAATGAATTTTCCCCTCAGGAATGAATTTTTCCCCTCAGGAACAAATCTCCTCTTTGCATTTTAGCTAAGGGCTCATAGCTGTTCCAGCTGCCTGCACCAACTTAAACATTCTCGAAGGTAAAGGAATAAAATCACTGGACTTTGGCAGTTCCATGCAAGCACAGAATCCCAGGATGGTTTGGGTTGGAATGAGCTTAAAAATAATTCAGTTCCTGTCCAAGGACAGGGACACCTCCTACTACCCCAGGGTGCTCCAACCCCATCCAGGCTGGGATAATTTCAGGGATGGAGCAGCCACAGCTTCTCTGGGAATCTCTGCAGGGCCCCAAGACATTAAATTCAATTAATTAAATCTGCATCTTACCCCACACGTTGTGGACGTGACATAGGAATCCACCAGGAGAGTGTCAAACATGGAGGCATCCTCATTGATCAGCTCCACATTCCTTCTTTTGAAGAGCTGGTGAGGAGCAGAACACAGGGATTGTTATTAGAAAATAACCATGAACAGGCTCCACAACTCGATTTTCTTGTTCCTCAACCAAGATCCCTCCTGGACTGAAGTAATCTGAATAAAAAGGGGTCATTAATAGCAGCTCTGCACTCCCAGGGCCGGTCTGGTACACAAACTAAGTGTTAATTGTTGCCCTCAGATATGAAAATATCTAAATCACTGAGCCACTAGGGAAGGCAAGTGCAGAATTTGACCAAAATCAGGAAAATTGGGCGAAAAAGTAGCTTGGATAAGGTGCTAATAAAGGAAATATTTAGTTCCACACATATCACTTGGGAATCACCTCGTGCTTCCAAAAAAGAAATGCACCCAGGGCTAAGGCCACACTTTCACTTGCTCTTCCTGTTTCTCCAGGAAATAATCCCATTTACTGATTATATCTAGAAAAAACGTCCAACACCACCTTTAAAATCAAAGATCTGTGGGGAAAAAAACCCCAAAAACAAAACCAAAAAAAAACCAAACCAAACAAAAAAAAAACTCGAGTAGCCCAAGAACAAAATGCTTGGAAAGCTCTCCATGTGAGCTGGGCCCAGAAAAAAAAAAGAGAAAAAAAAAGCAAAATCTCAGATAGAACAGGAAAAATTACTCCAAACAAAGTTTAATGCACAGATCCTGGAAAATTGCTGTGTTAAGGCTGACCCAGGTGAGTTACCTGCAAGATCTCAGTCAAAACAGAAAAAATAAAGACTACAAACGAATTTTAATGGACAGAATGTTGAAGATTGCAGCAGTTAAAGCCGACCCAAAAAAAAGCAAAATCTCAGATAGAACAGGAAAAATTACTCCAAACAAAGTTTAATGCACAGATCCTGGAAAATTGCTGTGTTAAGGCTGACCCAGGTGAGTTACCTGCAAGATCTCAGTCAAAACAGAAAATAAAGACTATAAACAAACTTTAAATATCCTTGAAGTTTGCAGCAGTTAGGGCTGACCCAGCCTGCTGAGGGGGGTGAGCTACCTGCAAAGATCTGTCAGAACAGAAAAAATAAAGACTATAAACAAACTTTAATGGACAAAATGTTGAAGATTGCAGCAGTTAAAGCCGACCCAGCCTCTCCAGGTGAATTACCTGCTGCAAGATCTCAGTCAAAACAAGAAAAATGATTGCACACAAATTTTAAAGGACAGAACACTGAAGATTGCAGCAGTTAGAGCCGACCCAGCCTGCTGAGGGGGGTGAGTTACCTGCTGCTCCCGTTTCTGCTTCCTCAGCTGAATCCCCTCCTCCTCCCTCCTCCTGCGCATCTCCTCGGGGTTCAGGGCTTTGTTCTTGTAGCTCTTCATTCGATAGTTTTCTGTGAAAACAGGAGGAATTCTGCAATTCTGCCTCAGGGCTCCTGCACTGCCTCTGCGTGTCCTTCCCATGGGATAACCAGGTGGAATATCTTTATTTACTCCTTGGTTTGCAGCAGCAATTCCTATTTCCCTGCTAGCAGCACAGCATTTTTCTGAGCTATTTCTTCCCAGAGAGCAGAGTGAAGGAATGGAGTTGATAACAACCCCAGAGCAGAGCTGCAGGTGAGGGACAGCCCCTGTGTCCCACCAGGTGCTCAGGACCTGACCTATTTCTGACAAATGCAGCAATTCCAACCTGATTCCTACAGAATTTCCCTCTCAGTCTTGTATTTTCTCCCTCCCAGCTAGGGAAGGGACACTCCAGTTTTTGGCACAGCTGAAGGCAGCCAGGGCCAAGCTGTAACTGAGGATGGACTGCCCCAGCTGTCCCCCCTGCTTTGAGCATGGCAGGAACTCCCCAAACTCTCCCATTTCTGACATTATTTGCACATTTTTGCCTTGCTCAGGATAAACCTCAGGGGTTCAACCAGCTCTGAACCGAGCTACTCCTTCAGAACTCATTTGAAAAGCAGTATTTTTGGTTTTTTCCCCAGCTGCAAGGAGGAAGTTTGCAGTTTTATCTCCTCCTCATTTCATGCCTGAGGCACCCTCAGCCCTGTGGCTCACAGAAAGTTTCAGTCCCACTTATCAACAACCTCCAGCCACTCTGGAGCCCTTCCAAGATCAATGGAGAAGTGTCAGACCCGAAAGTTCACAGCCAACCCAAGGAAAAAAACACCTAAATACAAATATCCAACTTTTCATTACTAAGGAGAGAGAAAAAAACTGGAAAAAAATTAATATTTTAACAGGAGAGGAAACAAAACACTTTCAGTTCTTTGATTTCCCAAAAGCAGCTAAAAAGACACCAAAAAAGAGAGAAATCTACAGGTTTTAGAGGTTTATATCTGACCATATACTAGCCAGGTGTCAATTTGCATTCAGAAGATGTATTTAAGCACCACTGTTATGTTTTTATTTGTATTTCCACCCCATTGTGCCTCATGCAGCCACAGGGAAGAGGAAGAGCTGACAGCTCAGTTCTCCAAACAAATTAAGAATCTTAATCCTCCTTTTGGAAATCCAAGCCTTCCTCTTTTTAAATTTTTTTTTTTCAAGACAAGAAAAATTTCCTTTCAATGTTTTCTTCACTGCTGAAGCCCTGGGAGCTGAGTCACTGCAGGATTTTGTCTTCACTGAGGGGAAAAAATTCCAAAATTCCTCCAGCTGTCAAAGAACTACAATTCCAAGCTG
Source organism: Geospiza fortis (assembly GCF_000277835.1). Taxonomy (NCBI): domain Eukaryota; kingdom Metazoa; phylum Chordata; class Aves; order Passeriformes; family Thraupidae; genus Geospiza; species Geospiza fortis. Next base: position 1,749,576 of record NW_005054436.1, on the reverse strand, counting down.
CCTCACTCAAAAATTGGAGGATGAGAAGATTTTTCCTTTCTTTTAAGTGGGAAAAACGAGGTGAAATTTTGATTTTGAAAGCTCAGCAGGGCACTCAAATCAAATCCCTGTAAATGCAGCACAAGCTTCAGCAG
>NW_005054436.1:1749080-1749399 GCF_000277835.1 Geospiza fortis | reverse complement strand
AATGAAATTCCAGAATTGTTACTTTAACAGCTTCTGGATGCTCCTGGGTTGGGAAATCCAAGCTTGACTCTTTAAAAAATTTTTTTCAAGACAAGAAAAATTTAAATTTTTTTTCAAGACAAGAAAAATTTGCTTTCAATGTTTTCTTCACTGCTGAAGCCCTGGCAGCTGAGTCACTGAAGGATTTTGTCTTCACCGAGGGGAAAAAATTCCTCCAGCTGTCAAAAATACAAGCCCAAGCTGCCACACATAAACTGGAGGATGAGAAGGTGTTTCCCACTTAAAATAAAGGAAAAATTAGGTGAAAGTTTAACTTGGA
>NW_005054436.1:1744793-1749021 GCF_000277835.1 Geospiza fortis | reverse complement strand
CTGCAATACCAGAATTGTAACTTTAACACCTTCTGGATGCTCCTGGGTGGGGAATTTTTTATTTTCAAGACAAGAAAATGTTGAAAGCAAATTTTTCTTCACTGCTGCAGCCCTGGGAGCTGAGTCACTGCAGGGCTTGTGCTGCTGAGGCACTGCCAGACCTGACCCGGCTCTTTTGGAGCCAAAATGTCCCATCCCAGGGGGAATATCCCAGGAATATTCCACAGGGAACCTTCCCAAGGTGGCTCTGAGCACCCAGCAGGGCTGACAGCTGCTCCCTGCCCCGGGAATTATGCAAGTGGAAATAAATCCACTTGAGGAACTCCAGCAGCACTAAATCTGCCAATTAGTGCCCCATGGGGACCTTCCCAGCTCTCAGGCGACCTCCAAAGGACCTTCCCACTCAAATTTTCCCTTGGGATGGGATAAAGTTGGTGATTTACAATTTAAACTCCCAGACAAATTTATTTTCAACTTTAAAGTAAAATAAAATTTATTTATTTTATTTATTTATTTTATTAAACTTTAAAATTTTAAACTTTAAAATTTATTTTAAAGAATTTAAACTCCTAGACAAATTTAGACAAGTTGCAGTAAAATAAATGGAATGAAGTGCTGCATTTCACCTCATTCCTCATCTCCAATTCCCTGAAATCCCAGAGGATCCTCCCATCATTAACATCTCCAGAGGACTCTTGTAGAAAGAAAAGTGTGTCCGGGACAACTTTATTAAGTGAATTGAAACCCTAGAAAAAGAAGACTAAATCATCTGGACTACTTAAATACAAATCAAATTAATAACTACATAAAAATAGTTAAATTAATGTGTAAAACAACAGCTCTGAGCTGCTGGCAGAAATCAGTCAAAACCACCTTTTTTTACTGTCAATGATAGTTTTGCAGTGAATTAAGAGAAAAAAATAAAAGGAAAAATTCACTTTGTTTGCTCAGAAGACACAGCAAATGAAGCTAAACAGGAGAACAGCTACATCACAAAAAATCCTGCCAAATAACTCCAACTAACCTATATACTATATTTATCAAATAACTATACAAATATTATTGAATATTAATAACTACAGAAGTAGTTATTAGTAGGAAAAAATAAAAGGAAAAAAATAAAAGGAAAAAATTCACTTTGTTTGCTCAGAAGACACAACAAACGAAGCTAAACAGGAGAACAGCTACACCAAAAAAAAATCCTATCAAATAACCACAACTAACCTGTTTACTACTTAAATACAAATCAAATTAATAACTACATAAAAATAGTTGAATTAATGTGTAAAACAACAGCTCTGAGCTGCTGGTACAAATCAGTCAAAACCACTTTTTCTTTAGTGTCACCAATAATTCTGCAGTGAATTAATAGAAGGAAATAAAAGGAAAATTTCACTTTGTTTGCTCAGAAGACACAACAACCGAAACTAAACAGAAGATCAGCTACACCACAAAAAAAAAATGCTGTCAAATAACCCCTGGCAGGCGGGGATGTGATATCAGCCTGGAATGTGCAGCGTTGAGAGGGGGAAGGGACAGGCAGAAAGTTCTCTTTGGGGGAAGTTCCGTGGCAGGCAGAGTTTGCTGCTCGTGTCCCAGGGTTAAAACAAAATTAGGAATCTTTTTGGAATGTCCCTGACCTGCTGGAAAAGGAACCCAGCAACTCCTCAGTCCAGTTCTCAAAGCTTCTTACTCCTGATTTATCTTTTCTTGAGGACTTTAAGTTCTCTTCAAGCTGGTTCGTGTCCCAGGGTTAAAAGAAGATTATTAGGATATATTATAATATATCTATATATATGTAATACAGCATTATATTAAGAGATATTATTATAAGGATCCTGGTGAGATCCTGACAAGCAAGATCATTTAAAATGATCATTTCAAAATGATCACAGGAATCTTTTTGGAATGTCCCTGCCCTGCTGGAAAAAGAACCCAGCAACTCCTCAGTCCAGTTCTCAAAACTTCCTACCCCGATTGGATCTTTTCATCCCAAAATTTGAGGGCTTTAAGTTCTCTCCAAGCTGGTTTATCCATTCTGATTTCCCTCAAAAATTGACTGACCAAGCACAAGTGTGAGCTGAGAACAGTCCCTAAAACAGGGAAAAACTTCAACTCCATCCACTCAAACTCGAGCCAGGAGAGTTGCAGATTAAAACCAAGCAGAGATAACTCCAGAGGAACATGAAATTCCAATAAATCCATCCTTCCCAACATGTGCTTTGCCTCAGAAACAAGCAGGACTGTGTGATTTGCTAAGCAGATTTACCTGGAGCTCAGCAGGACTGAAAGCCTGAAGGAATCAGGACTTTCACTCTTGCAGGATTTTAATGATCAAACTCTCCCCCTTGCCAAAGTTCATGTTTGCTCTGCTGAACTAAAGCAAACAAAGCAAAGCAGCCAATTAACTGTGAAATTCATCAGCCACGGGGGTTTTATTGAGAACTGAGCATTAACACTGCTCCGCGGGTTAAACAGCACTAAAAAAGGCATTTAAAGGGGTCATTTGCATGGCAAACAAGGAATGAACTGATAACAATTTCCAACAATATCATTCAATTAAAATAACGAAAAAAAACCAGCCTTAGCTTGTTTAAAAATAATAAAGTTACACGAGGATAATTCAAACAAGGGGAGATTCAACTCTTACAGGGGTGGATAGAAGGAGAAGCTCCTGTGCATAAAGTTCTCAACTCCACACAAAACATCAAACTAAAATTCTCAACTCCACATAAAACATAAAACTAAAATTCTCAGCTCCACACAAAACATACAACTAAAATTCTCAGCTCCACATAAAACTGCCCCAAGAATTTCCAGACATTCCCACCAGGCCTCAGGACATTTTCTCCTCAGAGCTGCCACTCCAGGTTTTACATCTGAAGCCATAAATTAATTTTTTTTCCAAGCTGTCCAGGGCTGGGAGGTGCAGGAGCCACACACAGAGCTGGTCACTGACTTCTCCTGAAGCACCACAGGAGGGTTTGGAGGGGGAAGAAAAGTTCCTGGTAAGATTCTGACAAGTAAGATCATTTTAAAATGATCATTTTTAAATGATCACAGAGCATTTTTGAAGCTTCCCTGGTTTGGAAGGAGCTAAAGACTCATCCAGTGCCGCCCCTGCCATGAGCAGGGACATTTTCCACTGTCCCTGGCTGCTCCAAGCCCTGTCCAACCTGGCCTGGGATAATTCCAGCCACAGCTTCTCTGGAAAATCCATCCCAACCCCTCACAAGGAAGAATTTCTTCCCAAAATCCAACCTAAACTTGCCACTTAAAAGCCATTAAGCTTCTGAAGCAGCTTTGGTTAAAAGACAACATTGCAGGTGGAAAATGAAAACATTTTAATCTTTATTTCCACAAGATCCTCACAGGAATCCTCAAAAAAATAAAAATAAAATAAAATAAAATCCACCTCTCCTCCTTGAGCTGGAACCTCCCACATGAGGCACATCAAAACTAAAAGCTGCTGGAATTAAAACACTTTCTGAAGAGGAAATACAGAGCTGGGATTTATTTGCAGGGGACAGAGACCTGCCTGCAACAGATGCCATTGGTGTGGTGTCACCCAAGGTGGCACTGAGGGCTCAGGCTGGATTTTAATAAAAATCCCAACACCCAGAGCCCCTCTGGGTTACCAGAACCCAGGAGAGGTTTGTGGGGTTCTCCCCTGAACCCCGAGCTCTGCGGGAGCTCAGAACTGAACTCCAGCATTGGGGGAGAATTTAAATGGGGCAGGGATCTGAGAGCCACGTGAGGCCCCAAACACCCCAAAGTGACAGCAGTGACACCCCAAAACCGGGCTCTGACAGCTCTCACACCCCAAACCCAGGGTCTTGGAGCCCTGACACCCCAAAAACCGGGTTCTTACAGCCCTGACACCCCCAAATCCAGGCACTGCAGCCCTGAAACCCCAAACCCGAACTCTTACAGCTCCCACCACCCAAACCTGGGCATTGCAGCCTGGACACCCCTAAACCCGGTGTCTTACAGCCCTAACACCCCCAAATCCAGAGTAACTCACCTTGAACACCCCCAAACCCGAATTCTTACAACCCTGACACCCCCAAACCTGGGCACTGCAGCCCTGGCACCCCCATACCCGGGTATTTCAATCTGAACACCTCCAAACCCGGGGTATCTCGCCCCAAACCCGGGGTAACTCACCCTGAACACCCCCAAACCCGGGGTATCCCACCCTGGCACCCCCAAACCCGGGGTATGTCAC
>NW_005054436.1:1740894-1744438 GCF_000277835.1 Geospiza fortis | reverse complement strand
GGGGCCAAACCTGTGAGCGCGGAGTGCGGGGTGGCCGCGGCGTTAGGATGCCCCCAGCGAGCGCGGGAGGAACTGCAGGGGCGGTCGGGTTTTGTCACTCGTGTCCGGTCACTCGGGTTTTGTCACTTGTGTCCCCTCTCTCGGCTGCAGGAAGGAGAGGGAGCTGCTGCAGCCCAGCACTGCCCCAAGGCAAATCCCTGAGAAACCCTCGGGATCAAACCCTGCGGTGCCAGCAGCCCCTGGAACCCTGAATGTCCCCACCGGGAGGGACTGGGGTGGTGCTTGTCACCCACCCTGGGAGCTGTGCCAGGCAGAGATGAGCTCTGGGGCACACTGGGTGGATTTATGGGGTCACTCAGAGCCCTGAAAAGTGGGGGCAGAGTTTGAGGACTGGCTGGTTTTATGGGGTCACTCAGAGCTTGAGGAGCCTGGGGCAGTGGGGGCTCCTTTCCCTGTCCTGAGGGAAATGGGAGGAAAGGAAAATTTGTGTCATCCCCACCCCGGAGGAAATGAGAACACGGCAGAGACTCTGAGAACTCCTTTAATTGCTGTTAACTGCAAGTCTGTAAAAGGTTTGGAGAAAGTCATTGTTATAAAACTACCACCAGCTGTTAGAATTGTTCCTGGTCTGTCACCCCAGCTAGAAAAGGCTCAGGGAGATGCGGAATAGTTCAAGAACAGAGAATATTGCACAACCAACCCCACGGTTAATTCCACTAAAGAAGGAAAGAAAGTGACACGGATGCTGCACCCTCGAGCTCTGCTGTGGGATCAGCTGGGGCTCACAGCAGCCCCAGGTCCCCACTGGTGTCCCCTGTGTCCCCACCACAATCCCAGCCCAACAAGGAGAGGCTCTGCTGGACCCAGGGCTTTGGCAGGACAGGGATGCTCCCACCTAAAGAAAGAAAACCCAACCCCAAAACCCCAACTCTTCCAAGTGCACCTCGTTTAGTGCTGTCCAAAGCCAGCAGGAAACCCCCAGCCCTGGAAGGGGCAGGACAAAGGCAGAAAGTGTCACCTCAGCACCCCAAAGGCCAGGGAGAGCGCTGTCCCCTTGGGATAAAACTCTGCATGAGCAACATCTCCTGTTGTGACATGAAACTGTCCCCAAAAAAGGAGCTGTGGGGCCGAAGGAAGTGCAGCGAGCAGTGCCAGGGGCTGAAGTGAAGGAACCCAAAGCTCGTGGTGGCTGCAGGGCCTGGCACAGGTGGGACAGGGCTCAGATGGGGACACACAGCCTCAGCCAGCAGGGACACCCCGATTTGGGAGCCTCTGTCCCCCCCAGGCTGGCCAAGCTGAGGTTGAAGTGGTGTTTGGGCCAGGTTGGACCTTTGCAAGGGCTGAAGTGGCCACCAGCATGAGGGGTTCTGTCCCCATCTGACCCAAACCAGTGCCACCAACACTGGGGTTGTCCCCAGCTGATCCAAACCCGTGCCACCAACACTGGGGTTGTCCCCAGCTGATCCAAACCCGTGCCACCAACACTGGGGTTGTCCCCAGCTGATCCAAACCCGTGCCACCAACACTGGGGTTGTCCCCAGCTGATCCAAACCCGTGCCACCAACACTGGGGTTGTCCCCAGCTGATCCAAACCCGTGCCACCAACACTGGGGTTGTCCCCAGCTGATCCAAACCCGTGCCACCAACACTGGGGTTGTCCCCAGCTGATCCAAACCCGTGCCACCAACACTGGGGTTGTCCCCAGCTGATCCAAACCCGTGCCACCAACACTGGGGTTGTCCCCAGCTGATCCAAACCCGTGCCACCAACACTGGGGTTGTCCCCAGCTGATCCAAACCCGTGCCACCAACACTGGGGTTGTCCCCAGCTGATCCAAACCCGTGCCACCAACACTGGGGTTGTCCCCAGCTGATCCAAACCCGTGCCACCAACACTGGGGTTGTCCCCAGCTGATCCAAACCCGTGCCACCAACACTGGGGTTGTCCCCAGCTGATCCAAACCCGTGCCACCAACACTGGGGTTGTCCCCAGCTGATCCAAACCCGTGCCACCAACACTGGGGTTGTCCCCAGCTGATCCAAACCCGTGCCACCAACACTGGGGTTGTCCCCAGCTGATCCAAACCCGTGCCACCAACACTGGGGTTGTCCCCAGCTGATCCAAACCAGTGCCCCCAACACAGGGGTTGTGTCCCCAGCTGACCCAAACCACTGCCAGCCCAGCAGTCAGAGCAAGCCACAAGGATTTGGCTTGGAGAATTTAACTAGAAAGACACAAAACCCAGAGCAGGAAGGTGGTGCAGCTGCAAAGGGGGAGAGCAGCAGGCCTTGGCTCTTCGAGGAACTGCTGGAAATGGGAATTTCCATGAGAAAAAGCTTCCAAGACAAAAAGCCAGGCAGAAGCTGAGGGTTTGGCAGGGGGTTTGGCTCCTTCCAGGGTCAAAGCCACGAGCCAAGTGCTTTTTTGTGCCAGCACCTCCAGCCCTCAGGCCCTCCCTGGGTGGGAATTGCAGAGCAGCGAGCAGAGCAGGCACAGCCACGTCCAGGAGCCTCTCAGCTGAGGGTTCCACGCGCACACACAAGCAGGGAAGGAGCCAGCTGGCAGCCTGGCAGCACCCAACACACCTGGCAGGGCTCTGAGTGCCCAGCTGGCACCAGGGACCCCTCACTCTGCCTCCTCAGGGTCAGTTTTGGCTTGGCCAGTCTCTAGGACCTATGGAGAAGTTGGGCTCCTGTGTGCCAGTGACCTCCTGCTTCCTCCTCCTGGAGCTGGAGGGGTCACTTGAGTTGCCCCCAGGTTTTTGCAGGAATGGGAACTCCTCCAGGCTGGGAGTGCAACCCCAGCACAGTCACACACAAAGGAACAGCTGGTCCAAGATTCAATTCACATTCGATGGCGGGAATGAGCCTGTGACACACACTGCAAGCAGCTGCTTTATTCCCAGTCTTCCCACTCTTCATCTTCCAGCTGCAAACAAGAGGAAATCCATTTCTGAGCTGGTTTCAACTGGTTATTTCTGTAACTCAACAGATTGCCCCTTGGGAAAGCTGCACACTCACCCCACCAGCCCCCCTCTGCACCCTGAGTGTCACCATGGTATTTTTTGAAAAATCCTCTTTGCCCAGTGGTTTCTCCTGGGAAGCTGAGAAGCCCCAGAGAGGAATGAAAACAAGAATTACCTGATTGCTGCTGCTTTGTTTTGCTGCTTTGGAGTATGGCTTGGACATTGTTTACCAACAGGTGAATGTTTGATTGGTTCCATGTAAATTGTTTTCACTTAATGACCAATCACCATCAGCTGTGTCAGACTCTCTGAGTCAGTCACAGGTTTTTATTATTCATTCTTGTTAAACTTTCTGATGTCTCTCTTTCTTTAGTATAGTTTTAGTATAGCATTCAATATAATAAATATAATATAATAAAAAATATAATATGTTGAATATAATAAATATAATATAATAAATATAATAAATATAATGGATGCAATAAATATAATACAATAAATATATTACATTATATGATATCTATATATAATATAATATACTATAATATACTATACTATAATATACTATACTATAATATA
>NW_005054436.1:1735329-1740787 GCF_000277835.1 Geospiza fortis | reverse complement strand
TTATGTTATATAATATTATATAATATTATATAACATAACATAATATAATAGCCTTCTGAGAACTTGGGAGTCAGATTCTCATCTCTCCCCTCATCCTGGGGACCCTCACAAACACCACACCCTGAGGGGCTGGTGCTGCTTTTGGGGAACAGTTCTGCCTCCCCTGACTCACCTCCCCAGACATTTCCACCTTGGACAGCGCCAGCTGCACCTCCTCCTCTGTCATGTCCAGATCAAAGTCCTTTTCCCAGTCCTCGCTGATGTCCGTGCTGGAGCCTGCAAGCACAAACGTCCCCACTGAGCCAGCAGAGCTGGCCCCAAAGCCCTGGGATTCCCAGGGCTCAGAGGCTCCACATTCCCAGGAACAGAGATGGGACGGGCTGAGCCTGCTCCCCTCACAGCCAGGGCTGGTGCAGAACCAGTGGGAGAGGTGGATGCTAAAAGATTTTCTCCTCTGGCCTGGGAGAACTGGGATGTGTCAGGTTCCAGGCACACAGAAAATGCAGGAGATAAGGAATGACAGGAGGGATTTTGATATGGGGGCTGTCATTGTGCCAGCAGGGATGACAGGCAGAGGGGAGGAATCACCACATCCCCTGCAAGGAGCACAGCCTTTCCTGGCAGCCAGGGATCAAAGGCCTGTTCCGCTCTGTCACAGACATCTTTTCTGAAAAATCCTTTCCTTAGGATTTTTCCTCCTGAGAAGCTGAGAGGCCTCAGGAACAAAATGTAAACATTGGTTATCTGCTGCTGTGGAATGCAACAGGTGCATCTGTGATTGGTCTCATGTGGTTGTTTCTAATTAATGGCCAATCACAGTCCAGCTGGCTCGGACAGAGAGTCCAAGCCACAAACCTTTGTTATCATTCCATTCTTTTTCTATTCTTAGCCAGCCTTCTGATGAAATCCTTTATTCTATTCTTTTACTATAGTTTTGGAGAAAGTCATTGTTACAAAACTATCAGCTGTTAGAATTGTTAATATAAAATATATCAGAATATCATTATATATAATAAAGTAATATGCTATATATCATATAATGATATAATATAATATATATCATAATGTAATGTGATACAATATAATGTGATATAATACAATGTAATAGTATATCATGTAATATTATATAATGTAATATTATATTACATTATACTGTATTACATTACATTATATTCATCATAAATATATAATATTTATGATAAATATTATATAACATATATCATAAAACAATAAATCAAGCCTTCTGAAACATGGAGTCAGATCCTCATCTCTTCCCTCGCCCTCAGACCCCTGTGCACACCGTCTCACACTGCTCAGCCAGCAGATCATTGATTCCCTTCCCTTTCCTCTCCCTCAGCACCATAAACCCAGAGCTTTCCCCAGGAGCTGCCCCTCCCAGCCCCACACAAACCTTTCTTGCCGTTGTTGGAGGGGGTGGATTTGCCACTGTCCGAGTTGAGCTCGAAGACTCGCAGGTCTGTGGGTCCTTCCTCCCTCAGAGTCTCTGTCCTGCCCTGCCCTTTGCTCTCCAGCTCTCTGGGCTCTGTTCCAGCTGCCAGCTCCGAGGATGCTGCCGATGGCTGGCCAGGTGCACAAGGCTGAGCAGCTTCTGGGGGCTTTGGCAGGGAGCTCTGCTCTTCCAAGGTGGCCTCCACCAGCCTCTGGGAGAGTTCCAGGGCTGGAGCTGCAGTCTGTAGCTGGGTGGCAGGCACAGGGGCAGGGTTTGCAATCTGAGTCACAAGGGACACGCTCTCGCTGCTCTCCGAGGGGCTCTGCTCCCCTGGCCCCAGCTCTGGGGGCAGCACAGCCCAGCTCTCCCCACAGGGAACCTTGGGGGCAGCAGGATGGTTTCCCTCTGAGCTGGGTGCTTTCTGTGCTGCTCCTGGAAATGTGATGTTTGCACAAGGCAGGGGGGACATCCCCAAGAACTCCTCTGTAGGGAGGCAGAAGAGAAGTGAGAGATGTTTCAGCAGCAGCTGGGCTGGGAGCTGGATTCCACAGAATCACAGAATGTGCTGAGCTGGATTTCACAGAATCACAGTATGTCCTGAGCTGGGAGGGACCCACAGAGATCACCCAGTCCAACCCTTGGCCCTCCATAGACATCCCAAAAATCCCACCCTGGGCATCCCTGAGAGCCCTGTCCTGGAGCTCTGCCAGTTTTGGGGCCATGCCCATTCCCTGGGGAGCCTGGGCAGTGCCAGCACCCTCAGGGGGGAGAACATTTTCTGATTTCCAACCTCAACCACCCTGACACAGTCTAGAAATTCCTTCAGATCCCACCACTGGCCACAGAGCACAGATCAGAGCTGCCCCCTCACTGCCCACTGTGATTTGTGGGAGTGAGGAGGAGCCACCACCCCATGAAAGCCCCAAAACCTGTCCCACCTTCATCCTCCTCCCAGCCTGGCTCCTCTTGCTGCATGCTCTGCTCTGCTCGCTGCTTCAGAGCCTCCCTCCGGGCTTCATCCTGCAGGAATCCAACACAGCAGCTGCTCACACGCCCAGTCCCCTTCCTCCCCCAGGCACCACTGACTCCAAGGCTCAGCCCAGATCTCAGTTTTCCCAGGAAAAGCCCCTCAGGGACCCCCCAAGCCTGACCCACCTGCTCCAGGCGATGCAGTTTGTAGAAGTAGCGCTGCCAGAACTCCAGGTGGGAAACAGCCACAGGCACCTGGGAAAGGGATCAGGGAAAGGGATGAGCCCCTCAGAGGGAGAGCTGTGCCCCTCAGAGGGAGAGCTGTGCTCCTCTCTCCTCCCAAAGCTTGCAGCTCCCATTTTATTCCACCCATTTTCCCATAGTTTCCATCCCACAAACAGCTCGGGGTTTTCCTGCAGCATTCCCCACGTCAGGAATTGCCCAGGCAGGGCCTCACCATCTTGGTGTAGAGTGCCCTGATGGAAGGGCTGGTGGCCAGCAGCTCTGCAATCTCCCCTTTCTTCTCCTCCAGGCTGAACTGAGCCAGCCAGGCCTCGAGCAGCTCAGCAGGGCCTGTTTGGGACAAGCACAGGGATAAGAACCCTTGAGTTTGGGGAGGTTTCACTGGAGACATGCTGGGGCAGAAGAGGAGGGAGACACAGGGCTCAGAACTGCTCTGCCAGCTCAAGGCCCAGTTTAAATTGGGCTAGGAAATTCAGCCTAAGCTGGTCCTTGAGGTAAGAGCCAGATCTGCTCTTCTACTGTCAAGTCCTGCTGGCCAAAGGCTTCAGGGAATTCCAGCTGGCCCCCAAACCCCCTAGGGCAGCACCCAGGAGCCCCTGGACCCTCAAGGGCAGCACCCTGGACTCCCTGAACCCCCCTAGGACAGCACCCTGGCCCCCAAACCCCCTTGGGGGGCACCCTGGACCCCGTGACCCCCCCATACCATCAGGCTCGTTGCAGTAGGTGGCGGGGTCGGACTGGAGGCTGTAGAGACGAGCCTGGAGGAGACACACAGGGACAGCTGTGAGGGGAGGGACAGCAGCAGGGCCAGGGACAGGGCTCAGGGTGCCACACTGACCTTGGCACTGTCGTAGGGCTCAGTGGTACCCGAGGGTGTTGCCATCAGGGTGATAACGTCACAGTCAATGGTCTTGTCCGGAGAGGGAGCGAAGGTGTCCGAGATGACCCCCAGGAAGTCAGAGAGGCCCTTCCTCACCTTCTCAGTGGCACCTGAGCCTTCTGCCCTCTTCAAGGGAAGAGGCAGCACAGGCTCAGTAACATCCCAGGATTTCTGGGCAGGATCCTTAAGGAAGCAGGATCTGCCCCTTCAGGAAGGATGATGTGGGAGGCACCTGAGGGGAACTGAGGCTTTGTGGGGGAAGCCCAGACAGGTTTGGGGCTTTGTGGGGGAAGCACAGCCAGGTTTGGGGCTTTGTGGGGGAAGCCCAGCCAGGTTTGGGGCTTTGTGGGGGAAGCACAGCCAGGTTTGGGGCTTTGTGGGAAAAGCACAGCCAGGTTTGGGGCTGCCTGGTGTGGGGTGGGGCTGTCCCAGCAGCAGCTGTGTAGGGCTGAGGCTCACAGCTCGTGTGGAGAGTCTGTGTCCCCCTACAGTGACACTGCCAGTGTCCCCCTGCCCAGCACAGTGGAGAGGGAACCACAAGGAGTGACAGGACAAGAGGAATGGCTTTAATCTGTAGGAAGTGGTGTTAGATGGGACATTGGGAATGAATTCTCCCCTGTGAGAGCGCTGGGATGGAATTCCCAGAGAAGCTGTGGCTGTGCCATGCCTGGAGTTATCCCAGACGGGGTTTGGAGCAGCCTGGGAGGGTGGAAGGAGTCCCTGCCACGGCAGGGGTGGCACTGGGGGGTGCTGAAGCTCTCCCAGCCCCTACTCACTGCCAGCCTGTCCTTGACCACGCTGGCCGTGGCGGCGATGGTGCAGGCGGTGTCGTGCTGCACCACCTGCGTGAACTCAGCCAGGTCCCTCTTCATGAACTCCAAAGCCTCCGTGGACTGCAAGGAGACAGAGGATGGATTCTGCAGGGTTTTGGCTCCCCAACAAAGCTGGGATTGCTCCCAGCACGTTACGAAAATTCAGGTGGGAGAGCTGAGCCCAGCTGAGCCCTCACCCCAAGCTGGGCAATGCATAAAACCAGAATAACCTGAACAACAACAGCATCTGCTCTGCCCAAAACACATTCCAGGAGGCTCTGAAGCCAGGACTAGGAAAAACACAGGCTGGGAGAAGCCTGGCTTTAAGTTTTGTCTATAATTACCACAGGCAACGCTGTCACAGCAGGAAGTTACACACCACAGAGCCACGCTGGAAGCACAACCCCCCTGCTCCGGGGGTGATCTCTGCATGACAGAGCCCAGCACGACCCAGGGTTTGCTCGATCCCCAGCAAATCCACCCCAATCCCGCTTCGGGGAGACCCTCCCGGAGCCTCGCTGGGCTCCCGGGGCCGGCCCGCGGGCCCCGCCCTCCCGCTCCCGGCGGCTCCCGGCGGCTCCCGGTGGTTCCCGGCAGTTCCCACCGGTTCTCACCTTCTCCTTGACGGCCTGGTAGCTCTGCTGGAGCCAGCTCTGCCACCAGCCCCCATCCTCCCTGCAAGGGACAGGCACGGGGTCAGCACAGGCCATACACACACACAGAGCCTGAGCCCAGAGCCAGATCCCGACCCCAAACCAGGATCCCAGACCGAGCTCCCAGACCCTGATCCCATATGCCGACCCCAGATCCAGAACCAGATCCCGATCCCATATTCTGATCCCAGACCCAAATGCCAACCCCGTACAGAGATCCCAGAGCACAGATCCAGACCCCAACCCCAACCCCAATCCAGATCCCAGATCCCGACTCCAAATTCAGACCCCAACCCCAGATTCTATCTCCAGACCCCGATCCCGGATCCCAACCCCAGACCCAGATCCAGACCCCAGATCCACACCCCGACCCCAAACCCAGACTCCATCCCCAGACCCCAACCCCAAATTCCAACCCCAGATTCCATCCCAGACCCCGGTCCCAGCTCCC
>NW_005054436.1:1722414-1734768 GCF_000277835.1 Geospiza fortis | reverse complement strand
CCCGTGTCCCCGCAGCGCTGGGAAGGGGTGGCAGTGGCGGTGTCCCCGGGGGTGCCGGTGTCCCCCCTGTCCCGGTGTCCCCGTGGTCCCGGTGTCTCCGCCTGTCCCGGTGTCCCGCTGTCCCCTGTCCCAGCACTGACCCTCTGTCTGTCCCCGCAGCCATGGAGGTTCAGTCCTACTACACCAAGCTGCTGGGGGAGCTGAACGAGCAGCGCAAGCGGGATTTCTTCTGCGACTGCAGCATCATCGTGGAGGGCAGGATCTTCAAAGCTCACAAGAACATCCTGTTCGCCAACAGCGGCTACTTCCGAGCGCTGCTCATCCACTACATCCAGGACAGCGGGCGCCACAGCACGGCCTCGCTCGACATCGTCACCTCCGAGGCTTTCTCCGTCATCCTGGATTTCCTCTACTCGGGGAAGCTGGATCTGTGCGGCGACAACGTCATCGAGGTGATGTCTGCAGCCAGCTACCTGCAGATGACCGACGTGGTCAACTTCTGCAAGAGCTACATCAGGTCCTCGCTGGACATCTGCAGGAAGATGGAGAGGGAGGCCGTGGTGTTCTACCAGGCTGACAGCGGCACCTCGGCCAGGGAGGGCCCCTCCGCGGGCTCCAAGGGCGCTGCCTCCGTGTCCTCCGTGCAGGAGAAGGTTCTGGAATGCCAGCGGGACCCTCCCTGCGGGGACTGCAGTGGCTGTCACCCGCTGGAGGTGGCGGCCAGGGACCCTCAGAGCAGCGGCTCCCCCGATGGCTGCAGGAGGGTGGAACCCAAGGTGGAGTTTGAGCCCGAGCCCGCGCCCGCGGCGGCGGCCGCGCTGGAGCCCGTGGAAGAGGGGCAGCCCCTGGAGCTGGCCTGCAATAATTTGCACATGAAGCAGTTCCTGGAGGCTCTGCTGCGCACCAGCTCGGCCCCGAGGAAGGAGGACGTGGTGCATCACTTGGTCCGGGGATTTGAGGGTAGGGCTGAGGATGCTGGAGTGCCCATGAGCTCCATGGTGGACATTCACAGCGACTGGTATGGTGAGGACACAGGTGAGAGGACTCAGGGGTGCAGCAGGGAACGGCTTTGTTGGGCTCCTTTTGTTACTCTTGTCCAAGAATATTTTGCTGAATTTTTGGCACGGTGAAATAAACTCTTGTTGTGCACTTTGAAAGCAGCTGTACTTGTTTGTTTGGTGCAGCCCGTGGCAGGTGAGTATTGCTGACAGCTCTGCAGCTCCCAAATCACCCCACGCTCCACTTGGGGTGATTATTCTTTCATAAACAAACTCACTGGGACCTCGTTGAATGTTTTGAAAAAGGATTTTTCCCTCCTGGTGGTCAGAGAACAATCCAAGAGGAGCTGAGCTGCCGCAGGAGGGATCTGCTGCAGGACCTGGTGCAGCAGGAGGAGCTCATCCCATGCCAGCTCCTGCCAGTGCTGCTCTGTTTGCAACTTCAGAGGGCAGCAATCAGTTTTATCCAACACTGAGGGATTCCTGCAAGTCCATTAGGAGCACTGAAAGCTTTCAGTTCTGTGGTATGGCATAAAAATGAGGCTTTTTTCACTTTCCAGCTGCCCCGAGCCCAGCACCAGCTGGGATATCTCAGGAATATTTCCTGGCAGCACTCTCAGGAAAACCATGCCCACGTGCATTCCTCCTGATGTGGACAATAAAGATTTGGGCATTTTATCTGGTTTTTCAGAAGTGCCTTGTCCAAACAGCTTTGTGAGGACAGGAGGTGGCTCTGACACACTGTGAGTGCCACAGGTGCTGGGGATGTGACAAATGCCACAGGGCTGGCACTGACTGTCGCCAGCAAATTTATTTTCCTGTCATCTGCAGCTCAAGCTGCCTGTGTGACTTTAAAGCCAATAAAAAGTGACAAATCCTCTCGAGCAGGGCACTGATAAAATCACAACTGCAGGTTTACTCTCAGAGCAGGGCTGTCACCACTCACGCTGGTGCCTTTTGATGTGTGCCGAGGCAAGAACATCCAACACACAAATTCCGCTTCTCTTTTTCCTCTCTCAACATCTCCAGGCTGTTCATGAGTCATTAAAAAGGAAATGCTTCCAGAGTTTGATAGGGAACATCAGGAGTCCTGACAGTGTATCAGAAATGTTAGTGAGAGATGGGGTTTGAGTGGGAGTGAGGGAAAAGAAACCAAACCTTCCATTCCTTCTGCTTCTGTGCTAAAACAGGACTTGGTAGCAGTGAGGAGAGTGGGAGTTTCTCAGCTTTCAGTGGTGCTGCTGCCTCAGCTTCTTCACAAGGCACCAGAAATGAGAAATACAAACTCCTGGTAGAAGAATGGTGCGCTCAGGTTAAGAGATGAGATAAACTTCACTTTTTTTTTCAAGTCTCTACCTCTGTTCCAGTCATCCTTCACAACAGAAGGAGGGAAAACTGGCACCTGTAGAGCACTGGAAGCAAGGCAGGATTAAAAACTGGGTTTAAATGAAGTTCTAAATGCCCAGCAGGGATTTGCAATCCCTTGGGAAGCTCCAAGACTCTCACTCACATCATTAATACCAGACACACCTTTTTTGATAGTGGGTTGGATAAACTTTAATACAGAGAGTGCTCTGCAGCCTCACCTGCTTGACACACAAAACATTTCCCTCAATCAAGGCCTGGAACAGGGAAAATTAATCCTTTGGCACCACATCTCCACCTGTCTCCTGGAAGGGGAGCTGGTGCTGAAAAGCTTGGCAATGCCCACCTTTCTGTAAAATGGGATCCTCAAATTTAATTCTGTTCTTGCACCTGACTCCATAAATTGTGTATTACTTGTGGTTTGGTTTTTGGAACAGTAAAATATTGTCAGGAAATATATTGGAATCCTTCACCTCGTTATTCCCAACGGACAGTAAAAACAGAGTCATGTTTTCATATATAAATATGAAAGGACATGGCCAAAATGTTCTATTTCTGCCTGCAGTTCATGTTAAAGGTTTTAGTTTCTGATGCTAATGGTTGAATAATTTTAAAAAAAAAAGGAATAGCCAAAATGTGCTATTTCTGCCTGCAGTTCATGTTAAAGGTTTTAGTTTCTGATGCTAATGGTTTAATAATTAAATAAAAAAGGAAGTGGTTGAGATGGAGCAGAGACCCCACTTGACTAGAAGCAGATTATCGGTACTTAACTAAAAGGCTTCCTAAAATAAAATGAATGTTTTGCTGTCTTGAACAACAGACAGGCTGATTTTCCAGGGCACTGCAGCTGCATGAATTCTGCAAGGGCACAGCCGAGGAACCCCCAGGTGAGGGAAAATGCAGCTCCCACCCCAGACTTGCAGCGAGCAGCACGAGGAGGCCGAGCAGCAGCTCAGCGGGTGCCCGAGCTCACAGGCTGTGTTTTGTCCCCAAGGTGATGTGCTGGTGGTGCCCATCAAGCTGCACAAGTGCCCGTTCTGCCCCTACACGGCCAAGCAGAAGGGGATCCTGAAGCGGCACATCCGCTCGCACACCGGGGAGCGGCCGTACCCCTGCGAGACCTGCGGCAAGCGCTTCACCCGCCAGGAGCACCTGCGCAGCCACGCGCTCAGCGTGAGTCACTGCCACACCCTGCGCACCTGCACGCCACCTGAGGGGTCACAGGCCGTGGCAGGCTCGGCAGGCTGCCTCGGGTTTTAGGTTTGCCGCTTCTTTAGTGGGTGGGTCTGGGGCTGGTGCTAGGGGATGGTTATTGGAACTGCAAGGCGACCCCAAATCTGGGAAGTGATGGGCGTCTGGCTGCAAGGCTTTGGAGTGCTGAACAGTGGCCTTATCAAAACTATATTTTATTATATTACAGCTATATTAAAGAGAGATACTATACCATAGTATACAATGCTATGCTATGCTACTCTATAGACTATACCATACTATTCTATTCTATTCTATTCTATTCTATTCTATACTATACTATACTATACTATACTATGCTATACTATTTTATACTGTTCTATTCTATACCATACCATACCATTTTATACTATTACTATTACTATTTTATACAATTCTATTCTATACTATGCTACACTGCACTACACTCTAGACTATGCCATCTTTTTCTATTCTATTCTATTCTATTCTATTCTATTCTATTCTATTCTATTCTATTCTATTCTACACTATACTACACTATGCTATACTATTTTATACTATTCTATTCTATACCATTCCATTTTATACTATTACTATTTTATACTATACTATTCTATACTATGCTACACTGCACTACACTACATACTGTATTATACTATTTTATTCTATTCTATACTACACTAGATACTATTCTATACTACACTATTCAATACCATACTATGCCATTCTATACTACACTACACTATGCTATACTATTTTATACTATTCTATGCTATACTATTCCTATACTATTACTATTTTATACTATACTATGCTACACTGTGATATACTATTTTATACTATTCTTTTCTATACTATACCATACCATACTGTACCATTCTATTACTATATTACTACTATTTTATACTATACTATACTATTCTATACTATGCTACACTATACTACACTACACTATGTACTATACCATTCTATTCTATTCTATTCTATTCTATTCTATTCTATTCTATTCTATATTACACTATATACTACACCATACTATTCTATTCTATTCTATTCTGTTCTATTCTATACTACACTACACTATATACTATTCTATACTACACTATATCATACTTACTACTGAAAAACTCGTGGCTGTCTGCTGACAGTCAGGACACAGCTGTGAGTGATTGGCCAAGGAAACAAAACAGCCCTCAGCAGAATGCAATCACCAAATTCCTTCAGGTAAATAACCTTCCAGCGCGTTCCACGCGTGCGCAAACACAGGAGCAGCAGATGAGATAGGAATTGATTGGATCATTCTTTTCTCTGCTTCTCTCTGTTCAGAGGACATGTGGATACCACAGATGGTGAGCTCTCTGCACAGAGTAGGAGACAAAACAATTCCTGCTCCAGCTGGAGACCAAGGACAAATGATCCAAATCTCAGGCCCAAGAGCAGAAACCATGTGGGCTGAATAAGGATGAAGCTGTAATTGAATCATTAACTTGAATATGCAAATGGACCAAAACTTATAAAAATGTGAGATCTCATGACCAAGGTCTCTTTTGCTTCCATCCTGGAGCATCCAGGCAGAGCCAGCAGTGTGGCTGTTTCCCTGTTGTGGCAATCTCTCCAAAGCATCAAATTGCCTTTTTTCCCCCCAAATTTGCTGTTTTCCCTGCAGGTCCATCGCTCCAACAAGCCCATCATCTGCAAGGGCTGCAGGAGGACCTTCACCAACAGCCTGTCCCTGGGGCATTTTATTTTCCCAATCTGTTAGGTTGGATTTTGGGAAGGAATTCTGCAGGGTGGTGAAGGTGTGGATTCCCCATTGCTGGAATTGTCCCAGGCCAGGTTGGACAGGGCTTGGAGCAACCTGGAATTGTGGAAGGTGTCCATGGGCTGGACAAGCTTTAAGATCCATCCAACCCAAACCATTCCATGATTCTTACACCTGGGTCACCCAAATATTTTGTGGCAGAATCACAGTGGGCATTCCCCTGCCCTTCAGCAGTTTCCCTGTCATGGCAATCTCTCCAAAGCATCAAATTGCCTTTTTCCCCCCAAATTTGCTGTTTTCCCTGCAGGTGCATCGCTCCAACAAGCCCATCATCTGCAAGGGCTGCAGGAGGACCTTCACCAACAGCCTGTCCCAGGGGCTGCGGCGCTTCGGGCTCTGTGACAGCTGCACCTGTGTCACCACCACCCACGAGGACTCCCTGCCCATCAACCTCAGCCTGGTGGAAACGGCCTCAGAAGGGCAGGAAAAAGGAGATGCTGACAATGATTGGCCCATCTATGTGGAGTCTGGAGAGGAAAATGACCCAGCTGAGGATGAGGATGGCGATGACAAGCAGGAAATCCACAGGAGTTTGTCAGACAGAGAGACTTTGATGTAGCAGTGAGAGGAGAGGGGGAGCACTGAGAGGTTCCCTGGCAGTGTCTGTGACAGAAAACTGCACATTTGCTCAATCAGTGACACTGTGCTGGTTTTTATTATTCTGGGGTTTCATTAAATTGCGAGGAGAACTGGATTTTTTGATACTTTTTAAGTTTTCAGTGCTGTGCACCAGAAATCTGTGAAGAATCTTCAGTCTGGGGCTCACAGAGGTTGGACTTGAGCAGTTTCTCTGCCTGCTGGTTTTGGGTTTGCAGGTGGAACACCTCTGGGTTGTTTTTGGGGACGGGTGTTTTCAAATAATGAGTCGTGGTCCTTAATCCCTGATCTGAAAGGGACACCACCTTTCTCTGAAGATGACAAAAATGTGGTTTACATCTCTTACCTTGGGACTTTTCCAAGCTAATCTGTGATCCTTCTGTCTTAGGACAGTGTTGTCTAATTATGAACCATAAATGTTTGCTGAGACAGGGTTTGACCTGGAAACCAGGGCAGAAAAAACAGGATAACAAAAAAAAAATACTCCACAAAAATATGCTGCTGCTGAAAGGATAGACAGGAAGAATCCATCTATTTCACGTAATTAATTGCAATAATTTATAAATCAAGCTTTTCTTTCTGAATTTTTACTGCATCTTCCTCTCCTGAGAGCTCAGGCTGTAGATCTTCAGCTGTGTCTTTAATGTCACTCAGAAGTCAGCAGTCTTGGCTTAAATATTAAGCACAAATAATGGTGTTTTAGTGGCCAGGACTCAGAGAAAAGCCCACATTCTTTTCAGCTTTTTACAATAAGAATTAAAAGCTGTCAGGCAGCAATTCTGACTGTGGCAGATTGAACAACCAGACCCACACCTGGTGTAGCTGAGGGGCAGTGAAATACCTGAGCTATGCTATAAAAGAGCTCTGAATGCCCTTTTGGAATAATTTTCTTCCTCTTTTCCTGGAATTTCTTTTCAAATTCAGGGATCCTCTCATGATTTATGTTTGGTGATTTTATCCAATATTTGTTTTTTTAAAAAAACCTCCACTGTGGACCTCCTGTTTCTTTGCTGGGGCAGCTAAAGCTTTACAAAGGAGGTGAGATTTTGTCACCTTTCCAGCAGCAAGTTTTTAAGAGCTATCAAAACTCAGGCTGAGAAGCTTTAGAAGAAAACCCAGCACCACCAGAAAGCCTGTTTGCTTAGGGGTGACCTCCTGTTCCCTGACAAAGGGACAAAACTGAAATATACTGTGAAATAAGACTGTTCATGCTTCTTCACTCTGCTCTTCCTAAGTGTTTCACGAAAAGGCAAATTTGATGAGTCTTTTTGGCTGGAGCAGAATTTTTTAGACAGATTTGGCTGACAAAGAGTGAGCAGTTCCTCCCACTTGGTGCTGTTCCCTGAGGGTTTTTTGGTGTAAAGATTTTCCACTTGGCAAACCTAAAAAAACCCCAAGAGCCTTCTGATTTAACCAGGGTTTGTTCTGCATACCTCGTGCTTTTCTTGTACACGTTGAAAAAGAACAATTCAGCTTCTCCCTCTGCTTCATCCAGCAGTGCCAGTGCCCCACTGTGCTGTCAGATTTATTTGTGAGAGGTGATTCTGCTCTCACAAGTGCAGCCAAGGGTTCCTTGCCACACCAGGTAGGATGAGGAAAGAAGAATCAAAGTTCTTTTTCAAGAATTCACTTTATTGGTGGCTGCTGCAGAGAGCAGAAGGTGAAGAGACGACTTCTGGAGTGGCCTGCTCTAAGTTCCTGATGAGTGTCACCACGTAATGTGCTGGGTTTGTTTTCTGTCCCTTAATTTGGGTGAGTTTCAGTCATTCCTGTTCCAGGTCAGCTGGAAATTGGAGTTTGTAGGAGCTGGAGCACAGGACAAGAGCTTTACAGAATTCCCTGCTCTAGAGCCCCTGGTTCAGTCAATCTGAATTAAGGGACATGGAAGGGACAGCTCGTGGTGGTGCCACCTTTGGAGTGGTGAAAATCTGAAAATCTGAAAATCCTGCTGTGCTTTTGGCTCCTTGGAGCTCTCGAGCAAAATGTGGGGTTTGTAAACCTTGCTGGAATGTTTGGAAAAGCGCCTTCCAGCCTCCCAGGGCTTGTCTTTGGGACTGCTGGATTTTTGGTGAGTCCACCCAAAACCACACGGCGATAAAGGAGGGACTTTCTGCCTTGAGAGCCATGGCTAAATCAGATTTTTTTGGGGGGGGGAAACTCACTGATAGAAGTGGGGCAGGAATGTAAATAGGGATCAAATTAACATTTAGAATCATGAAGATTCCACCTCATTGTAAATACCGGTAGAAGCCACAAGACCTGGAGGATCAGCTGAGCTGCTTCTGGCTCGTGCTCCACGAGGCTGGGAAGTTCCTGGTGTGGCTGAACTCTGCTGGCCGAGCCTGTGGAGACACCTGGAGCAGGGAAAACGAACCCTTTGGAAGCTGCAGGAATGGCTGCAGAGACTTCTTTTTTCCTTCACCCTGCTGTCTTTGGTCTTAGAGATTGTCCTTGTGTGTTTGTGCCTAGAGAATGGAGCTGTCAGGGGGCCGGGGCGGGCGGGGGGAGGATTTTCCACAGGGAAACTTCCACCAAACTCGGTGGTTCCTGTTCAATTGTCATTTTGTGCTGCTTTGTTTTGTTTTCCGTGGAGTCTTTTCAGCCCTTGGATGTAGAAGAGGATGGAGTTTATTTATCCACATGCTTGTGGCCGGGGTGTTCATGTAAATCCGTTTCCTTGTGCTTTTCCACTTCGTTTTCTGGATGTTTTTTTTCCTGAAATCTTCCATTTGTAGATCCAGCCTCTACAAGCTTTGAGAAAATGATGTTGGCTGTTTGGAAAAAAAACCTTCCTGTGGTGCTTGATGAAGAGTCAAAAATCATCTTTTTAGGGGAGTTATTTCTAATAGAATCTCTTTCTCAAAGGTTTTTGAGGGCCGTGAAGATGACATATCTTAAAACTTAGCTCGTTGTACTTGACTTTGCTTAGGAATACACATTTTAATGTATTTTTGCACAGAAATGCACTGTATTTCACTGAAGGAATACATGCTGCACTGGTGTTTGTAGTGCATTTAACCTCTTGGTGCAAAACCCTTGTAAATCCTCCAAATGTGGTCGTTGAATTTCCTGATGTTTTGTAAGACGGTTTCATAACTGAAGTCCTTTAGTCCAGTAACAATGACAAATTCTTATAAACTGACCCTTATTTGTGGAAGTGACTGAACTATATTTGTGGATCTTGGAGCATTCTGGAGTTTTTTGATTGTCTAGAAAATAAAACTCTCTGAGAGGGTTGCTTTGATTTTTTTTTACCCTTCAAATGTTGACTGAGTAAACCTAAGAGTGTCTAGATTGAGGCTCACGTTTCAATTTCTGGCATTAAAATTAAATAATTAATGTTTCCATTTCATTAATTTGGTTTAAAAATCAACATATCAACTTTTGGGGACAGCTAGATTGCAAGAAAAATCAGGTTTTTGGAAGGAAAGGACTAAAAGGATTCTGTTCACTTAAACCCCAGCCAACTGAGATTTTTAGAAAATATTTTATTTTATTAACACTGGCTTGGTTTTTTAACAGTCTTTGCAGTTTTATGTTAATTCAACTTTTTAAACTTCTCATTTTTCTTGCTGGGAAGCAGACACTGAGCCCAGCTAGGAGGAGATGCATGTGGGGAGGACAACATCCCAAATATCCTTTCCAGAAAAATTTAAATTATACTGAACATTTGACCAAAAATCTCACTGCAAATAGACAATTTCTCCTTTTTTTTTTAATTTTTTTTTGTTCCATGGAAGATGTGAGATGCTGAAGAACTCAGAGGGGATGAGGGTGGTTCTCCCCACCCTTGGTGAAAAGGATTTTTTGTGGGGGAAGGAGGAGGAGAGCAGAGGTCAGAGCGTGTCAGAGAACTCGGGAATGATTTGGGGAGGAGAATTGTTTGGGTCCAGCCCTAAGCCATCAAGGTGAGCTGTATGCAAATTTGGGTGTTCCGGGAAATTGGGTGAGATAAGAGTTTAGCGAGGGTTTAATTGTCCTGCTGGAACAGGATTTGGGGTTCCACCAAACCTCAGCCTTTTCCTAAACTGGACTGTGCAGCCAGAGGGAAAATTCCTCCCTGGCCTGGGGGTTTAGGACAGGACATTCTGATTTCCTGCTCGCTTTGGGAAAAGGAAGAGATGCCCTGGTACTCCGTGGTTTGTACTCGAGGTTTGGATTCGTGCTGGAACACGAAGGTGCAGCTCAAACCCTGGGTGATTCAACTCTCCTGGTTTGGTCCTTGGCAGAGCTGAGGACAGGGATGATGACACAAACGAAGAAAACCCAAAAATCCCAAGCTGGCAGTGATCACATGAAAACTGTAATCTCATTCCTAATTCATTTCAAGGCTTTGAACAGTTCCTTAAGTTGTGCTAGTACAGGCTCTTGAGTTTTCCTTGGTAAAAAATATCCCTGGATAATTAAAGTTAGAAGATGCACCATCACTGAAGGCTGTGATTCATGAGGAATATTTATTTTGAGGACAACTGAAATCTTTTAATTGGTGCCACTGTCAATTAAACTATTATGATATGTTACATTATACCATTATATATTATTATTGTTCATCCTATTTGGTTACCAAACCCAAAGAGGAATGTATGTTAATTTTTCTATGAGCAAGAAAAATGTAATTTTTTAGCGTAATTATTCTCTGAAGAGCAGGCTCTTTGCACTCTGGCTGTGAGGAGCAGCTCCTTCACCTCCTTCACACAGCTGCCAAGCACATTCCCTCTGCATAAACTCTCCAAACAACACCTCAAGTGGAACTTTCTCAGCTGAAATTAGCTCTAAAATTTAGAAACACAACCTAAAAAAAACAAAAAAAAAACCTCTCTGATGTCTGGGCTTGTTTGGGATGCATTACTGTGCACAAATCGGCCCCATGGATGAGAAAAGCAAAGTTTGTTCTGTGCCTGTGATCCACAGCACAGCAGTGAGCAGGAGGTGCTCTGAGGAAGGCATCTGCAAAAATTCTAATTAAGCTACTCCAGATAACACTGAAATTTTCCTCCCATATTTTTTAAATTCTCTTGCCTGTTCCTGGCAGAAGGAGAACCCTCGAGCTCCTGTTGACATTGATACAAAGCCCCACTGACAGGACTGAAAGCACCACCCAGGCAAGTCAAACAGAACAAATACCTCCAGATAATTCTTTTCCAAGGGAAGCTTTCAGCTGATGAAATAATTTGGGCAGAAATGTGGGGGAAAAAAAAAATGTAGAATGTTGAGCAACAAGGTGTCCCTGCCCATGGTCTTTAAGGTCCTTTCCAGCCCAAACCATCCTGGGATTCTGTGATTCCATGTTAAATTAAAAAAGCTGCTACTTCCTTGGCTTGATAGGCAAAAATAAACTTTAAAGGAATGAATTCAAATGGGATTAAAACCTGATACTACAAATAAATGTTCTGGTTTATATATTAAACAATGTGACTGTTTAGTTGATTGTATTCTTTATTCCTCAGTGATAAGAGCTGTGAGAAGCTGGGGTGAATTCCAGTTGTTTCATGTTCAAGAATGGTTAATTTAGAATCTCACAGAAGCAGAATGGGTCTCATGAAGATTTTAGGCCTGGGTTTGAAAGGAGAATCTACAAAACTAATAAAATTTATGAAAAATGGGGAACTAAGCTGGAAAATAATATTATTACATATACATATATATATATGAATGGATATAAATTGAAGAGGAATAAATGTATATGAATTAGTGGAAGAATGGTTCTAATGATCAAAGGAAAGAGTCTTTGGATTGTTATCTTTAGATAACGTCTTTAGTCAATTTTGCTACACTGGGGAAAGAAAGATAAATTGTTTCAAGGTGGAATGTCTGAAGTTAGAGAACGGAAGGCCAAAAACGCCACAAAGGGCTGGGTTAAGGAAGAATGGTTTCCATGGGAAAATAAATATTTATGAAAAATAACTAGGGCGTCAAAATCACAGAAAAGACCCTGGTGGTAAGAAGAGGAAGGAGAAAGATACTAAACTTCGAGAGAGAGAAGGTGAGAGGTTCAGGTTTCGCTTTCAGCCATGCTTTCTTCAGAAGATAACAGATACCAACAGAGAAAAGAAGATGTCACATCTCCTTTGGAGGATGCTGCAAGAGAAAGGAGAAGGATTTGGGTCATCGAGGCCCCTGCTATAGATAAAGGTGTGAAAAGGAGGCATCTAGGGCATCCCATCCCCTCCCGGGCAGCATGCGGGGCGCTGGGGCCGAGGCAGGCGCCGGGCTGCGGCTGCAATCGCTGCGTTGCCCCTTTAATTGTGTCCCCAGCCCTCGGGCGTCTCTGTCCAACGCCCACGTCAGCAAATACCTTTTGTTTCGGTGCCGTTCGGGCTCGCAGGGCTCGGGGCTGCGGGAGCAGCGGCGCGGCGCCTG
>NW_005054436.1:1719912-1721670 GCF_000277835.1 Geospiza fortis | reverse complement strand
GCTGCGCAGCTCCAGCGGGCGGCACGGCTCCAGCCCCGCATCCAGCCCCGCATCCTGGGCACGGGGATGCTCCCGGCTGGAGCACACCCGCCCGTGCCAAATAACGCGGGCTTGGCTTTGTCATCCCTCCTGTGCTGTTGGAAAATGAATCCATGGTTGAGCGTACCGTGGTTTAAATATATTTGTAGATTTAAAGAAATGAGATTCTTTTTAAAGACAGCCGTAAGATTGGGTCTGACATTTTTGGCTGAGTTACACGGCATTGAAATCAAGAGTGTAATAATTTTCTTCATTTTTTTAGAGCAACGTTTCATTTCACCTTTTCTGGGATGGAGATTTCTTCTCATCAGTTTCACCTCTTGCAGCAACTAAATGAGCAGCGCAGGCAGGACTTGTTCTGTGACTGCAACATCCTGGTGGAGGGCAAGGTCTTCAAAGCCCATCGCAATGTGCTCTTTGCCAGCAGTGGCTACTTCAAAATGCTCCTTTCGCAGAGCTCGAAGGAGACGAGTCAGTCCACCACAGCCACTTTCCAGGCCTTTTCTCCTGACACCTTCACAGTTATCCTGGATTTTGTGTATTCAGGCAAACTGTCCCTCACTGGTCAGAATGTGATCGAAGTCATGTCAGCCGCCAGCTATCTGCAGATGACCGATGTGATCAGCGTGTGTAAAACCTTCATCAAGTCGTCGCTGGACATCAGTGAGAAGGAGAAGGATCGCTACTTCAGCCTGTCAGACAAAGATGTGAGCTCCAACGGCGTGGAGCGCTCCTGTGTGTACAGCGGAGGGTGGAGGGCAGAGAGCAGCCCCCCACATCCCCACTCCAGCCCAGACCCTGGGACTTGCATGATGGGCGGCAACGCTTGGAGCAATTTCAACTATTACCCCAGCTCTCAAAGAAATGCCCAGCAGCAGCAGCAGCAGCAGCTGTCCAAACACGAGCAGCGGCAGGATTCCATCAAGAAATCCCGGCACCTGGGGCTGCAGCAGCCTTCAGACATCCCCCACTATAAATCAAGCAAGCTGGAGGACAGGGCTGCCGAGCCCGCCGGCCACGCCGCGCCGCCCGAGGAGCAAGTCCACATTGACACCGAGGTGGAAGCTCCTCATGTGGGCTACCAGTTCAGCCAGGGGGCTGAGGTGATGCCCAGGGGCTTGGCTGTGTCCCAGCAGGAGCACGAGTCACCCCGCTCCTCCAGTAAATCCAAGTCCTCCAAAGCTGAGGAGCAGTACGGGAGCATGCCCTCCATCCTGGGAGTCATGGGCAACTGGGCTGAAGGTGAGTGGGGTTGAGACCCCTGTGAATCCTCTCTTCTGGCTCTGAGAAAATAGGTCTTGCTCAATAGGAAAGCACAACTGCCAAAAAGACAGATGTATTGTCCAGAAATGTATGATCGGAAAGTTGAACTCATGATCTTGAAATAATTTCGAGTTCTTGAAGTAGCTGGGGTATGAAATTTAAAAATAAATATAAGTTGGGATATTTTTAAGCTCGTTTTCATGAAATCACAGAGTGGTTTGGGTTGGAAAGGACCTTAGAGCTCATTTTGCTCCACTCCCTGCCATGGGCAGGGACACCTCCCACTATCCCAGGTTGCTCCAAGCCCTGTCCAGGCTGCCTTTACCAGGCCTGTGTTAATACAGCCAATGGTCCACTCCTCCTTTGTTGCACTCCTGTGTAATCTACAGGCAAACACAAAACCTTTGTGCTCCAAACAACCCCTGAATATTATTTCAATAAAAGTGATGTGCTATT
>NW_005054436.1:1712718-1719845 GCF_000277835.1 Geospiza fortis | reverse complement strand
CTCTTCTGACAGATGACCTGGCCAGGATGAGGTTCAAGTGTCCATTCTGCAGCCACGTGGTGAAGAGAAAAGCCGACCTGAAGCGTCACCTTCGCTGTCACACGGGAGAGCGGCCGTACCCCTGCGAGGCGTGTGGGAAGAGATTCAGCAGGCTGGATCACCTCAGCAGCCATTTTCGAACCGTGAGTATTTTTAGCAACTGCATGATTTATTTAACGTGCAAATCTAGCTAATTAGACACAGTGTGAGTGTATCTGGTTGATCTAATGACTCCCGTAAAGAAGGGGGGAATAGAAAGTTAATTTGGTTTGGTTGCAGTTGAACTGAAGGATAATTTGCAGGAAAGGGGAGGAATTTGTTGGCTAATTGATGGCTTGCAGAGGTTCTGCTCTCTGCAGCCTGTGAGAGCTCCAGTGGGCAATTGCTGTGCCTGGGCTGGTGCAGTTCCGTGTTTGATGTCTCTCAAATTGAGGCAATGCTGTGTGTGGTATTTTCCGAGTCCCCCGTAGGAGGGAGGAAATGGTGAATCTGACTCCATGTTCTTAGAAGGCCAATTTATTATTTTATGATATTATATTATATTAAAGAAAATTATACTAAACTATAGTAAAGAATAGAGAAAGGATACAGACAGAAGGCTAAAAGATAATAATGAAAAACTCATGACTCTCTCCTCAGAGTCCAAGACATCTGGACAGTGATTGGTTATTAAGTCAAAACAATTCACATGAAACCAATCAAACAATGACCACTTGCTAAACAATGTCCAAACCACATTCCAAAGCAGCAAAACACAGGAGAAGCAGAGCAGATAATTATTGTTTTCATTTTTCTCTGAGGCTTCTCAACTTCCCGGGAGAAGAAATCCTGGTGAAGGGATTTTTATTTTTCAGGAAATACGGCAGTGACAGTCTGTCCCTATGGAGCGTGACATGGCGCAAAGCACCAAGACTCCATCAGAGGGGTGCATAAGAGAGATTTATTATAGCAACACGTTGCCTTTAGAGTTTTTCAAGATATTTACATTTACTTAACAGACACATTCACTGCCCATTGGTCATAAGAAAGAAACAAAGTTCTCTATTGGAATATTGCCAGTATTGCGGACGGGACGTGCCTGAGCTTTTCTGGCCCTTGGTGCTGAACCAAACAGCAGCACTGTGGTGTTTCCCCCCACAGACACTTTGGGCTGGCTGGGGGGGTGGGGTTTCACCCCCCAGACACTTTGGGCTGGCTGGGGGGGTGGGGTTTCACCCCCCAGACACTTTGGGCTGGCTGGGGGGGTGGGGTTTCACCCCCCAGACACTTTGGGCTGGCTGGGGGGGTGGGGTTTCACCCCCCAGACACTTTGGGCTGGCTGGGGGGGTGGGGTTTCACCCCCCAGACACTTTGGGCTGGCTGGGGGGGTGGGGTTTCACCCCCCAGACACTTTGGGCTGGCTGGGGGGGTGGGGTTTCACCCCCCAGACACTTTGGGCTGGCTGGGGGGGTGGGGTTTCACCCCCCAGACACTTTGGGCTGGCTGGGTGCTGCAGCTGGGCCTGCGCAGACAAGTCCAGGCCTGCAGGAGCTCTGGTGGTGCTGGGATGGAGCTTCCCCCCATACCAGGGGCTGCTCCTCAGGGTTCCCTGTGGCAGAGAAGCTTTAAGGCGATGGTGAAGGAAAGGAGTCGGTTCTGATGGAGGGTTTGGACCCAGAGCTTTATTCTGGCCCACAGGCCTCTGAATGCAGCACCAGCTCCAACAGAACTCCCTGAGCCCGTGGCTGCTGCTCCTTTGACCCCCGGGGAGAGGGGCAGGGAAGGGGCAGGGAGCCACCAAGCAGGGACAGGAGGGGAGGGACAAAGGGACAAAGGACACCTGGATGGCCCAGTGCCCCCCAGGGGTAGAGGGCATCCTTTGGATCTGCCAATCACTCGGTGCCCTTCTGGAATTCCAGGAGTGATAGACAGTGCTGGGAGGGGAAAGGAGAGGTGACTGATACCCAGCAGGGAATCATCATGGGAGGAACGAGGTTTCTGAGGTGAATCTTGAAATCTCAGCACAACTCCACGCCTTCTGCTTCCCCCAGATCCACCAGGCGTGCAAGCCCATCTGCAGGAAGTGCAAGCGGCACGTGACGGAGCTGACGGGCCAGGTGGTGCAGGAGGGCACCCGGCGCTACAGACTGTGCAACGAGTGCCTGGCCGAGGCTGGCATCGACAGCATCCGCATTGACTTGGAGGCTGAGGCGCCTCTGGAGTTCCCCCAGGACGGGGACAAGGATTCCAGGTGGCACTACGGAGAGGACAACAGGTCTGACGTGGAAATCGTGGAGGACGGCTCGAACGACTTGGTCATCCAGCAGGTGGATGACAGCGAGGATGAAGCGGAGGAGAAGGAAGTGAAACCAAATATTAGGTAGTTGGAAGACGAGGATTGGGAATTTTGTGGAAGAGGGAGGATGTACTGTGAGCAAATGCCCTCTGCCAGCTGATCCTACAGAGACACGTGGTTGAACAGGTCCAGACTTGCATGTATTTATGGACACGTCATTGAGGCCATGCTGGTTTGTTAGCAGAACCCCCACGAGTTGTTTGGTCAAAAAGATCCATCCTGAAATTATGGCTAAACAAGGAAACTGCAGTATGAGTGGATAATTTTTATAGCAGAACCCCCACGAGTTGTTTGGTCAAAAAGATCCATCCTGAAATTATGGATAAACAAGGAAACCGCAGAATTACGTGGATAATTTTTATTGTAGGCAATGGGGCACGTCTTAAAGCCTCTTGCAAGGAGGTTTAAATACTTTTAAAAAGTCACAGATTATTGTAAATTGCCCATTTTTTACACTTGTAGAGAGGTGGGGTTTATATCACAAATTATAAAACCCCCCCAGACCAGACAACCTCTCTTGAGTGTTCAGAAGTGAAGAGAATTATCCACGAAATGTCATGAAATCTTCTTGTTATGATAAGGAAAACAGCAGCTAATTAAGAAAGAGCATTTAAAATGCTTTGGCACTTTTGTCTGGAAAAGGATTTCTGTAAAATTTATTAGGATGAGATGAATCTTTAGTAGATCATATGTTCAAGACTTATTTCTTTCAAAGAAAATAAGCACACAAATGCTTAACACATCAGAGACAAACTGATTTAAATTTGGATCATTAATTGATGGCAGTAGATGTTTTAGTCTCAAAATTAGGATCTCAGACTGGGCTGTTCTAACAACACTATTAAAATACTCTTTTTTTATATTTTGAAACCTCTCACAAGTGCCCAGACATGGTGGGATTGTTGGGGTGCAGGGCCAGGAGCTGGATTTGGATGATCCTTGTGGGTCCCCTCCAGCTCAGGATATTGAATTCTGTGCACCTTTTCCAGTTTGTACCAGTAAAACCAACATGTACTGGAAGTTCTAGACACCATATTTGTGTCACTTCACCCACAATTAGGCTACAGAGATGAGTAATGATGAAGAAATTTTACTTCTCTAACAAAATAAGCTTGGTTTTGCTGCTTGGTGAGTTTTTCTTACCCAGCACTGTCAACAGAAGGGGAGCAGGAGATGCTCCTGGGGTCCTGCTGCTCTGCATTCCTTGGACACACCTGAGTGTTATTCCAGCTCTTGGGATCATGGAACTCAATGGCTGTAGACTTAGAAAATTCTATCTCTATTTTTTTTCTTTTTTACAGCTTTGTAAGCATGTTTGGCTGAACCCTGGGGTTTCTTACACAACAATCCCACATACATATATATAAATATATATGTATATGTAATATATACTACATAACCCTTCCCAGGGACAGCTAAAAAGTCACTATTTTATTTTTAGTTGTGTAAAAACTGTATAACTTTCTTGTATCATCATGACCAGAGAGTGCAGAATTTTCATTCCAGGCTGCAGTTGACCAACAAATGACAACTTGAGAACTTCATGTTAAATTCAGTGTAAGCATGAGGCACCCTCCTTTTCATGGGAAGCATCCCAAGGACACAAGAAATGGTGTTTTATTGTTCCTACAAAAATTATCATTTATTGGCTTAGGTTTGGGGAGGGAGCAACTTAAAAATCTTTGTGGTGACCC
Organism: Geospiza fortis; assembly: GCF_000277835.1. Lineage (NCBI taxonomy): Eukaryota > Metazoa > Chordata > Aves > Passeriformes > Thraupidae > Geospiza > Geospiza fortis. The sequence goes on along the minus strand of NW_005054436.1, from coordinate 1,715,777 downwards.
AGATGAAAACATCTTAAACAAGACTTACACTTGATTTTATGGGACACTTGGTCAGCAGCCCAAAAATGGACTTGATGTGAAAACAGACATTTAATTTCTTGGAGCTTTTAAACTCCTAAAATTAAAACTCCTGTTATTAAATGGCTTAAGAAATATTCCTGAGCAACCTGGACTAAATCAAATACACAGGACAAGAAATATTTCAAAGGATATGGAGTAACTTTGCTCAGATTTCATAGATGTTTCCCTTTGCCTTTCCATTAAACAGTTTGACAACAAATCCCAGGTATCAGTGCCTGCTGTCCCAGGGTAAAAACGTGGCTGGAATTGGGCTGGGTTTGTTTGGGGATGGATGAAGGGGAGGGGAAAATAAAAGTGTTCTCTCCAGACCTGAAATCTTAACTGCCAGCTGCAAAGGTCAGACTATTAAGTGTTTCTTAATAGTGGGGGTGTTTTTAGAAGCAAAGGGATTTTTGGATCAATACTCAATTTAATTAGAGATCATAAATCTAACAATACTGAGGAGCAGATGCTTCAGGACGAGATCTGAAGTGGCTCTAAAAGGGCAAATGGAGCAATCTATCCATAGGAAGACTTTTACTTTTTAAACACAGATTAATTGTTGATTTGCTGGGCAAATAAGGGCTTTTGTTTTGGATTTATATGTTGTTATTCTCATTAGCATAACTAGATATCTGTAGTCATTTTTTCAAGTATCATATTAAGCTTGGAGGTTTAGCTCAAGGCTGCGATTCCCACAGTCAGTGATGTTTTTCTGGTTTTTAAAAGTTACCATTTTTACATTTGTTGTCTTAATTTTGGTCGTTGTTTCCTTCCTTTTGTATTGCAAGACAAGATAAATGTTAAGTGCCTTCTGTTTTCCACGTCCTTCATTTTACACTCATGTATTTTCTTTTTTTTTTTTCTCTAAATGAAAGTATTTTTCTTTTTGTCTCCTTCCATTGCCTCTGATTGTCTTTTTCATATTTCTGTGAGCATCACTTGCCCCTCATCAGCTCAAGGAACATTTCCTTTCAAGGAGGAAAGTAAAGACCACACAGGGATGTTCCCATTGAATTTATTTATTTCCTTGTATTTCTTTCATCTTTATGTCTCTTAGGGACAGGGTTTAGTGCTGGACTTGTTCTTAGGGGGTCTTTTCTAAGAATTCTGTGATTATTTTGGCTTGGTTTGTGTTTATTTTGTATTCACAAAACCGCAGTCAAGAGTGAACACAAAGTTCATCATCCTTTGATCAATGTCTCAAATATCCTTATTTCTGACAATATCTTCCCATCCTTTCAAAGGCTGAAACGCTGAATTAAAAAATTCCCTCTCTTCCTTTTCAGGTGTTTCTTACAGAATTCTCTCTGCCCCAAAAAACCTATGACTTGTGTGATGCTTGATTAGTTCTTTGACATCATGTCCCTTTTTCATGTTTTGATTGCCATTAAATTACCTAAACATCCATAGTTGCTATCCAAAAAATGTAATTTGTCCTTATCTTCAAGGTTAAACAGTTGGGTAGCCCCACTTAAAAAAAAAAATCTCGAAGACTGACTTCTGAATGAATCTCCCTTTCCAACCTCTTGTAGTTTGGATTCTATTCCAGTTCTAAAGAACTGACCTAAGAAAAGCACCCCAAAAATATTGATTTAGGGTGGCTTTGAAAATACCTGAAAGCCCACAGATCTCACAGAGGGCTGACTCTGACTGCTACAGGTATCCTTGCCTCACTCCTGGCTCTGCAGAATTTTCCACCCTCCAGAATTTTGGGATCCATCTCAAGTTTTCAGTGATAAGGGAAAAAAAAAAAACCCACATAATTCTGTTGGATATAAAATGATGGAATTAACATTTCTTCCCTGAAGCATCTGGTCACTGTCAGAGTTATGCCATGCCAATGTCTACCTTTCTTATATTTCAGTTACTGTTGGTTGGAGGCAACAAGTACAAAAATGAAATAGAAGGAAAAAAATCTCCAATTCTGCCCAAAAGATTGAGTTTTGAAGAAAAAGATGTTCTAATCCTCCAGCCCTTGCCTTGCAGAATTTTTCCATTAGGTACAAATTCGTGCCAACACTGTTGAGTGATGGGTTTAAGTTGATAAGCCACTAAGAAAAGCTTATAATATCATTTAGTTAAATATTTTCTATACTGTTTAACTTAAAACCTTTCTACACTGGAGGCGTAACCTTTCATCCTATTTTAACTCATGAAATGCAAAGAGGAGGCTTAGTCGGTGCATCAAGAATTTTAAACAGAGCAAGAACACAGAACAAGAGATTTTGTAAGGAAAATTGGGAGGAGTGGCTGGAAAGAGCCTTCCCTATCCTGGCTTAGCTGCTGGAATAAATTAACCACTACTGAAGATCTCACCCGACGCTTGCTGTGGAAATGGGAACTGTTCTTTGCCAGGCTCTTGCAGGCTGCTCTGAGGAGGGGACTGTACCGATGACTGCAGAGCTTCCTTCTCAAAATTATTCCATGATCTCCAGGAATGAGACTGAAAATACTGAAAGACTCTCATCTAGCAGGCACCAATTTGAAAGTGTCTCGCCTTCTAACAGGCATCCTGAATTCCGTTTTCCACCCAGAAGGGAAAACAGGACAATCTGTGTACTGCACTCCTCCGTGCAGCGCTTTGCTTTGGGATTACCCTCATTGTTTGAATACAAAAATCCCGTTATAAAAATGCTGCGATATCGAGTTAACATCATTAATCCTACACCGCGGAGCTCCGGATTTCTGCCGTTCACCCGTTCAGGTGGCGCCTTCCCTCCACAAACACACACAAAGGTGGCAACAACAAAGCCCGGTGTGAGCGGAGCAGCATGTGGGTGTGGGGAACGGAGAGCGGCGGCGGCCGCGGGGCGCTGGGGCCGAGGCAGGCGCCGGGCTGCGGCTGCAATCGCTGCGTTGCCCCTTTAATTGTGTCCCCAGCCCTCGGGCGTCTCTGTCCAACGCCCACGTCAGCAAATACCTTTTGTTTCGGTGCCGTTCGGGCTCGCAGGGCTCGGGGCTGCGGGAGCAGCGGCGCGGCGCCTGGAGGCACGGCG
>NW_005054436.1:1709306-1712044 GCF_000277835.1 Geospiza fortis | reverse complement strand
CGGAGGCTGCGCCCGCCGTGCGCCCGCGTCAGCCGCGGCTCTGCCCAGGGCGGGAGGGCCGAGGTCTTTGCAGAGTCTGAGAACCATCATGGCTTGGACGACATAATTTTCCTTCTTTTGGGATACGGAGTAATCCCGCTGGGACATTTTTTCACCTCTTTTGGAGTTAAGTTTCTTCTCTCTTGTTATGCAGAGTAGCGACGGCGGGGAGATTGGAGATACTTTGGGAATGTGATAGCGCTTTTTAAAAGAGAGCTCATCTCTTTAAATTAGGATTGAGCATCATTAATTTAGATGATAATGATGATGTTTTTTGCTTTACAGCAAACCTTCCTCTTACTCCCCGCCTGGAATGGAGATTTCTTCCCACCAGTCTCACCTCCTGGAGCAGCTGAACGAGCAGCGGAAGCAGGACTTGTTCTGTGACTGCAACATCCTGGTGGAGGGCAAGGTCTTCAAAGCCCATCGCAATGTGCTCTTTGCCAGCAGTGGCTACTTCAAAATGCTCCTTTCGCAGAGCTCGAAGGAGACGAGTCAGCCAACAATAGCCACGTTTGAGGTCTTCTCTCCAGAGACGTTCATGGTCATCCTGGACTTTGTGTATTCAGGGATATTGTCTTTAACGGGTCAGAATGTGATCGAAGTCATGTCAGCTGCCAGCTATCTGCAGATGACAGATATCCTCAATGTCTGCAAGACCTTCATTAAGTCCTCATTGGATATTAATGAAAAGGAAAAGGATCATTACCTCAGCCTCTCGGCCAAAAGTGCGAGCACTGAACCCACCCCTGCCCGCCCGGCTCTTTATCGCTCCAGAAGGAAAGCAAAGAGCAACCCGCGGCGTTCCTACTCGATCCCGGATGAAAAACCCAACGGGAACGAGAACTCCTGGAGCAGTTACAGCAGCTACCTGTCCTCGCAGGTGATCCTGCAGCGGGCAGAGACGCAGCTGTCCAAAAGAGGCAGGAAACAGAGCTCCACGAGGAAGCGCCGCAAGCACCTGGGGCTGTCGCAGAGCCGGGAGCTGGGAGGGTGCAAATCGGACAGAGCCGAGCGAGCCGGAGCCTCGGATCCCACCCACATCTCCCAGGGCAGCGGAGAGGAGGCCGAGTTTGATGCCGAGAACGAGGTGGATCAGGATGACTTTGGATATCATCCCGGAGCGGAGGCCGCAGCCAAGAGGTGGTCGGTTGCTCAGTTAGAACAAGAACTTTCCAGAACTCCTGAGTTCATGGAGTTAAAGGCAGAAGAACTGTACACCTCAATGCCCACAATTTTAGGGGTAATGAGTAGCTGGAATGAAGGTAAACAATAGAAACCACATGGAAAAGTTTGGTTTTATTTGGGAGAGTTCAGGTGGTGATTTGGAAGGAATTGGTATGGCTGCATGGAAACAAAAAACCTGCCCGGAATGATAGGTGATTTTTATCTGCTCAGTTTTAGTGCTAACACTAAGATTTTGAAGCCAGAACAGGGCATGGGAATTGGAATGGGACTGACTCAGGTATTCCGTACATTTCAACCAAAACATGCCTGATTATTTGGGCCCAAGTGGAGTTTAATGAAGCCTTAAGGGCTGTAATTGGCTTGGGGACCTGAAGGACTGAGTTTCTCCAATATCTGGCAATCACAGAAGTGTTTAACCTCAACCCAATCCAAATCCTTCACATGAGAGGTGCTGGCATTGCTGGGATGTTGCGTTTTGGGGTCCAACCAGCCCAAACTTCTGCCATCACCTGCCTGAGAGGGTGGCACAAAGCTGACAGGTTTATTCCCATGTGCATTCCTTTGGAAATGAACAGATCTGTAGATCATAACTGCATATTCTAAAGACATCTTTATATATCACACAGAGATTATAAATGTCAAAGCCATGAACCATTAGCTGGTGGAAGAGTCAGATATGATGGCTATGTATAAACAGCTGCATATTTATGATAACCTTTATATCTAAAAAATGTTGTCAGGAGGAAAACGCTATCAAGTGGTCGATTAACATGTGAAATAAGAATAAAAATGCAAGCTGGGGGATATACAAGATATATATTTAACAAATCTATATCCCCCTTATTTATAAAACAATTTTTTAAAACTTATTTTTAGTTCAATTTCTCTCTCAGCAATGTCTTATTCCATAACATTTCTAAATCAACATTTCTTATCTCAAAGTTTACATACAAATACATACTATGTAAACCTTCTATCAAACTTTGAAAATTTTCCATAAATCCATTTCCTACATCCCCCAAAACCTGTATTTTATGTATTGTTGTATGCTATATATAATAGAATGCATATACAAGCATCCAAATATCCCCAATATTGGGAATTTTTTGTATTTAAAGAAAATTTGAGCTGTCACATATTTTAAACTTAAAACTGATGAAAGTACAGCAAGAAGACTCTGCTGTGTGCCAGGTGACCTGCCCTGGATGCGTTTCAAGTGCCCATTTTGCACCCATATGATATAATTATAATATAATATATAAGCATCCAAATATTGGGGATTTTTCCTCTTTAAAGAAAATTTCAGCTGTCACATATTTTAAGCTGAAAACCGATGAGAGTGCAGTGAGAAAGCTCTGCTGTGTGCCAGGTGACTTCCCTGGATGCGTTTCAAGTGCCTGTTCTGCACCCGCATAATATAATTATAATATAATATATAAGCATCCAAATATTGGGGATTTTTCCTATTTAAAGAAAATTTGAGCTGTCACGTATTTTAAACTTAAAACTGA
>NW_005054436.1:1697821-1708699 GCF_000277835.1 Geospiza fortis | reverse complement strand
ATATGATATAATATAATATAACATAATATGATATGATATGATATGATATGATATAACATAATATGATATTATATGATATAACATAATATATAATATAATCCAAATATCCCAAATACTGGGGATTTTTCCTATTTAAAGAAAAATCGAGCTGTGACGTATTTGAAGCTGCAAACTGATGAAAGCACAGGAGTGAAGCTGTGCCGTGTGGCCTGTCCCTGCAGGTGACCTGCCCCGGATGCGTTTCAAGTGCCCGTTCTGCACGCACACGGTGAAGCGCCGGGCGGACCTGAAGCGCCACCTGCGCTGTCACACCGGGGAGCGGCCCTACCCCTGCGAGGCGTGCGGGAAGAGGTTCACCCGCCTGGAGCACCTCCGCAACCACTTCCAAACGGTAGGAAAACCCCTTCAAACCTTTTTGATAGCACGGTTTCCCTCAGAGGTTAAGCGTTTAGGAGAATTGGTTTATAGTTGTTCAGCAAAGACTCTGCTCGCTGTGAAAGTGTGAATTAATTCGGTGGTGGCGGCTGTGTAGGCATCTCCAAACTCAACAGCAGAGAAGCAGCGTGTCAGCTTGAAGTATTTAATTATTCATTATTATTATTAAATTATTTGTTATTTAATTATTCATTGTTTAATTATTCATGATTTAATTATTCATTATTTAATGTGGCAATTTGTATTTAAATTTTGATTTTTTAGCACAATTCAGCATATTTTCTGTCAGCCCAACAAGCCAGGAGCGGGTAATAATTGACAAAGACTCCATGCATTTACAGAAGGCTCATAATCTACAGGTGGACCTAATTGGTCCTCTAATTAAAACACCATCACCATTGGCTAATTAAGAAATCACCCTTTGGTAAACAAATCTCCAAAGCGCATTCCACGGGTGCAGCAAGTTAAGAATTGTTTCTCATTCTGTTCTCTGAGCTTCTCACAGCCTTGCCTGGAATGCCACCTGGGAAAGTTGTGCTGCTCTCTGTGACAATTTCTATGGTCTAAAATAAATGGATGAAGGGTGAATGTCTGAATGTGTTCTAACCCAGTACATCCCTCTGGCTGTCCTGAGCAGCCAAGACCCCTGCCAGGGGTCTCAGAGACCCTGGCACAGAGCCCAAAATGCCCCTGTGGTTTTGATTATGACCCATGGAGCAAGTTACCAACCTTAGATGAAGATCTGCAAGCCACAACAGTTTAGGTAGAATAATAGTGAAGTTATCACGGGGTGGAAAAGTAGATTTTGGGGTTTTTGGTATGGGGGTTCAGGAGGCAAGATGGAGGGAACTGGGTGTGTCCAGCCTTTCTCCTTCTTCTTCTTCTTCTTGGCCTCCATCTTCTGCTGTGATGGTGGCACTTTTGGATTGGTTTAGAGTAGAAGCTCACTGTCTAACATAGGTGATAGGTATTGGGAAGTAACTGTAAATATTGTACATGTAGTTTTTAGTATAAAAAGATAACAACACTGCCCTGGGGGCAGGCAGAGTGCCTGGAACTGTCCTGCTGAGCAGACCTCGGCAGGGCAGGAGAAAGAATTTTATGGATAAGATACAATAAACAACCTTGAGAGTGAGAAATGAAGAGCTCTGACTCCTTCTTCAAGCGCCGGGCTGGGAAAAGAGACTTTCTAACTTTTTTTCTGACAAGCTAAAGATCCTGACACGAATGTTAAATCCTTTCAGATCCACCAGGCTGGCAAGCTGATCTGCAGGAAGTGCAAGCGGCAGGTGACGGAGCTGACGGGCTGCGTGGTGCAGCAGGGGACACGGCGCTACAGACTGTGCCACAAGTGCTTGGCAGAAGCCAATTTCGACAGCATCCCCGAGGATTTCAATCCAGCTGAACGTTCTCCCGCCTCCTCCACGGGAAATAAACGCCCCAAATGGGATTTGGAGGAGGAGCAGAAGTCAGAGGAAGAGACAGGGGAGGAGGAGCCCTATGGTTTGGTTGTCCGACACAACAGTGATGATATTCCGGATGAGGTGAAGGAAAAGGTGAAGCCAAATCTTAGGTAGAGCTTTGTGGATTTGTTATTGTTGTGTTCAAGATTAAATGACAATGCTGGTAATACTACTTTTAATAAAATGAAGTATTGTTAAAATTCTGTTCTGAGAGGCAACATTTGGACTAAAACAAGTTGTTTTGCAGACATGGAACAGTGTAATTGCTTCTAAATCATCCAGAAATGAGGATCATAAAATAGCCTGAGTTAAAAGGGACCCACAAGGAACATTGAAGTCCAGCTGCTCACTTATTATCTGGAAATTATTTAGAAGAATTGTTTTATATTTAATCAAAGACTTGCTCAGAGCTCCTGCTCGTCGTGGAAGTGTGAACCAGTTTACAGTTCTGTGAAGGTTCTGTACAATACAGATTTTTAAAAACCAAATATTGCTAATTTGCTTTGGAAAAACTTTTAGTGAGGTGAGCAGCTGAGAAATGTTAAACCACTTTTTTTTTCCCTGTAATTAATTTGTACATAACACATCAGAAAGCTCCTAAGAAAGGAGCGAGGGAAACAAGTGGAGTTCTTCCTGTTGAAGAAGCTTTTTACCTTTGTTTTCTCAGTGAACTTTACAGCTTCTTATGGTTGAGAAAAGCATGATTTAGGAACTCCCACGGCCAGAGTAGAGTAGGTGACCAGAGCATCTGTAGTGCACTTGGATAGTATGAATTTGCCTTTTTTTTTTTGTACTGTGAATTTTATAGAAAGATACACCAACGTGGTTCCAAGGAAATAAAAGTGCAGTCACTGGAAGTGCAGTTGTCAGGTTTTTTCCATTTTTTTTTTCCCAGGATTGATGCAAGATTTGCTAAAACCCATCTGTCTTACTCTAGGAATAAAGAGGCCAAGTCTCTTGAATTTCAGTGGGACATTTGTGACTTAAGATCATGGAGCTACTTTGGAAAGGCTCTCCTGCTTGTACAATTTTAGGGTGCTTAACAGCATAAAAACATTTTTATAGCACAATTTCCCTCAGAGGTTAAGCAACTCTTGTAGTTTTGGAGTCTGTTTAAGCTTTTGTGGTAATATTTATTTCCCCAGTCACTTGGATCAGAGAAACCTGCATTTGGTAGAGAAACTAAAAATGCTCACTATTAAATTATTAAAATAGAAAAGCTCGAGGAGTGCACAGAAGAAACCTTCTGCCTGAGAGCAGAGAATGGCATTCCCAGTGGGTACTCCTGCTAAAGAGCCACTGTTTGGTCTCATGTCTCATTTGATGCTGGGTTTCCTTTCCTGTTAGCAGCATCTGTAGCCTGAGGTTCCTGCCAAGAAAGCAGAAATTCCCCACAGAGAATTTGAGAACAGCCACATTGATGCACATCCTGGTTCTGCCTCCAACAGCTGCCATTAACCTTGGCAAAAGTGAGAATGGGGCAAGCTTCTGTAATAATTCCCTAATGCTCCCCCAATCTCCAGCCTTTTTCAGTTCTCCTTGAGATTTGTACCTTTAGTAACCACCAATGCAGGTCTTTTCCAAGTAGTTCACCACTCTGTCCATGAATTTCCTGTATCTGCAGGATCCTTTGGCACCCCCAGAAGGGTTTGCAGTCTAAGGGTGTTTTTTAATGACCCACTTCCAGTGGCCTCCTGTAAAGCCCTGGGAGAGCAGCACTGTGAGCTGAAACTTGCCACTGCCACAGCTGTGCAAATGGAACAAGGTGAATTTAAGGCCTGTTTTATAGTAAGTACTTAATAAATATTGAAAAAAAAATAGATGAATAACACTTAGTTAATTCCAAATGTTTTCCTAGCAAGCTCCTGTCAGCATTTCAATAAGTAGAGCACTTCAGTGTGTTACTATAGCCTGAGACTGATCTTGGGGCAGCTCAGCGTTTGTCTGCAAAGTTAAAATTTAACTACATAAATTTATTTTCTCATGTTTTAGAGAGCCGGGCTAAAGGAAGGCTGCCCTCAGCTCCTACACCCATCTCCCCTCAGTTCCTTGCCCATCTCCCCATAGCCCCAGGTCCTCACTCATTTCCCCATAGACCTGGCTCAGATCCTTGCCCAGCTCCCCTCAGTTGCTCACCCACAGCCCTTCAGCCAGTGTCCATCTCCCCACACCACTGCCCCTCAGTCCCTCAGTCCGTGTCCATCTCCCCACACCACTGCCCCTCAGCCCCTCAGTCCGTGTCCATCTCCCCACACCACTGCCCCTCAGCCAATGTCCATCTCCCCACACCACTGACCCTCAGCCCCTCAGTCCGTGTCCATCTCCCCACACCACTGCCCCTCAGTCCGTGTCCATCTCCCCACACCACTGACCCTCAGCCCCTCAGTCCGTGTCCATCTCCCCACACCACTGCCCCTCAGTCCGTGTCCATCCCCCCTCAGCCCCCTCAGGCTGTGGAGAACGCAAGCCGCCTCAACTCGACGCCCGATTGGCCGAGCAAAGTCACGTGACCCAGTCAGCCAATGAGGTTGCAGAACAGCCCCTGAGGGGCTGCGATGGCGGCTGTGCCCTCACTGCCCTTGGGACTCTGCGTAAACCCCAAGCTGTCAAAATCACATTTATTTTGTACCATTAAACTGGTATGTTGCCATTCCTACTGATAAAAAAAGAGTCTGCTCACCTTAGTAGGGGACAAAGCACAAGTGTAATTCATTTCTGTCTGAATTGACCAGTCAAGATCACTCACAAAGCCGTTAATGTTTCAGTCCAAGTTTTATTTTGGCATTGAGGCTTGCTTAAAAAATGAGAGAGGTTTTATCCCTCAGTCTTTACAGCATGGAAATCAAACCAGAACTATATAAGATGAGACACTACAAGTGAGGCACTTGGAGCATTTATGGTAACAGAGCAGGCCAGGCCTATGCTCCTCACATTTAAATTAAATTAAAACAGCAGGCAATGCATATTTGCCATCCTGTGATTTAAAATAAAAACAACACACTTTTGATTATTTTTGATTAATTTTCACTCAGTCAAGTCCATAATCCTTTGACGTTTAAGGATTGTCTGTATTGTTCTTTTTAAAAGAAAATTAGGCTGATCCAAACCACGCTTTTTAAAAAAGACTCAGTTTTCAGAATTTGAGAGTGAACCCAGGGAGAACCTGGGACATCCCTTTCCATTCCCTTCCACCACAGCAGCAAAGCTGCCAACTTTTTGGAATTATCATAGGTGATAAGAGGATTTCAGGTACACAGTCACATGTTTTAAGATTTCACGTGGCAATTTATTTACAGCAATTCAGCACCACCTGCTGGCACGACTTCTTTTTAAAGCAGCTTAAAAGATGTGGTGGTTTGTTTGTTTAATTGGCATCATTTTTTAAGTGTCTAATTTTAAGCACTCAGATTTTTTTTTTCCCCCACATTACATCTGAGCCACTGCAGCTATTTTGGATTTATGTAATATGGGGGAGGGATGTCAGCTCAGAATTAGAACATGAAATATGCAAACGAAATCAATCTAGATGAACATTATCTCCTGCCACGCTGCAAAAAGGGAGTATTTTAGTTATCAGCTCCACCAATTTCTGTATTTCATACAGCCCCTAGCACGTGTACCAGCCTGAAAAGCTGCCAGCATTCCTGGGACCCCTCCAACCTGTACAAACCTCTCCTTCTCCATCCCCCCAAACCTCAAATAATTCTTATTCTCTGTCTCAGTGAAAACAGTCTGACATTCCCTGCCATTACTCCCTTCAATTTGTGATTTTAACTGGCCAATTCCTGAGTTTTTTCCACAGGGATTACAATTTTAGGGGGCTTTTGCCAGATGATGACCAATATCCACTCAACCACACCGTTCTTGCTTTAAATATCAATGATGACAAAGACTTCTGGCTTTTCATCTTCACAGATCTGCATTGCTGAGTAAGTTATGGCTTTGACCTCTGTGCCCTAGAAAAGAGACACAAACCAGAATTTGGAAATAAATTTTATCCCTTTTACCAGTTCAGAACCCCCAGTTCTCACGCTATCCATTTTTTCCCCCCAAAAAAAAGCTGCAGCTATATTTATTCTGATGAATAAGGAAGTTACCACACTAATGGCCAGGTCAAATAGTGAAAAGGAAACTCGTATTTTATTTCCTCTTAATATCACAAATCCCTTCTCTTACCTCTGACAGACCATCAAGATTTGCTCTGCTAAAAATGACACAGAGCAAGACATCAGATTTTGCTTCTAACAATTCTTTAGGAAAAAAAGAAAGAAGAAAAAAGCAAAAACTAAGCAGAAATCTGTACCAATAAATTCTAAATATAGATTGATTTTCTGTGTTATCACCATCACAAAAAGGAAGCCAATTGAGTTAATTTGTTGAGTTTTGAGGAAATGTCATGCTCAGTTTCAGGGACAGTTTCACCAAACCATGCAGGAAGTGATCCTGAGTTCAGTGGTACTTCACCCACATTTTTATTTCAATCTGTTCAGAATTCAGAGGTCTGATTTAAAGGACACCACACCTCCTCCCCCTAAAATGGAAAAGAGGAACCACTGCCTACCTGTGGGTGTTTGTCTAAAGAGAACTCTTCTCCCCACCTGTAAAGGCAAAAAAAAAATACAAGAGAGGTGTTGTAATTTAGGTAATATTTCCCAAATGCTATAATTAGTTTCAGTGATGAGCACAGGAGAGTGAGATTTTCATTTAAAGCCTCAAAGGAAGCAAGAAAACTCCACAATCCATTTCCAGCCAAGGGTTTAAGCTCACCCAATTGATCTTATTTTGAAGTGCCTTCGGTCAATGTGAAGCACTTTCACTTCCTGCAGAGTGGGAGGAGAAGTGTGTCAGTCACACCTTCTACCTTCAGGCAGAAATTCCCAGTAAATCCCACTTACAAAGGTTATTTCCCACTGTTTAGACACCTTCCACCAGCCCAGCTTGCCCCAAGCTCCATCCAGCCTGGCCTTGTATTTTTTGTGTTCCTTTTTCCCCTAAAATACCACTGCATTCAGAGCTGGGATTATCAGGGAACAACTTTGTCCTAGAAATGGAAAAAGCTGAATTCAGAACACTCACCCTGGGTATAAAAAACTCATCAGCACTGAATTTATACAGCCACTCATCCAGGAAGTGGAAGAGAAGAGACAACAGGTCATGCCCTGTGTGGTTGAAGCAGAGATTGTCTCAGCAAAAACCAAAAAACATTTTTAAGAGCACCTGAGATGTACAGGAGATTCAGATAATGATGCTTATTTACATTTTAATTAGCTGCACTAAGGCTATGTGTAAAGATTGAGATTTTTGGTGCTTTTCTCCCTCTTTTAGCTCTCCATGGAAGAAGTGCAGTACTCACCTTCTGCTTCTACCTCCACTGTATCCACAGGTTCCACAGTGCCTGTGTCTGTCATGTAGCCAAACATGGCCATGGCACACTGCTCAAAGGCTTCTTCCAACGTGTCCCCCCAGGCATGGAGCCTAAAAACACAAGGAATAGTCACTGGAATCAAAAAACCATGTGGAACAACCACTGGAATCAAAACACACATGGAATAATCACTGCAATAAAATTCTGGATCACAGCAAAAAGAAACAGCCCCAAAGTCACGTGCAGGTGAGAAAGCAGAACATGGAATAAGCAAAAAGCCACCTCATCTTTCCAAAGGGAGAAGTTTGTCAGAAGAGTTTCTTGGGAGAATATGGAAAATAAATGTTTTATCAGTCACCAAGGAAGCTCTTTCCTAATGTGGCTAACTGGTGTCTATACAAGTAAACCACACAGAAGAAATTTTGTTTAAAAGGAGATTTCAAAAGACATTTCCAAATACCACAGAAGCACCACTGAAATACTAAAAAAGAAACCAAACATAATTCTATGGTGTCCCAGAAGCAGCAACAAAATTGACCATATCAAAGCAGCCAGTGAGTGAAATTTCAGAGTTCCACATCTGCAAAGTCCTTGGCTGTTAGTCCAGGCTTAAAGCAGTGTAAGAAATAATCAATTTGTCACCCTGAGAAATCCCAGCTGCCCACACTTACTGCACGTCTGCTGTGTGATCCAAATCTGAGGGGAAGCAAAAAGAAAAGCAATGATGTCACCAAAAGTATTTATAACATGAGGATTAAAAAAGAAATAACATAAATACCTGATTTTCTAACAGAACATTTTTACATTCATCTGTAGATGTGATAAATCTATTTTGTAGTATATTAGAAAAATTTAGCCCAGGTGGAATTTTGGATTATTTCTGCCAAAAAAACCCTGTTTAATGTGATTATGGCAGTGCAGGCTTCTGAAACCCAACAAGTTAACTGCAACAAAAAGAAACTTTCACCAGGAGTAAAGAGTTTATGCTGAAAGTCTACAGGACTAGAAGTTATTCATGCAGAGGATGAGATTTGCAAATATTTCCAGCTCAGTGAGGAAATCTACCTGTCCACACCCAAAAGCAGCCATTATGCAAAGAGAAGAATTTAAAACAGAATGAAATATAAAATAGCAGGCAAACTTTACTCATGAAGCACGATTCACATCTCATGAACCTCGTTTATATTTATTCAGAGGAATGAAAGAAAATGCAAACTTCCAGCAGAACTAAGTTGGGAAATACTCACTTCAAATGCAAAATTATTCTGGTGCTGTTTCAAGAGATCACACACTATTTAAGGGTTCTCAACAACAGTCTCTAAAGCAAACAAATTCCTCTGGATGCAAAACAGGGATAAAACCTCCTGCAGTTGTGGAAACTGCATGGCTGTTGTGATGTGTCACAATTCCTGCACTTCTATCAAATAAAGACCTGAACACAGCTTAAAAATATAAATTCTATCAGAGATAACAGAGGCTGTCCCTCCAGACAGGCACTGGTGACACAAAAACCAGGCAGGGAATGTCCCCTGCCTTGAGCTGGCCCTTGGGCTGCCACCCCCATCCTCTTAGGAGATATCAGGGGTGGGGAAAGGAGATAATCATCTTGAAGTAGAGTAAAAACACCACACACAAAACCAGCACACTTCTGAATGTCCCTTCCTACACCAGAGGCAGAACAATTGCTAAGAAATGGCTCAGAAGAGGAAAAGTTTTCAGGGTGAGACTTGGGTAATTTATTTTTTTTTCAAGTGCCCATACCAGACAAGCACAATGAAGAAAATTGGTTTCTCATTTCTAAATTTCCTGTTATCTTCCTTGCCCTCTCAACAGCACTGCCACACCCACGCAGCATTTTTAAAAAAGTATTAAAATTAATTAAAATGTATTAAAATTATTTTAAAATAAAATAAATAAAAATAAAATTTTAGTTGAAATTTTTAATTTAAAAAATTAAAATACTCACATTCATATTTCTTGCAGAGAGGGGGGTACTTGTCTTTCACAGCTTTCTGCTCCTGGGTCAGGTTGTAATCCCTGTCCTCAGCTGCCATGGCTGAGGGCTCCACAGGGGTTGAATCCTTCCCTTCCTGCTGCTGGGCAGAGCCAGAATTCTCCTCTCTCCCTTCCTGGTTTCCCCACGGAGTGATTCAACCTGTGGAGAACAGGGAGGGTTCCTCTCAGGGTTAAATTCGTGTCATTTCAGCTGGTTTGTGTCAAACTGGGAAGTGAGGAAGTTGGGAGTTCAATCCATGATGTTTGTTCACTCAGCAGAGCCAAGGGAAAATGTTCCTCATGGGAATTGTGGACCTTGGCCTTTTCTGGGGAGAATTGCGTTATTTCCTCCTTGTGTACACTGAGCATTCCATTCATTCACAAATTATAAAGTACAGCTGATGGGAACAGCTGTAAAAGTGAATGCAAATTGCATGCTTCAGGTTAATTTTAATTTTCTAATTAATTTTTTTTAAGGTGCTCAGCGCATTGTACATCACACACCTGAAGTGTCAGTGCCCCCAAAAACCTTACAGAGAGTTTTTCTTAGGAAAAAAAGTTGTGTTCTCCTAGGACAAGGATTACATTTAAATCTCCAAACCTCAAAGCACAAATCCAGCTGTCACCCAAGTGCCAGGGGTTTCCTGTGTTCCTTTTCTGGCTGATTTTTTATAAATTTTAAAATATTTTTTAAAACTTAAATAAAAATTATTTTTTAAAATTTTTAATTATTTTTAAAATTAATTTTAAAATAATTTTTAAAACCCCTTTAAATAAAGCAGACAAACATAAGAAACTGTATCAACTCCCCCATTGAAAAGTCAGATTCTCACAAATTGCTGTTTTCCTGTTCTTTTGTAAATTCAACAAACTGAAAAACCCGATTCACTTCAGGTTAATTAATTTTCCTCTCTAGATTTCCAGACATCATAACCATTCTTTAATTTTTTTGTGCATTATAAGAATCATCCACAGCTGAACCCAAACATCACAAATAATTTACAAACACCCTTTAACTTTTACGCAGGAGTTGCTTCTTACTCTAAGGCTTAGAAACAAGACGTAGCATTTCCAATTTTTAATTCCAGCTAAAATCTATGTGCATTAGAAAGAGAAGTCCGAAATTGAGAACTCGGGCAGGAATTGAGAACTTCCTTGAGGAATAAACACAGAAATTGATTTGATATTTGATTTTAAACCTGTTAAGCCTCAGCTGTGGACAGTTACCCTCAGCAGCCAAGCAGAACCAGCAAATACTCCACCTCTAAAACTCACCGCGGCACTGAACTGTGGAAAAAGGGAAAATATTCGTGATTACAGAGAATTAATAACGCCGAGGATCCCCGATGTTGTCAGGGCGGCCCTGGAGGGAGGCCTCGGTCCACACACGCACTGGTCCGGTCCGCCCCGCCCCGATACGCTCTGCCCACGTCTGTGGTGACCGAAGGAGCGACAACCACCAGTTCTTCCAAACCGGGGACCGGGAGCGAGAACCGGGACCGAACCGAGACCCCGCCGCCCTCAGCGCGGGGCGCGGCCCCTTTAAGAGCGCGCTGAGGGCTCTCCGGAAAATGGCGGCTCCCTCGGGGAGCCCGCCCACGTGACCGCCGCGCGCGCTCC
>NW_005054436.1:1696029-1697433 GCF_000277835.1 Geospiza fortis | reverse complement strand
GTGGCCCCGGCCGTGAGGGTGCCCCGGTTCGGCCGGGGCGCGTCCGTTCCATGGGGGAGCTCCGGGCCCGCGGGGGTTCTCCCCTCCCGTGGGCGAGCTCCGGTTCCCTGGGGGTGTCCCCGTGTCCCTAGGGGTGTCCCCGTTCTGCCAGTGAGCTCCCCCAGCTCTGCCCGTCGCCTTCTCTGCACCGGAGGCTGGTGACAGATGGGCTGAGAAAGTGTTTGAGAGTGACAAGGCAGCAGAAGGAGCCTTGGGAAACTGGATTTTGGGAATAAGTAGTTCAAGGCTGCACCCAGACCGGTCTGTTAACAGCAGTTGTTGGATCTGCTGTGTTTAAACATCGTTACAAGTGTGGGGTTTGCCTCCCTGTGCTCTGAGTCTCAGGATTTTATTGTGCTGCTCTAACATCATCATCATCATTGAATCATCCCAGAATGGGTTGGGTTGGAAGGAAAACTCATCCCATCCCACCCCTGCCATGCCAGGGACACCTTCCACTATCCCAGGTTGCTCCAAGCCCTGTCCAGCCTGTCCTGGGACACTTCCAGGCATGAAATTTGACTTAATTATTATTAATTCCCAGCCATGTATGCAGAAAAAAATTATTATTATGTGCAACAGGGGATTTTTAACCATTTAGTAACTACTCCAACAGAGCAAATAGCAAACCAGGGTTTGATTGATGTACTGACTCTAACCCATTGCCTGCCCACAGTGCTGTGTGCCTGTAAATCCATTTATAAATAATTAATTGTATGTATTTCTTTTAAAACCACTTCAGCAGCCTTTGATGATGCCGTGGCAGAGCGTGTGATCAACGAGGAGTACAAGATATGGAAGAAGAACACCCCTTTCCTCTATGACCTGGTGATGACCCATGCCCTGGAGTGGCCCAGCCTGACTGCTCAGTGGCTTCCTGATGTCACAAGGTGAAGGGACCCCTTGAAAGCAGAATAAACAGCAAATCCAGCATTGGGCTGACTGTTAGGTTGAGATCACAGAATCCCAAACTGCTTTGGGTGGGAAGGGACCATAAAACTCATCCAGGGACACTCTCACTATCCCAAGTTGCTCCAAGCCCTGGCCAGCCTGGCCTTGGACACTTCCAGTGATGTGACAGCCACAACTTCTCCTGTGCCAGCACCTCCCTATCCTCACAGGGAGGAGATTTTGTGATCCCTGTTCTGTTCCTCTTCCCCTGCAGACCTGAAGGCAAAGATTTCAGCATCCACAGGTTGGTGCTGGGCACCCACACCTCAGATGAGCAGAACCACCTGGTGATTGCCAGTGTGCAGCTGCCCAACGACGATGCCCAGTTTGATGCTTCCCACTATGACAGTGAGAAAGGAGGTAAGAGCCCAAAAAAGAGGATTTGAACCATTTTCCCCTTCTTTTCTCAGTAGA
>NW_005054436.1:1691417-1696019 GCF_000277835.1 Geospiza fortis | reverse complement strand
CTTTCCCTGCAGTTCAGGCAGCAAAGTTCAGATTTTATTTCTAGAAAAAAATCATTTCTAAGTGGTGCCTCCTTAAGAGACAAATTCTCTGTTTCTTTAATGTGTTACTAATCTAATATTTCTGATTATGAAAACAGACAGTAGAGGTTAATTGCAAAAATATTTGTGTTTGGGAAAACCTCTCCCTTCTCTGTTTCTCAGGAGCTGACCTTGAATCCCACACAGTGCTTTTAATTGGTATTTTTATTACCACATTTGCATTATGTAAAGTCACACAAAACGTTTTTACACAAACTCATGTAAAAGAACATTTTTTATTTCAGAGGAGTGTAACATTTCAAACATTCTCCATTTTTCTGTGAGTTCTGCTGCCTGATTGCTGTCCCAACCCCTTTAGGGTGAAATGTTTTAATTATGTTTTATTCCATGTATCAGACTTGAAGTTGATGCTTTGTAATCTTTGTGGCTGTCCCAAGTTAGACATTTCTCCTGTTTGCTTGGCTGAATCAGTCTTTCCACCTGGTGAAAGTCCTTAATGATCCAATGTTTGCTCTGCTTTTTACAGCAAGGTTGGGTTGTGCAATGAGTATTTTGATCTTTGGGCTTCTTAAAGTTGTTTGTGCACACAGGCTTGTCTAACAAATATGTGTTTATTTCAGTATTTCTCAAAAATATTTTGAATTAATTCTAAAATAATCCAATACCCATTCTTTTTTCCCAAATTTTGCAGTTTTATGGATTATTGAGCTATTTTATGTATAAAGGCAAGGGAGCTTTAACAAATTGTATCACAGTCTTAAAATTGCAATTTGTTTTTACCACAACTTTGTCTATTCTGAGAGCTTGGTAGCAAACCTTGAACCAACTCTTTGTGCCTTGTTCTAAAACTGACTTTATTATTCACAACTCTCTTTTTCCTAGAGTTTGGAGGCTTTGGCTCAGTAAGTGGAAAAATTGAAATTGAGATCAAGATAAACCACGAGGGAGAGGTGAACAGAGCCCGTTACATGCCCCAGAACCCCTGCATCATTGCCACCAAGACTCCCTCCAGCGATGTCCTGGTCTTTGATTACACCAAACACCCCTCCAAGCCAGGTCTGTGCTCAGAGAGCAGCCAGCTCATCCCCCAAAGGTCAAAAAAGAGTTAAAAATGGTGTAGGTTGCCCCTTATTTGGGATTTTAGGGATGTGTGGGTGTTTGTTCAAGAGGTTATTTTGTATGAGGTTCAAAGAGATATATCCAAATGCATCCTTGGGAAAGGAAATTTTTCCTGCATTTCCACTGTTTTTATCACTTCACTGTGAGGTATTTCAGGTGGTAGAAGGTGGATTTTTTGATAGTTAGCTGAGCTGTTCCCCTGCTATCCTGTAAATATATTAACAGTCCTTTACCTATGAACTCATCAAGATTGTTTAAAATAATTCCTTTTGCTGCTTGTGGGGAGGACCAGAAGTGCCTTCTTCACTTAAGAAGTGCAGTTGGAGATGATGAGAGAAAGAAAAATATCCCACTTTGTATTTCTGAGTTTTTTGAGCAGTGACAGCTGAGCTGCAGCTGGAACTCAGGCCAAAGCATGGAGATGGCTGCTGGGTTAAAGTAAATTTAATAAACTTAATGCCAGCTATTCCAGGATGATTCCAGGCCCTGGAATCCTTACCCTGCCTTGTTGCAGATCCTTCTGGGGAGTGCAACCCCGACCTGCGCCTGCGTGGGCACCAGAAGGAGGGGTATGGGCTGTCCTGGAACCCCAACCTCAGCGGGCACCTGCTCAGTGCTTCTGATGACCACGTGAGTCCCTGCGGCAAAGCTGCACCTCCTGTGCCCTGGGAGGGGCAAAAACATCTGGGTTTGGGGGGGGGAAGAGGGTCTAAAAATGTAATATTTTACATTCTTCTTGTTTTAAAGACCATTTGCTTGTGGGATACACCCTGGGTTTGATGGGGAGGAGGGAAGGAGAGTGTGAAGATGTAAATTTTTACATTTTCTTGTTTTAAAGACCATTTGCTTGTGGAATACACCCTGGGTTGATGGGGAGGAGGGAAATGGAGTCTGAAGATGTAAATTTTTACATTTTTGTTGTTTTAAAGACCATTTGTTTGTGGGATACACCCTGGATTTGATGGGGAGGAGGGAGAGAGAGTCTGAAGATGTAAATTTTTACATTTTTGTTGTTTTAAAGACCATTTGTTTGTGGGATACACCCTGGATTTGATGGGGAGGAGGGAGAGAGAGTCTGAAGATGTAAATTTTTACATTTTTCTTGTTTTAAAGACCATTTGCTTGTGGGATATCAGTGCTGTTCCCAAAGAAGGCAAAGTGGTGGATGCCAAGACCATTTTCACGGGACACACAGCAGTGGTGGAAGATGTTTCCTGGCACCTGCTCCATGAATCTCTCTTTGGATCTGTTGCTGATGACCAGAAACTCATGATGTAAGTGGGGGAACCCCTTCACAAGTTGTTTCTGCCCCTCACCTCCCATGTTTTTTGCTCTGTTGTGTGTTTCTTGAGCTGTGTTTTCACGTAATGTTGCTTTCCTTTCTGTGAAATGGTTTTTGAAACTTGGGGGAGCCCTTAAGTCATAAAAGGTGTTTGTTTGTACCAATGGGTGACCCCAGTGCCCCCATAATGAGTGAAATGAGGCACAAACCTTTTGTTAATTCCATGTTTTCCCCTCCCAGCTGGGACACCCGGTCAAACAACACCTCCAAACCCAGCCATTCCGTGGATGCTCACACAGCTGAGGTGAACTGCCTCTCCTTCAACCCCTACAGTGAGTTTATCCTGGCCACAGGATCAGCTGATAAGGTACTGCTGCCTGCATCTTGGAACATCCTTGCTCACTTTCTGGGGTGGATGTACACGTTGGTTACTTCAACAAAATATTTTTATTTTTTTTTTTCCTAGACTGTTGCTCTATGGGACTTGAGGAACCTAAAACTGAAGCTGCATTCCTTTGAATCACATAAAGATGAAATATTTCAGGTATAAAAAAAGCATTTCTCTTTTATCCTCACAGACATAGTTCTACTCAGCAGCCTGGAAAAGGAAAGTAGTTCTTCCACAATGTTTTTACACTTATAAACTCATATTTTATTCTTTTATCTGCTTATATTTTTCTGGGTGTTGTTATTGTGGACCTGCAGAGCTCCCAGAGTCCAGAAAGGGATCAGGGAAATGCTCTGGAGCTTTAACCACAACAGGAGGATGAAATGGTAGCAGTGCAGAGTGCATTAAATTATTCATGGCAGCAGATTGAAGCAGGAGGCCCAGGGAAATGGCTGCAGTGTTTGCATCTCCTCAGCCTGGTCCTGCAGGAAGCTTTAACACTCTCTGACAAAAGATAATTGCTGATTTTGCTGCTGGAAATAGAGAATGTTCACTCCATGGGCAGCACCTGCTTAGCAGATTAAATATTTCCATCTCCAACTCGTGCCTTAATCAGAGGAAAAATATGTAGAGGTTTTTTTTTTTTTTTGGTGGAGGGATTATCAGTTCAGACTCTGTTATGTCTAAATAAAATTACAGAATCCTGAAATGCCACATTAGTGGGCAGAATTCTGTGTTCTTTCCTAATCCTGTGATCCTATTATAAGTGGTGTGTTCTGGGGAGCTTTATCTCCAGCAGAAGCAGTAAATGTGAGCTTTTGGGCAGTTAAGCTTAATTACAGTGATTTCTTTTCATGTGAGAGCTGTGCCTGCTGCTGAAGGAGTCTGTGGGTTCTATTTGTGCAATCCTGATTAAGATAAGGAGCAGCCAATACCCTTGGGAGCTGTTTGCACTGGGAAACACGTGGGTTTTGTTAGAGGACAAGTTCCAGGTGGCACCTTTCTGGTGAAATACCTTTTTTTGTGTGTGAATAGTCACAGTTCTTCCTGTGATAAATGTTATTTACACGATTTGTGTTGGTATCAATTTGAGTTCTTGTAGAGCTTTTAGGGTACAAAATGAAGTGTTGGGGAATGTTACAGCTTCTTAAAACTCACTTTTAAATTTAATAAATAAGTATGTTATTAAAATAAATTTAAGAAATTAAAATAAATTTAAGAAATTAAAAAAACTTTTGAATTTATCCCTGTCTGCAGGTTCAGTGGTCTCCTCATAATGAAACCATCCTGGCCTCCAGTGGCACAGACCGCAGGCTAAACGTTTGGGACTTGAGGTAAATCCCAAATTCCTCAAAATATTACTGATTAATTACTGATTAATTAACAATCACACCTTAAAAAACAAACAAACAAACAAAAAACCCCAACCCTCACCTTTTTTTTTTTTTTTTTGCAGTAAAATTGGAGAGGAGCAATCCCCTGAGGATGCTGAGGATGGTCCCCCAGAGCTCTTGGTGAGTCTTTTCACTCTCATTAATTAATTTCACTTATTACTCACCCTGCAGTGCAAATTTCAAACCATTCCCCTTTTTGTTTCCCCCCAATCCCAGTTTATCCATGGTGGTCACACTGCAAAGATCTCGGATTTCTCCTGGAATCCCAATGAGCCCTGGGTCATTTGTTCTGTATCAGAAGATAATATCATGCAAGTCTGGCAAATGGTGAGTTCTTTGGGTTGGGTGATGGTGTTGAAATTCCTGGATTTCAGCATTCC
>NW_005054436.1:1685568-1691388 GCF_000277835.1 Geospiza fortis | reverse complement strand
GGTTGTAGCAGTGAAATCCCCTTTAGATTTGGCCAGAGCAATGGTTTCCAAATACTCAGGAGAAGTTTTATATTAAGAAAAAAGCAAGTGCTGGTGCAGAAGGAAATTTTTCCCTTCTGTGTTTGAGAACCAAGGATGAAATTCAGGTTTCTGTGTTATTGTCCTAAAGAATATTTGAGATTTCATTCTCCAAAGATGAAGAGGGTGCTGGTGAACAGGAACAGTTTGCTGGCCCCTACATTCCCAGCTTTTGAAGGTTTTGGAAAACAATCTTGACCTTTTCACCGACCATTTTCCTAATTTTTTTTTTTGTTTATCTCTAAATTTTGTTCTTGGCTGCTTTCTGTGTAATTCTTCTAGAAAGTGCTGCTGAGTAAAACAAATACTTGAAACTCTTTTGTGAGTCTTGCAGTGGACTCTCCTTTAGCAAATCCCTTTTTACAGGACATTTTTTCACTCTTACATTTATAGATAAGGTTGTTTGTGTTGCTGTTTTAATGTAAACCAGGGATGGGTGATCCATATCTGCAAATTAAAAAAATGCCCAGAACTTTTTGGGGGTGGAATCCTGTCCAGAGAGGTGGGAAATGCTCCCTGAGTGTCTCCATCCCTGTCTTGCAGGCAGAGAACATCTACAACGATGAAGATCCCGAAGGAAGCGTGGATCCAGAAGGTCAAGGATCCTAGATGGCAACTTCCCCCTGGTTTTAGTCTTTCTCCTTCTCTTCCCTCTCAGCCCTGAGATTGACTTAACACTGGTTTTGAGACACACACGTTGGCTTTGTGTTCAGCCATCCCCCTGTAGGTCCCATCACAGGCTTTTCCACCCACACACTGAGAACCCACCACCCAAAAAAAAAAGAAAAATAAAAGGCTCAGCCCCCTCAGCCAGGTCCCTGCTGTGGCTCCAAAATTCCTACAGCTGCCTTCTTTATTGCTCTGGCTGTCCCTTTTTTACTGCTTTCATCACACAGCAAGCTTGGGATTAGGTTTTTTTCTCTCTTTTGCTTGCTGCTGCCACAGGCTTTTGCCTAATTTAAACAAAAGTTCAATTGGCAGAGCTGCCCCAGTGGGCTTGAGCCAACAGAGATGATCCAAGTGTTAATGCCCTGACAGCTCAGAAATGGTGTGGAAGGTCTTGTCCTCCTCAGTACAACTCAGAAACCTTGGAATTCCTTTAGTTATCTGTACTTTGTGGCTTTTTCTGCCTTTGCAGATACAAGACTTGCAAGTTCTGACTTGAACTGAAATTTTTCCTTTTTTTTTTTTTGTCTCTCCTGGCAGTTCTGGTTTTTTCATTCCTTCCTTCCTTTCCCTTTCCTCCCTCCTGCTGGGTGCCAGCAATTTGGTTTTAGCTATTCCTGCAGAGCCTCTCTCACCTCCCATGTTTTTTGCTCTGTTGTGTGTTTCTTGAGCTGTGTTTTCACATGATGTTTCTTTCCTTTCTGTGAAATGGTTTTTGAAACTTGGGGGAGCCCTTAAGTCATAAAAGGTGTTTGTTTGTACCAATGGGTGACCCCAGTGCCCTCAGCAGCCTTGGCAGCTGGTGGAAAACAAGTGAAATGTGGATAAACTCAGCTTTTTTTAGGAGTTTAGTCCTTGACCACAAGGTCCTGCACGTCTTCCACTCGGGTGTCCAGTGCCACCAGCAGCCTGTTCTCTCCATCTCCTCGTGACTAATGCCGTGTAAGTTCTTCAGTTGGAATAAAGTTTTTCTACATAAACACTGCCAAGGTTGAGGAGTTTTGTGGGTTTTTCTGCATTTACTGCTTTGCTGAGGGTATTTTCAGGGTGGTCTCTGCCTATGTGTGTCCATGAGGTTGGGTGCTGGTAGAGATATTTTTTAATTTTTAAGACATCAAATCGGTTCTTTCTCCCCTTCTCATTTCTGCTGCTTTGTGAAATAAATTAACGGGCACTCGAACAATTGTTCTTCCCCTCAAGCCCTGCTGCTTTCTGCATTTTAACTCTGCCTTTAGCCCTTTCCACAAGTGTTTTTTGTTATCCTGCAGCAGGACTTTAACACAAACACCTCAGTTTGACAGACAAATTTGGGCTTTTGAGACGCAGCTCTGAGAGTGAAAAGGCTCCTTAAACTCTGACCTTTTATTTTCAGTGTGAGACTCGATATAAAGTGGAAACCTCTTCCCCACCACCTCATTTCTGTGGAGCATGTCCCAGTACAGCAGAAACTCTTGAAATACAAAAGAAAATCCTCTTCAAAGGAGAAAGCTTCTCTTGCATGTAAACTTTAAAAGTCAACCCCCCCCTAACACCAGCTTCCAGAACTTTCTGTGCAGGCTTGAACAAGACAAGATTTTCCCAAACACAGCAAAACATCAATCAGTTATTCCTCATCCATATCCTTTGTTCAGGACAAAGATTGTTTGCTCTGCTCCTCTGGGGAAAAGCAGGTTTACTACAAGAGCAGCAGCAGCACCTGGGGAAATACCCAGGGAAAGGGTTGGAATTCCCAGCTCCAGGCAGCTGCTGCACATCAGGCAGGGTAAAGCAGCATGAGGAGACATCCCTTGCATCCTCTGTCCACTGGTTTTTGCTACAAAGAGGAAAATTCTGTGGTTCTAAGAGTCCTGCTCTGCTTTTTCCTCCGATTTGCAGAGGTGCCCGTAGATTTCTAAGCAGCTCCTGTGAGGGGAGAAAGGAAATTCAGGCTGTGGAATATTTACATCAGTGCTTTGGCTGGAGAAAAGAGGGGGAAAAAGTTATTTTCATAATATGGAAGAAAAAGGAATTGGGAAACGCTTCAAGGGGCTCAGTCCATGGTGTTCCTCCTTCCAGAGCCCTTGGCACACAGGATTTAACAGAAGGAAATGTCATTTTTGAGGGGAGCTCATGGAAAAGGCAGCTCAGAGCTGCACTTTGAGCTCCCCAGAGCAAATGTGAAAGCTCATTTAAAGGTGTCATCACCTCCAGGGATGGCAATTTGTAAATCCAGGAGTTAAGAGGCTCCACTGCTGTATTTGGGATTAAATGTTGGGCTGTGATTTAGGAGAACCCCAGGCTGCAAGGGCAGGGTGGTGTTGGGGTCTGGGCTGAATCCTAAATGCAGTTTGCAGGCTGAGAGCTCATCCCTGTGCTGGGATAAAAAACCTTTGGGCTAGGGAATGTCCTCCTGAGATATTTGGGTGGAGAAGGGGGAAAATGAATGCTGAAGGAGCAGTGAGGCTGCAAAAATGGTTAAGGGTGTGTCTAGATGAGCTGGAATAACACAGCAGCTCCAAGCTGGGTGAGTAAAACAATCCACAAACTCACGGACATTTTCTGGAGCTTTAGAAATTCACATTGCACATCACTCCTTGAGTGAAACCAGGAGAGAACAGCTCCAGCATCCCCAGCCCGGCTTCCCAAAGCCAAACCTCAGCTCCTCTCCACATCTTCCTGAGGAAACCACCACTTAAACTGCCACACCTGCTCCTTGGGAAGCCACTCCACTCCTCCTGGGAGTTTCCAGCAAATCCCTCTTTGCTGTTGTGCAGAGGAGCTGGAATTGCTGCTGGGGACAAGGAGCAGGAGCCTGTGGTGTCCCTGAGCCCTGTGACCCCACTGTGGGCTCCTCCCCACCATCCCTCTCCTCCTCCCAGCCCCTCTGCCCCGCAGGGATGAGACCCAAACTCACTTGTAGATGGAGAGCTCCCGATGGAGGCTGGTCCTGAGCTCCTCCAGCTCCTGGTTCTTGCGTTGCTGGAGCTGGACCCCGTTCTTGAGCTCCTTCAGCCTGTCCTCCAGCTCCTCCACCTGCTCCTGCAGGGGCAAAATGAGTGCAGGGCTGATTATTCTCCTCAGGGATCTCCCTGTGCATGCTGCTGCTCGGGACAAGCACAGCCAGGCTGCCCCTGCCCGACCACCCTCTTTAAAAACCTCTGCAAAAAAAACTTTTGTTTTAACACAAAGGTGGGGATTTAGGCTGGGCTGGGCTGTGTTTTGTCCTTAGGCTTCTCCTGGCTGCTTGGTTTTGTCCCCTGAACCACTTGGTGTGTGTTTTGA
This sequence comes from Geospiza fortis, assembly GCF_000277835.1. NCBI lineage: Eukaryota > Metazoa > Chordata > Aves > Passeriformes > Thraupidae > Geospiza > Geospiza fortis. The sequence goes on along the minus strand of NW_005054436.1, from coordinate 1,687,383 downwards.
GAAGCTGCCAGGGCTGTATAAACCCGTGAGTCAGAAGGAGATAAATGAGGAATTTGGGCAAAGGAAAATGTGGAGAGGCACACAAAGGATCCAAAAGACCCTAAAAACCCCAGGCCAAGCCGTGGTGTGGGTGCTGGGGGCTCTGATCCCCATCCCAGCAGGGAGGAGCTGTGCTGGAAGGGCAATGGCAGCTTCCAGAAACTGCTGGGAGGAGGCAGCGACTGCGAGCCGAGAACAGAGAGTGTTGAAAGGGGGGAGATTAATTGTGGAGCCTCTTTGCCAAATGTGCTCTTGGAGATATTGGATTGCCTTGTCCCTCAGGCCAAGGGGACGCCTGGCCCAGCCAAATGACCCTCCCAGGAGGCAGCCTGGCCTGGGGCTGTGGGGACATGGGTGAGACCCTTGCTGGCAGCAGGAAGGGCAGAACCTGCCCCAGCAGGAGAGGGATTTGTAAGAAAAGCCACCTGTATTTAAAAGTGGCTTTTCTTGGCTCAGCCCTGTGCTCAGAGGAGCTGTGGGAAGTGTCTGGTGCCTGTGCCCAGCAGCATCGCTGAGCTTTGGGAAGGAAATCCCCCATCCCTTCCACCTCATCCCTGGAGCCATTTCTGAGGGGCCAAAACCAAGTGAATATATTCAGGAGAAACCCATTTTCCAAGCTGGGTGAAGCCCCACCACATCTCTGGGTTTGCCTCATGCCCGGGAGCTGCTGTTTCACCCGGCCCGTGCCAGGCTGTGGGATAACTTTGATTCCAACCAGCAGGAGACATTCCACATCCTCCCCATCCTCATCCACCCCACTTCCCTGGGCCCTACAATCAAATCCTGGATCCAAGCACAGCTCCCACTCTCCCAAGAGGATGGAGCTGACGTACCCGGTACTGCACGACCTCCTCATCCCTTTTCTGCTTGACCAGCACGATCTGCTCCTCCAGGCTGCGGTTCTGCATCCTCAGCCGGCTGACCTCGCCCTGCAGGGGCCTCAGGGCTTCCTTCATGCCCTGGATCTCCCCCTGCATCTCCTGCAGAGCCCCGCCGGCTCTGGCCCACGAAGCTCTCGAATTCCAGCGACAGCCTGCGGCTCTCCTGCAGGTACAGGTTGTCCTGGCGGCAGGGAGGAGCCTCCAGGCGCTGCCTCAGAACTTCCTTCTCCTTCTCGCAGGTCTCCTTCAGCTGGGACAGCTCCCCCGAGAGCTGCCCCGCCTGGCTCTGCAGCTCGCCCTGGTAGGCGGCGTGCTGGGAGAGGTCGTGCCGCCGGCTCTCCAGCTGGTACTGGCAGGCCACGCATTCCTTGGTCACCTTGAAGAGTTTCTGCTTGATCTGGCGGATCTCATCGCGCAGGTTGTCCCTCTCCAGCTCCACCTTGGCCAGCAGCCTGCAGGCCGCCTGGATCTCCTCGTGGGCATGGCGGATCTCCTGCAGCGCCGGCTCGCGCAGCTGCGCCAGCTCCGAGATCAGCCTGTCCCTCTCCCTCTCCAGCTCCTCCACCACCTCGATGCACTCCTGGAAATAATTCCCCAGCTCTTCCAGGCTCAGGCACCGGTGCTCTGGGGTGTCAGCACCCACAGGGCCGCCTGCTCCCTCTGTGTCCATGTCCGGTGGGATCCCTGCCCCATCTGCACTGTCTGGGATCCCTGCCCTGTCTGTGTCCATGGCCAGTGGGATCCCTGTCCCACCTTCATCCATGTCCAGGAGAATTCCTGATGTGTCCTCATCCACTGGGATCCCTGTCCCACCTTCATCCATGTCCAGGAGAATTCCTGATGTATCCTCATCCACTGGGATCCCTGTCCCGCCTTCATCCACATCCAGCAGAAT
>NW_005054436.1:1685012-1685530 GCF_000277835.1 Geospiza fortis | reverse complement strand
TGCTGTGTCCTCGTCCACTGAGATCCCTGTCCCACCTCCATCCACATCCAGTGGGATCTCTACCCCGTCTGCATCCATGTCCAGTGGGATTCCTGTCCCATCTGCATCCACATCCAGCGGGATCCCAGTCCCGGCTGCACCCTCATCCAGCTGAGTTCCTGGTGTGTTTATCTCCAAGGAAGGATCTCTGCTGGCAGCCTGCAGCTCCCGCCTGGAGTCTGGGCTGCCCCTGTGCAGGGGTTTAGATCCATTCCCTGCTGGATCCAACGGGCTGTGAGCACGTTCTGGGTGTGGAGCAGCTCCTTCAGCTGCTGCCTGTGGGGCTGGGGATGCTCTGGCTTCATCCAGCTGCAGCTCTGGAGGGGGCTCGGGCTGTGCCATCAGGTCCCTGGGAAGGAGAGGGGATGTGAACCAGAGCAGTGAGTGTAACAGGTCTCAGCCTTTCCTCCCCACCCTGAGAGACCCCCGAGCCAGGCGGTCCCACCATGGCCCTGCTGCTGTGACCATCCCTGTGTCAC
>NW_005054436.1:1684312-1685002 GCF_000277835.1 Geospiza fortis | reverse complement strand
ACGCTCTGGTGACAACTTGGGCCCGGAAAACAAGGAAACAAAAACCCATTAAAACCCTATTAACGTGTCTGGCTGCCACGGAGGAGGAGCGAGGGATGCAAACGCAGACCCCAAACCCAAGAACTGCTCCTGTCAGGACCAACCCACCCAGCGGCACCGACCTGCCCCGTGCGAGCCCTCCCTGGAAAACTGGCCGGGATTTTCTCGGTGTGCCATAACCTCACGGCACGGGAATGCGCTGCTGGAAGCCCGGCAGGCTCCGGGATGACTGAGACGGAGCAAACCCCACACGCAGAGCCCGGGGCGAGCGGCAGCGCCTGCAGCAGGAGCCGCTTTGCCGAGTCATCCGATCCCGGCATTGTCCCCAGCACGGCACCTGCGGCTGCCACCTCCAAACCCCCTCTCTGCCTTCTCCCGGCTGCTGCTTGGGGTAGGATGGACCCGACAGAGCTCGGGGACGAGCCGGGGTTTTCCTGCTGCCGCCAGGAGCCGGTGGGATCGGTGCGAGGATGCTCTCACCTCTCGGCCACGCTGCTGAGCTCATGTCTCGTCATTCCCTGAGGAATGAGCGCAGGCTGGCACTCACAGGCAGCCCTCGGCTCGGAGCAACGGCTTTGAGCAAAGAACTGATTTTCCCCGATAGTTTCTCTCCTAATAAGGCAGTTTTCGGCACTGCTGACACATCGCAGC
>NW_005054436.1:1682148-1683365 GCF_000277835.1 Geospiza fortis | reverse complement strand
ATGCGATTTGTGAGGCTGCATAGGTATTGGTTATCCATGGATTCAATCCAAATATCTCGGGGTCCTTTCCACGCCCCACAAACCCACAAACCCCAGTAATGGCAGAGCACAGCCTCTGCTTCCTCTTCCGCCCCAGAACCGATCCCTGCCACCCTTTTCCCTCTGTTTTGGGGATGCAGAAGGTGACATTTCTCTCTGCAAAGGCCCGTGGTGGCCGTGGTCACACTCCTGGGTGTCCAACAGCAACTCTGCCCTCACCCCCTTGGTTTCCCACCTCTGCCCACCCACAACTCTTCCCTCCCATGGTACCCATCCATGTATCCTAAACCCACATTTATCCATCATATCGCCAACAAATATTTATCCAAAACCCCAAATTTAGATATATTTTGCCACGCGGGCGTGGGTGCCTCATCCTGGGGTCACCGTTTGTCCTGCTGCTGGTGGTTGGTGGTGCTCCCCGAGCCTACCTCTGCCCGCTGCCTCTCCTGCCGTGCCCAGGAAGTCGGCACTCGCCTCTCAGGAAGTTTCAGCTTTACCGTGCCCCAAAAGCCGCCAGCAGCGCCCGGCACAGCGTGTGACATCGCCGGTGCCACCCCGCCGCTGCTGGCACCGCCACCTTGCCCATGGCTCGCTGGAAATCAGAAATCAGGTTTAAAATACCAGCGCTGGTCCATCCTTCGGGAACAGAGCTTTAAAAGGAAAAGGGAGATTTGAGTGGGGATTTTTTTTCTCTCTTTTTTTGGATCTCGTTGCTTTTTTCAGAGCGACACACCTTCTTTTTCTCCCTCTTTTTTTTTTTTTTTTTCCATGAAGCGCCTCTATTTTTGACTCAATCATAGAGGAATGCTGTTAATTCGCACAAGTTGGGTGTATAAATATCCATCTAAAGCTGTCAGTGCCAAGGGGAGAAACCTGCGGATCACACGGGCTGGGTCCAACAACCCTTGTAGGGCCTGGAGGGGACAATGACAGCGGCGAGCCCGGGCTGGGCTTCATCTGATGAGCTGCCAAGGGCAGGGTGGGGAGTGAGGAGGCTCAGCTGTTCCCAGTAAGAGGATACCCCGGCCCAGGCCCCGGCACGGGGATGTTTTGTGGATATAACCAGGCAACAGCCGGCCCCGGTGTCCCCGGTGTCCCCGGCAGGGCCGGGCCGTGCAGGGAGACGCCGCCGGCAGCGAACAAAGCGGACTTTGCTCCGGTAAAAAGAGATGGCC
>NW_005054436.1:1681473-1681984 GCF_000277835.1 Geospiza fortis | reverse complement strand
TTCCTGGTGGTGTTTTCCTTCCCGGCTCGCTCGGCAGATCTGCCCCGAGGGCAGGGACACCAGCCTGGCACTGCCACGGCAGCTCCGTCCCCGGGCAGAAAAATAAAAAAGCTGCTGGGTTTCAGATCCTCCTGTTGGGAATGTGTCGGAGAGGAGTGTTGAAAAAACACTGAAATGTTCCAAATCAAGCGTTTCACAAGAAATGCAGATGCCTGGGCTCAGGTGCTTGGTAAAACGGAAGGGTTGGAATCATTCTGTGCTTCTGCAATGCATCAGTGCTCTGAAAAAGAACATTTCCTCCCAATCTTTGTGCGATCTTTAGGGATAGGATGGGAGAACCAGCCCGACGTCGGGGCTCTGGCAGCCCTGGCAGTGCTGTGGGGTGTCCCACAGTGGGATCCCAGCTCCCGTGGGATTCCAGTAGAGGGGATTTAGGATCGGGGCTCTGGCAGTGCTGTGGGGTGTCCCACAATGGGATCCCAGCTCTTGGTGGGATTCCACTAGAGGGGAT
>NW_005054436.1:1678295-1680626 GCF_000277835.1 Geospiza fortis | reverse complement strand
TGTCCCACACGGCACCGAGGCCGTGCTGCCATTCCCCCGGGTTTTTCCCTTCTCGGAAAGGCTCAGGATGCTCCCACAGGAGCGGGAGATGCCTCTTGCGGCCGCCTGTCCCTGTCACCACGACCCGGGTGATGCTCCTGGGCCGTGCCAGAGCTGTCCCTGTCACCACCACGGAGCTGGGAAGGAAAGACCCTGATTGTTGTTTATTCATCCCATTCCGTGTGCCCGACCCCTGAGCAAGGACACCAGTGCCTCCCTTTGCCTGTGACATTTTTAAAACCCGTTTTTACAAGCGAGCTGATTCACCAGCAGTCCCCGCGTCCCAACGATCGCGGCCCAGGCTCCGCGCTGGCTTTTTCCATGCCCTGGGGCAAGAACCGGGCAGCAGGAGGGGTTTGGGGCCAGCAGCTCCTGCTCGGGGCTCAGAGGGATGCGGGAGGACCTTGGCCCGGCGTTAATGAGTAATGAGGGAGCAGCCAGGGCTCCGTGTCTGGAAACGGGGGCAGGGGAGGGATGAGCCCAGCCCGGCTGCAGGAGCTGCTGGGGCTGCTCAAGTGTGATGCCATCACTGCCAGCTCATGGTTTGGCCGCTTTATTCGGGATTTCACTTGCCAGGGATCCCCGTTTCACCCGGGGGACGTGGCAGAGTCTCTGCCTCCCCTGTGCCTGGCTCTGGTAGGAGCTGAGCTCTTGTGGGAGCTGCTGTCCCCAGCAGAGTCCTGTGATCCTGGCCCTGCTGGAGCTCTCTGGGAGATTTCGGAGGCTCTCCATGAAGTCCTGGAATTTCTAGGGCTGGGACAACCTTCCTCTTCACCTTCCTCTTCACCTCCCTGCTGTGCTTCCCTCGCCCCTCTGATGGGAGCTCTCCCTGCAGTGTAATTGATCCTCTCCCCCGCTCTCACTGTGAATATTTGGACAATGCTCCATTACTCTGTGCAGAAATGTTTTTCAAACTGGTCCTGCTGCCACACGAGGAGAGGAAAGATGAAAAATGGGATTTTTACAGTCTTTTTTGGAGGCTAACGACTCGGAAGTCGGAGCCAGCAGCAGAAAGTCAACACAAACACCTTAATTGGGGATTAGGATCTCCTCAGTGCAGCTCAGCTCGACGTGGGTCAGCAAAACCCGGGCAGCAGTGACACTCTCAGCCTCCATCGTGGAAAAGAATCAACCCCTGGCACCATGGAGGGGCACAGAAATTTCTGCTCAACTCCTTCCAGTGCTCATTTCAATCTTGAGTTTGGGTTCAGATGGGCAAAGGGGAGGGGGGATGTGAGGCAGGGACACAAAACCCCAGCAAATCCCAGCCTTTCCTCAGATTTCACCCTGGGTTTGGAGCCAAATCCCCATCCTGGTCACTGGTGCTGCTGGGAAGCAGCAGGATGCTCAGGTTTGCACAGCCCACAGGATCCAAGAGCCTGAATCCCACAGGAGATGCTGATGTGCTGGGGAGGCTGAGGGATGGAGAAGCTTCTTGCTTCAGAAACCTTTCCAGGCATTTCCAGCAGCTGGCAAACTCCTCCGGGCGTGTGGCCAGGCCCTGGGAGTGTCCGGGAAGGATGTGGCTCCAACAGAGCCAGCAGGAAACACAGGGACCCAAACCCCTGGGAGCCAGGAGCCTGGAAATGCAGCAGAAACCAGCTGAGTTCTTGTTGGGATCCTTCCCTTGGCTTTGCCACGTTCCTGTCACCGACCTGCTGCTGCTCCAGCCCAGTTCCCTGCCCGTCCTCTTATCCCCTCTCAGCTGATCAGAGAGAAATGGAATGGTTTATGTTGGGATGGAACTTAAAACTCATCTTGTTCCAACTCCCTGCCATGGCAGGGACATCTTCCACTGTCCCAGGTGCTCCAAGCCCCGTCCAGCCTGGCCTTGGGCACTGCCAGGGATCCAGGGGCAGTCACAACTGCTCTGGGCACCTGTGCCAGGGCCTCATCACCCTCACAGGGAAGGATTTCCTCCTGAAATCTAATCTAGATCAGCTTGGAGTGGCCATGCTCCTGAGCAACACCAGGGCAGTGAAATCCTTCCCCAGATTCCCTTTCCCAGGCAGCCCCTGGAGCTCCCCCGGCCTCAGGCAGAGCCTGGAGAGCCACGCCAGGAGGCTGAACCCCCTCACCCCGTGTCATTCAATTTTCAGGAGCTGATTTGTCATCAGCAGCAAGCAGCAGCGCGGCACAGGACGGAGCACCGTGTCCCCCTGGGCGCTGCCGCTGGTGACAAGGGCGAGTGTCACCCCCGGGCTGTCCGGTGAGGAACGGGCGGTGGCTGCGGGATGGGGGGCGAGGGCAGGACAGGGCTGGGAGGGCGAGGGCAGGGCACGGCTGGCAGCG
>NW_005054436.1:1673718-1677709 GCF_000277835.1 Geospiza fortis | reverse complement strand
GGCTCGGGAGGGACGGAGGGAGCAGGTGAGGAGCGGGAGGGGAGGTGGCCACGGTGGCACTTACGGAGGGGTCACAGTGGTGCCCATGGTGGCACTTAGGAGGGGTCATGGTGGTGGCCATGATGGCACCTAAGGAGGGGTCATGGTGGTGGCCTCAGTGGCACTTAGGAGGGGTCATGGTGGTGGCCACAGTGGCACTTAGGAGGGGTCATGGTGGTGGCCATGATGGCACTTAGGAGGGGTCATGGTGGTGGCCATGATGGCACCTAAGGAGGGGTCATGGTGGTGGCCATGGTGGCACCTAAAGAGGGGTCATGGTGGTGGCCATGGTGGCACTTAGGAGGGGTCACGGTGGTGGCTATGGTGGCACCTAAAGAGGGGTCATGGTGGTGGCCACAGCAGAGGTGGATGAGGAAGTTTCAGGGTGCTGCTCAAAGAGGTCTCAAGGTGGTGGCCACGGTGGTGGCTGAGGAGGGTCATGGTGGTGGCCACAGAGGGGTTGGAGTGATGGCAAAATGTTGGGTGGTGGTCAAGGGAACAGGGAAAGTGGGGTTGGGGTGGTGTTCACAGCGCTGGCCAAGGCGGTGGGCAAGGAGGAATGAGGTTGGTGGCTGTGGAGGGCTCAGGGTGGTGGCTGTGGCCAAGGAGGAGTCACAGCAGTGGCCATGGAGGAGGTGGTGAAGGAGAGGTCAAGGTGGTGGCCATGGAGGCCGAGGAGGTGTTACAGGGGAAGCCAAGGAGGGTCAGGCTGCTGACCATGGAGGTGGCCAAAGAGGGGTCACCATGGGGGCTGAACAGGAGTTGAGGTGGTGACCATGGATGTGGCTAAAGAGGGGGCACAGGAGGGGCACAGGTGGGGTGGTGTTGCTGGCCGTGGTGGCAGCAGTGGGTGAAGGAGGTGGCAGTGGTGGTGGCAGTGGTGGTGGCAGTGGCCGTGCTGGCAGTGGTGGCAGCACACTGGGTAGGTTCTCCTGCGCTGAGTCAGAAGGTCACTGGGGCTGAGGGAAATCTGGAGGGATGCCAGCCGCTGCCACCTCCTCCTCCTCCTCCTCCTGGGCAGGGTGTTTGCGTGCTCCAGGTGTGGCCCTTCCTGCCCCAGATATGGCCCTCACCCGGCCCCTTGGTGGCTGCTGCCTCCACGGCCCGCTCACGTCCCTGCCACCTCGGCCAGGACAGCCCTGCAGGGGAAGCTGCTCTGGGTCCCCTCATCCTGGAGCTGTGTTTTGGGGATCCAAGGGCTCAGCCAGGGAGCTTTGGCAGAGCCATGGGTGCTGGCTTGTCTGGTCTTGCTCCTCTCCTCAGCGCTCTTTTGGCAGTAGTGGATGTCCCAAGGAGGGAGGCATCACCCCAAAATCCTGTCCCACCCCGCAGTGTCGGGGACACCGTCTGTGTCACACCCCTGCCCTCCCTGCAGGCACCTCTGGCAGGGATGTTTTGGCTCTTTTGCCAAGGGAGAGGCCTCTCCTGTGGCACTCAAGCACAGCAGGGTGTCAGCTGGGACTTTCTTCCTCAATTTGCTGCAGGGAGTGAATTTCCATGCATGCTGTGTGGAGAAGCACACGGGGATCTGTGCTAGGACAGGAGCGGCTGTGGAAAGGGAAAAGAGGCTTGGGAAGAGCTGAGCTCTCTCCTGGGCTGATCCATCAGATGCTGCTGGTGGTTCCTTCCCAGCTCTCCGTGTGTGGACGCCGCTGCCACAGCCCAGCACTGAAACCTGAGCAGAAAAAACGAGATGTGCTGGAGCATGTGATGTTCCTCTTCACGGCAGAAACGCCCCCAGAAGCTCTGCCAGCCCTTTTTTTCCATTTTTTTTTCCCTTCCCCTGAAGTTGTACCGTTCACCAGCTAATCCTCAAAATGCCAAGTCACGGCCTGTCAGGGTCACAGCTCGGGGACCTCGCTGTGGCAGCTGGTGCCAGCCAGGGCTCTGGCACTGCACTGCCACGCTGCTGTCCCATCAGATCCATCCAGGAGAGCTCTCCTGAGTGCCCACAGCCCGTGCTGGTGATGGAGGGGCCGTTCAGTGCCCCAGCCCGGGGATCTCTTCCCCTCTGTCTGCGCTTTTGGGACGGGAGGTGCCCCAAATTCCCTCCCACCTGCCCTGGTGTGGCGGGAGATTCAGCACGGACGTGCAGCGGTTGCAGCTTGCCCGTGGGACTGAATCAGCCTCCCCGTGCGGTTCCAGCATGGAGAGCACGCCAGGAACCCCTCCCTGCTCCCTGCTCCCTGCTCCAGCGCCTCCGCTCCGCTGCGCCCTCCAGCACACACCGGGTTACCGGCATCCATCCCCGGCATCCACCCCCGGCATGGGGACGGCGTTTCCCCGGGGGATGGGGGTCAGGATGCCTCAGGAGGATCCCCGGAGGATGCCTCAAGGTGCTGGGCAGGGCTGTGGGAAGGAAGGAGTGTTAGCCCCTAAGGGTGTTTTCTGGGGTGCAGAGCCGACATCACCAGCCGAGCCTTCCTGCAGCGGGGCCGGCTGGGAATTCTTCCGAACATCAGCTGGGAGCTGTGGGAGGGGGAGAGGGGAGAGCTGTGGCAGGCTCTGAGTGCCCTCAGCGTTCCCCGTGTCCGTGTGGTGCCGGGGATGTTGGATCAGGCCCGTGACCCATCACCCTGCCCTTCCCCAGGTGGGTTTGGGACAGGGCATGCCCGCCCATCCTGGGGTGGGAGGGCTCCAAGGGATGGGAGAGAGAGAGAGAAAATTCAGAATTCATCCCAGGGCTCATCCTGGGCATCCACCCGCTGTGCTGTGGGTGCTGGTGAGGTTGGCATTGCTCAGCACTGAAACCAGGCAGAGGGAGGATGAGAATTTCCACTTTGGATCAATCCCGTGGCTCCCTGGCTATCAGCAACCCCATCTCTGGCTGCCCAAACAGCTGAGCTGGGAGGAAAGGCTCCCTAATCCCCCTCCATCAGCTGCCTCTGGGGGACACCAGCGGCTCTGGGGTGGGGGGATGGCTCCATCCCAGCTGGAATTGCATCCTCTGGATGCTGTGCCCTGTTTGGGTGCAGGTGCTGTCCCAGCCGTGTTTATTTCCACAATAACCTTCGGAGGCAGAGCAGTGATTGAGTCCCAGGCTGGGAGCTGAGCAGCTGGGCCGTGCCAAGGGTCAAACACACAGCAGGGATTTGGGGTGCCCGGCTGTTGCCCCTCCCTGGGCTGGATTTCTGGGTGCAGAGGTGTGAGCACAGCTCTGGGATGAAGGATGAGCTGCTGCTGGGATCCAGTGCTTTCAGTCTGGTTTGTTTGGCTGCTGCTTTATCCAGCTTTCACAACATTCCTCTTAATTCCTTGATGAAGTAAAGGAATCGATGTTCCAGAAATATTAAATTAGGGTTGGCCTTTTTTTTTCTTTTTTTTTTTCCTTTTTTTTTTCCTTTTTTTTTTTCTTTTCCTTTTTGATGCCAGCTCAGTCCAGCAGCAATGATTTCCTGAACTGGGCTGGGGGATAGTGATGTTAAAAATAAAGCTTTCAATGCTCACAGCTGCTTTGTAGCAGCAGCAAGTGCTTGCTGGGACCGGGGATTTGCCATGTGCAGGGTGAGCAGAGGGTGGAGGGGCTGGGCTGTGCTGGGGATCGTGCTCAGCTCCTTCATGGAAAGCGTTTTTAAGCACTGGGAGGCGTTCAAGAAACAGCTGGACGTGGCACTCAGCGCTCTGGGCTGCCTGACAAGGTGGGGTTTGATCACAGGTTGGCTTTGATGATCTTGGAGGGTTTTTCCAACCTTAACAATTCCGTGATTCTGCGCTGGTGCCATTTGAGGCCACGGGGTGCACGTGAGCCCTCAGGAAAATGTGGGGCCGAGCTGTGGAATCTCCCTGGACAATGATTTCCTCCATCCTCTGCTGCCACGCAGGGTTTGGTGTAAACACAGTTGAGCTCAGGAGGAGAGGGGAGAGGCGTGGGGATTGCTCCGTGTGTGTGTGGGAAGGAGTTTGTTAATCTGCCAGAGGCACAGAGTGACACTTCAGCAAATGTGAGCAGCAG
>NW_005054436.1:1671134-1673697 GCF_000277835.1 Geospiza fortis | reverse complement strand
CTGGCCTGGCCTGGCACCGGCGAACAAAGAGAGGTGTGTCTGCAACCACAGCTATTCCACCTGGAGACAAGCGGGAGGATTTCTCCTGAGAATAACGTTCCATAAGATCCGATAAAGCGATTTCAGCGGGGTCATGTTTCCCCCGTGGAAGGGAGCTCTGGTTTCATAAGACAATATCATCATTGACTCCAGCTCCGGCAGCGATGGGAACAGAACCCGCTGCAAGGTGAAGAGCTGGGCAAGGATGAAGTGAAAAACCATTTCCCTGCCAAGCAGGAGCCAGAGCCTTGGGCTGGGAGTGCTGTGCATGGGTAAAATCCACCTGACCCTGAGCAGGGAGCTGCTCTCCCTGCACCTCTGGGGGCTGGAGCTGGACCTGTCATCAGCAGAGCCGGTCTGGACTCCGGCTGGAGCAGGAAATCATTTGAAACCCTTCTGGTTATGTATTTCTGTTAATGATTGGGGATCTCAAGTGGGGTTTTTGTGTTACCTTTGCCTCGCTGAGCTTTACTTCCCCGTGAAGGGAACAAGGGCTGAATTCCTTTCTCATTCAGGCAGCTCAGCTCCTGCTCTGTGTTTGCTGGGAGATGGGGTCAGGTTCAGAAAACTCCAGAAGGAGGGGGTGAAACAGCAGGAGAGATGGACAGAGCACCAGGAGGGACAGATCTGCCCCCTGTGACAGCACAGAAGGGTCCTCATGCCTGGGCTGGCCTCTCTGACCGAGGGAATGTGTGGCTTTGTGAAGATCAGATGTGCTTGGGGCAGTCACGCTGTGCTGACCAGATCTGTATCTCATGAACAGCTTCTCTGCTGCTCCAAGCTCTTATCAGAGCTCTCTCAGTGAATCAGACCAGGGGTTTCTGGCCTGGAGAAGGGATTCTGCCTGCAATCTCTGGTCCCCAGCTCCCCAAGGGAGGCTGAGGGTGCTTCCCCTCCCCTCCCCTTTGGGCTGCACTGAGGTTCTAACACAGAGCAGGGAATTGGGGTGCTCAGCTGTGCCCAGGCTCGCTGAGCCAGATTTCTGCTCACAGCAACACCAGCTCTGGCATGCAGGATCACAGGGGTCCTGCCCTCAGCTTTCAGGGTGGGTTGTGCCCTGAAGCAGCAATGGGGCAGCTCAGTGGGGTCCGTGGGGACGCTGAACCCCCCCAGTGCTGCTCCCAGCCCCCCAAATCGGGCAGGGACTGAACCACGAGGCTCAGCTGCAGCTCCTCGTGGCTGTGTTGCCCCATCACAGAGAAGCCACTGGGTATTTTTGGCTCTCACGGGGTGCCCGGGGCTGGCTCCTCCCGGAGCTCTGCAGGCACAGCCCGGGGGCGGCGGCGCCTCGGTGGCCGCGTTCGGTGCTGGCACAGAGAGAGGGAGGGAGGCAGGCTGTTTTGGGAGTGCAGGGGGAAGTGTCTCCCTGGATCTGGGGCAGGCTCCAGCCCCTGCTCCTCCCAGGGACAGAAACGCAAGAGCTGCACCGGGAGATTTGTTCTGGTGGCTGCAGAGGAGCCCCTGGGGCACTGGGTGGGTCCATGGTTTGGGATGGACATCCCAGGGATGCTGAGAGGTGCTGGGCAGTGGGAGACAGCCTCGTCCCAGCCTGGCTGACCAGAGGAGGAATGATGTCCCACAGTCTCTGGGCACAGATCAGTCACTCTGATCTGCTGCTCGTGTGACCATGGCCTTGTTTCATCCCCGCTGCCCCAAGGTGGAAGGGCTGCCCTGTGAACAGGAGTGGAAAACAGGGAATATTTCCCCACTGGATCCCCTCATCTCCCACAGCAGATGGGGCAGCAAACCCATGGGGACGGTCCCTGCCCAGCTGAGCGTGCCCTGGGCACCCAACCAAGCTGCTGAGGAGCTGAACCATCAATATTTCCATTGCTGAGGAGAAGGCTGAAGTCCAAAGAGTAAATCGGTGCCGATCACCTCGGGAGGTCAGGACAAAGCTGCTGGTTGATCTTTAATTTTTTCCTTTCTTTCTTGCGCCACCTCCCCGGTTCTGTGCCTTTCCCACAAAACCCTCCTTCCTATTTATCCCAGCCTTTGATGAATCACCTAAGGAACACAAACATTGCCAGCAGAAATTGCCCACCACTGCCTGCCTAGCTGACCCCTCCCTGCCCTCGCAGCATTTAATGTTCTAATTAAAAACCAGGAGGGAAAAGTGGCCCTGGGGAAGGGGCCGTGGAGGGGCTTGGCCGGGGGGCGTGGGCAGATTTTGGAGCAGCAGTTCCCGGGGCTTTTCTGCGAGCCCTGGAGCAGGGAGAGGCTGAGCTGTACGGGACAGGGTAGGAAGGTGCCGGCAGTGTGAGCAAGGTGCTCGTGACTCTCCCCAGAGCCAGGAGAGGCCGTGGGGAGGGCGCCGGGGGCTGCCACCCACGCCAGGCCGGCGTGTGGGTGCTCGCCCCGGCTTTGGGCAGCGGCAGGACCCAGGCCGTGGCCTCGGGCGCTTTGCTGCAGCCTTGGCAGTCCTGTCCTAACCCTGTCCGGGCTGGGGGAGGTCTCCCCATCCCCAAAACCCACCGAGGGGGCAGGGTTGGAGCAGCTGGAGCTGGGGACAGCCAGCAGCGGG
>NW_005054436.1:1669652-1670602 GCF_000277835.1 Geospiza fortis | reverse complement strand
AGCCGTGGGCTGGCCGCGCTATCGGGACGGGATCAGCTGGATTAGTGACTGATTTGTTTTCCAAGTGGGATCCCAATTAGTGACTGATTTGTTTTCCAAGTGGGATCCCAATTAGTGACTGATTTGTTTTCCAAGTGGGATCCCAATTAGTGACTGATTTGTTTTCCAAGTGGGATCCCAATTAGTGACTGATTTGTTTTCCAAGTGGGATCCCAGCGTCGCCTTCCTCCCCGGCCCCCCGCTCCCACCCCGTGCCTCAGTTTCTCTCTCTGTGCCGCGGGGATCTGGGAGGGTTTGCAGGGGCTGCTCCCCCCTCGCTCTGCGCGTCTGTCTGTCCGTCCGTCTGTCCGCACACCGATTGCCCCGCTGCTTTACGCTCCGTCTCTATGGATGCTGGAAAGCCCAGCAGGAAGCAGGGACCGAGGTCTGTCCTGCAGGGACCAGGAGCAGGGAAAGGATCCCACACCTGGCTGGACCCACGCGTGGATCAGTGAACCCCGTGGGGTGCCTGGAGAGCTCCCTCCGTGGTTCCCCCATCAGGGCAGGGGGATGCCAGCAGGGAAGGTCTCTGGCAGTAACATCGTCCCCATCCCGGGGTTGCTGACTCTCCCAGTGGTGTCATTAAACTGTCCCCGTGTCCCCAGCCCAGCCCGAGGCAAGGAGGAGCCTTGGGAGGTGCGTGGGCAGGAGCACAGGAGCGGGTTAGCAGCACCCAGGGGTAACTGGGGGGTTTTCCCCCACCAGCCCTGTGGGATCCTTGGCCCTGCTGTCCCTCCTGCCCTGCTTCCCTTCACAGGCAGCAGCCAGCCAGGTGTGAGAGGCCAGGGCAAACAGGGCCTGGAGTCAGCTCTGCACAGGCCAGAGGACAAAACCATCGGAGCAAAACCATCCCAGAGGTGGGACCTGGCATGGGGAGACCCCGCAGGTGCACAGGGAGAGGGAGCAGGAAT
>NW_005054436.1:1669100-1669625 GCF_000277835.1 Geospiza fortis | reverse complement strand
ACTGAGGCAGGAGGTCACACATCACCCGTGGCCGTGCTGGGACAGCATCTCCTTCACTGCAGGCTCTCCTCATCCTCCCCCGGGTGGCTGCAGGCTCCTCTGGTCGTGCTGTCCATGCAGGAAGGGCTCGGTACCATTGGCCAGGCAGGGCTGGAGCTGCAATCCCCGGCACATCCTCACCCTTTCCTTGTCCCATTCCTGCCCAGACCTCCATCTCCTGTCCATCCCCTGCCAGCCTTGGCTGTCCCTTGTCCATCCCGAACCAGGACCGTGCCTCCCTTCCCCAGGAAAGCCCTGCTGCATGTGGGATGCCCCGGAACGGGCGGGATGTGGGACCGGTACAGCCGGGGCAGACCCCGGGAGCCGAGGGCTGCCTCTGGGGCTGAAGGCCGTGGGGTGGAAGGTGCTGAGAAAACATGGGGCGAGTTGTGTTTGTTCTCTGCCACGGCTCCATGGCAACGGCGCGGCGGCCACAAAGCCAAAGAATTTGCATTGTGTCGCTTCAGCGTTTCGGAGGGATCACCG
>NW_005054436.1:1666352-1667985 GCF_000277835.1 Geospiza fortis | reverse complement strand
GCAGGGAGGGGACCTGCCCTGTGCCTCTGGGTTATCCCCCGCCCCGTCTTGGTGGCAGCTCCTCTCCGTGTCCGTCCCCATGGGAGGATCGGCACCTCCGCAGCGTTTCCCTGGAAAAGCCCCGCGGCGTTGGGAGCTGCTTGCAAGGACGGGGGATCCGTGCACGGAAAAAACCTGCAACGTCTTGTCCTTAATCCGTCTGCCGGGCTGGCTCCTGCGGGGAGCCAGGTGCCTGCTGCGACAGGCAACGCCTCCGCCGTGGCAAGAGCACCCGGTGCCCTGCAAACAGCGGGGGGACAGCCAGCCCGGAGCACCGGAGGGGCCGGAGACACCGAGGGGAGGCCATCAGG
Source organism: Geospiza fortis (assembly GCF_000277835.1). NCBI lineage: Eukaryota > Metazoa > Chordata > Aves > Passeriformes > Thraupidae > Geospiza > Geospiza fortis. The sequence goes on along the minus strand of NW_005054436.1, from coordinate 1,667,635 downwards.
GAGCGGCAAAGCTCCGGGGAATGGAAGGAGGAGGTGTTGGTGGCCCACCCCTGGTCACAGTGCCACCGGTGTCACCCTGTGTGTCTCTTCCCCTCTCCCGCCCTGCGCTCCCCAGCTGGGATGTTCCCGCCCGGATCCGGCTCCTGCCGGGGGAAGGTGTTATTTACCTTCAAACCTGTTCGGTGGCTTCTCCGGGGTGGGGACGCGGTGGGATGGAGGCTCTGCAGGGATGAGGCACTGCCGGGCACTGGGGTGGTCCTGCCCCGGGACCCCCTCTGCTCTGCTACCCGGGGCTGGGATAACTCAGGGAGCAGGGGACACTCTGTGGCAGCTCAGGGCTGGCTCTGGGACACTGGGACAGCAGCGAGGTCAGGGCCCGTTGCACAACCCTCAGTGCTCCTGTCATGACAGGAGCCATGGCTGGAGGCGACTGGAGCCACGGCTCTGCTCCAAGTGGGATTTCACCCCGCACCAGCTCCTTCTCCAGGGCCTGCTGGCTCACCGAGGTGAGACCAGGCAGCTTTCTGCGCTGTGATTTAGAGGAAGAAAGAAAAAAAAAACAATCCAAGTTTGTTTTCCCAGTTGAAATTAATTTTAGTTCAGGCTCTGCGTGGGATCGTGTTTGAGAGCCGAGCCAGCAGCGTGGATGGGGTGGTGTTTATTTGCTTGGTGGAGATGTTTTCCTGGCTGGAGCAGCCCCCCAGGTGTGGCCCAGGGCAGGCTGGCAGCAGGGGCTGTGTGGCCAGAGCCACTGTCAATATTATTTTTGCTCTTACCCTGCCTGCAGTGCTCCGGGTCCCCCGGGGTGTTGCAGGGCGTGGATGCTGTGCTGAGACAAGGATTTGAGAAGCAGATTGGTTGCCTTTAGGGGCTCCCAGACACCCTAAAGAGTTCAAGGTTGCAAAGGGAGCAGAGGGACAGGATGCTGGAGCAGAAGGGCTGGATAGGGTCCCTTCCAAATCAGAATATTCTGTGATACTGGAGCACAGCTCTGTCAGGGTCCATCCGCGTCCTGACAGCTCCATGGGGCTCTCAGGAACGGGGTTCACGGTGCACCCCACTGGTGTGATCAAGCAGAGCAGTCCCCAGGCCTGGATGGTGCTGGGAGGGACCCCCAGAACGGGGGGAGAGCAGCAGCCCCGTGGGGCAGGGGGGCTTCTGGCTGCTCTGGCTGCTGAGAGCAGCGCACAGGTTCCCTTGGGGACCTCGCAGCCCCTTCCCGCCCGGCTGGCAGCTCCCCCTCCTCCCCATTTTTGGGCGGTGAGTCAGTGGCGGTGGAGGGG
>NW_005054436.1:1663936-1665951 GCF_000277835.1 Geospiza fortis | reverse complement strand
GGGGCGGGGACACCGGCTCCAAAGCGGGCGTGTTGCTACCGGCAGCGGCTGCAGCTGCAGCGGCTTCCCCAGCCCACCGGGACCTCTCTCCCTCCTGGGTTCCCCCCGTTTCCAGCAGTTTCACCGTGTGTTGGCAGAGCCGGGGTGAGGCCAGCCGGGTGAGGATGATGAGGTAGCGAAAGTCACAGGGAGTGGGAGAAGTGGAGCTGCCACGAGGCTCCTCTGTGCCCCGGCTCAGCCCTGGATTTTCTTTTGGGAGGTCGCAGCTCCTCCTCAGCGGTGTCACACTGGAGAGGAAAACTTCTCCATCAGTGAGGGATGTTCTCCAGGTCCTGCGTGGGCAATGGGCCACAGGCAGGGAGGTGGAGCAGGGCCAGGCTGGCTGCCAGCACCTGGAATGTCCTCACAGCCCTGGAAGCAGCTTCCACCTGTGCTGCCATCAGCAGATCCATGGGGCTGAACTCGGCTGTGCCTGGGCCCTGCACCAGCAGCTCAGGAGGGGCTGTGTCCCTTTACTGGGGGCACTCCTGGTGCCATGGAGGGGGGCCTGTGCAGTCCCTGGTGCCATGGAGAGGGGTCTGTGCAATCCCTGGTGCCATGGAGAGGGGTCTGTGCAATCCCTGGTGCCATGGAGGGGGGTCTGTGCAATCCCTGGTGCCATGGAGGGGGGTCTGTGCAGTCCCTGGTGCCATGGAGGGGGCTCTGTGCAGTCCCTGGTGCCATGGAGAGGGGTCTGTGCAGTCCCTGGTGCCATGGACGGGGGTCTGTTGCAGTCCCATCCCTGTGGGCAGAGCTGGAAGGCTGGACCCTGACCTGTGGAGCCAGGAGCAGTGTCCCTGCCAGCTGCCACCACCCGTGGCCCTTTCTGGGCTCAGGCTGCCCAGAGCAGCGGGCAGGGCTCAGCTCGGCACGTGGCTGCCTGCTTTGTGCATCCTCAGCCCTTTAATTATGTCCCTTTTGCACTTGTGCTGTGAAAAGGGCTGGGGAACCTCTGCCCACCCCCACCAGCACCTTCTGGGGGGCGTGTGGGCAGCAGGGCCCATCCTGCCCGTGCTGGAGCAGGTGCTGGCTCAGGCACAGCCAGGGAGCTGCTGCTGTTTGGGGCCATGGCCATGTTGGAATTCCAGGGAAGAAATCCTCACTGAGCCCGGAGCTGCCTGGCTGGGGACACAGAGATGTCCTTCACAAGGTCAAACTGTCCCTCGGGCTGCACAGGCACTGCTGGGACCCTGCACTGGGTGAGCCCACCCTGCACTGTGCTGGAACAGACCCTGGGCACAGCCCTTGGGGAGCTGCAGGGCAGGGACAGAGGGTTTGGCACAAGGACACGGCTGCCTGCTGGGTAAACACTGGGTGCTGTTCATTCTTGGGGTAAAACCCCTGTAAATGGGGGGGATGGAGCTCCCAGAGGCGCTGGGCACCCACTGCCCTCCATGGTGGGGACAGTGACTGGCAGTGCCAGGGCAGTGGCACTGTGTGACCGCCTGGCATTTCTGCCCCAGCTTTCACCTGCCTCCGCAGCAGCAGCTGGAGCTACTGGTTAGACTGGTCGCAGAGCTGGTTTTCCCCCGATGCTGCCAGCCCTTGTGACCGTGACGTGGCCCTGTCCCTAAGGACAAACAGCCTTGGCCCGTCCTGTGTTCCCTGCCGGGAATGGGGCTCTCCTGGCAGGGTCCTGGGGGGCACTGGGGACGGGCTGGCATGGGGAATGTCACCCTGCTGCCTGTGCTGTGTCATAGCCAAGGTGCAAAACCTCCCAGTTCCTCCCAGTTGGCCGCACTGTTGTGGAAGGGAGCGACTGGTTTGCAGCGCTGCTGTGCCCAGCAGGGTCCTGGGGAGTCCCGGGGGTCCAAGAGGGAGGAGTAGGGGAAATGCTGGCCCCGAGCCTGGAAGAACAGATCCCTGTGGTCTGTGCCGTGCGTGGGAGGAGGCGGGAGGGCCGGGGGCCAGAGGAGGGGCCCCCTCTTCCCTTCTCCCGCGGCCGAGGAGCGCGGTGGGCGCAGCTGGGACTGTCC
>NW_005054436.1:1660054-1663255 GCF_000277835.1 Geospiza fortis | reverse complement strand
TGGACACACACCACGGCTGCCTCGCTGCCTGCGTGGGCTGGCCCTTGGGGGTGCAGGGACACGGGGGGCACAGGGGATGCGGGGTGCTGGGTGTTGTTGGTGATGTGAGCAGCAGGTGCCCCTGGCCCTGGGGTGCCAGCCCCGACGGCTTCCTGCGCTCGCCCTTCCCCTCCTCAGGATTGTTTTTGTTTTTTTCTGGGCAGGAAGAGTTTGAGGCTTCGCTCAGGCGTGGAGCTGGCAGGGCTGTGCCACGGTGCTGCAGTGCCAGGGCTGGGTGATGCCAGGGCTGGGCGATGCCAGGGTAGCCCGTGGTGGCTGTGGGGAAGGGGCTGCCAGGCTGGGAGTGGAGGCTCCGTGCTGCCCCAGGCGTGACTGATCGGGTGTTCAGCATCCAGCGGGGTTTGCAGCAGGGATTTGGGTCCTCTGGGATCTCTGCCGCTGGACGTGCCTCAGTTTCCCTCTTCTGTGCAGTTCCCAGCCTGCCAGGGCATGGGGGGAGTCCCTGCTCTTGGGGTGATGAGCGAGGCCTGGGAATGACGCAATGCTCCGAAGGGAAATTCATCATCCTCATCCTCGTTCCCTCCACATTTAATCCCCTCCCGTGCTGCCCCTTCCCTGCTCAGCTTCCCTCAGCCCCACACAATTCAGGGGTGAATAACGAGGTCCTGTTACCTCGTTAGCTCCTCAGGAAGCCGCTGGGGAAGGAGGGTGGTCCCACATCTCAGGGAGAAAAGCAGCAGAGACATCCTGACTCCGGAATATCGACCGGGCGCAGGATGGAATTTCTCTCGGTGTTCCAGCACCCTGTTTGGAGCTGAGCGGGATAACATCACCCCGGGGTGGCTGTCACCACCCGGTGCTGTCCCCTGTGGGTGGGTTGGCAGCGTGGCCGTGTCCCCCCAGCCCAGCTGACCCTGCTGTCCCCGCAGGCGCTGCCAAGGGCGAGGGTGAGAAGCGGCTGAGCGTGCAGTACACGGCGGGCCAGGAATGTCCCGACAACGTCTTCTTCCCCAGCACGCGGCCCCCGCACCTGGAGGAGCTGCACAACCAGGCCCAGCAGGGGCTGAAATCCCTGCAGCACCAGGGTAGGTGTCCCCAGCTCCAGGGTGGCCTTGGGGACACGGTGGAAGGGCTGTCCCCAGCTCCAGGGTGGCCTTGGGGACACGGTGGAAGGGCTGTCCCCAGATCCTGGCTGGCCGGGCGGTGTGGGTGGCGCACGGGGCTGAGCAGAGTCCAGTGCTGGTGGCTGGGCTGTGCAGGGGGCACTGCCAGCTCAGCAGCTGCTTCCTTCGGATCCCCTGGAGGGTTTTACCTTCTGTTTTCCCTCCACAGAGAAGCAGAAACAGACCAAAAGTGCCTGGGACCACGGGGACACCAGCAGCCTCCAGGTGAGCCCTTCCAAGTGGTGCTCCTGGGGGTGAGGGGACACTGGGGGGCTCTCCTGTCCTCTCTGGGTGGTGTTTGGGGGCAGACAGACAACCAGCCAAGATGGCAGGACCATGTCCAGGGGGGTTGTGGGGCTGGAACTTGCCGTGTGTCTCTTGGTGTTGTTCCTTTTGCCCCATGATGAGCTGTTCTGCCCATCCTCAGCCTTGGCCTGTCCTTCTCTGCCCTGTGGGGCTCTGCCAGGGCTCCCTCTGTGCCTGCATCCCCCTGTCCCCTCCCCACTGGTGTCCCCTGGGAGCCCTGACTGAGGAGGGGTGACCTGGTGGCATATGGGGACTGTTGGCCATATCCAGCCCGGTGCCTGTGCCCCTCCCTGGCTGCTGACGAGGGGAAACTCCCCCTCCTTTGGCCGAGCTTTGGCCATCCCTGGGCTCTGACCCCGCTGCCAGTGCCTCACCCTGTTTGTTTGCTCAAGCCGCTGCCTCTGGTTGGCTCTCAGCCCCTTTAACCCCTTGGAAGTGGGGACTGGGAACCCCAGGATGGGCAGAGCCATGGGGGCAGTGAGGTCAGGTTGACTCTGAAGTGTCTCATCCCAAGCTCTGCCCGTGCCAGGGGTGCTTTGAAGGGATGGGGACACAGCATGGGGCTGTGTCCAGGGAGTGCTGGGGATCCTGCCTGTCCCTGTCCCTGTCCCACACCCTCTCCCAGCCCTGGGCAGCCCTCCAGCCCTGGGCTCTGGGGCTCAGCAGGGCTGGGAGAACCCAGGGAATCATTTTGGGCTTGGCACGGGGGCAGCTCCTTCAGGTGCTCCTTGCACACCTTAGCCCCCTCTCTCCTGCCCTCGGGGGGGCTGCAGAGCCATGCAGGGTCCCAGGGGCTGCTCCCAGCCCTGCTCCTGGTGGGAGGACTCTGGATGCCGGCGTGGCTGACTCAGCCTTTGGCCCTCGGAAGAGTTTTTGTCTCGGCTGCAGAGTCAGTTCGCGGCGGGGAAGGGGCCTGGCTGGGGCTGGGGCAGCTCCGTCCCCGCAGCCCGGGCTCTGCTGAGCCCCCTCTGTGTCCCCACAGTCCTGTGCATCCTCGGAGGATGACAGCCTGTCCTTCCGGAGCCGGGCAGCCTCCTGTGCCGCGGACAGCGCCTCTGAGGATGCGCTCTCCATCCGCTCCGAGATGATCCAGCGCAAAGGTACCGGGCTGGGCTGTGGGATGGGGCTGCCAGGGGGGCTGGGGAGCATGGCAGGCAGCTGGGCTCTGCCCAAGAGCCAGCACAGGGATTTGGGGGCCCTTGGGAGAGATGAGAGCAGCTCTGGCTGAGTCAGAGCGTTGGGGCTGGGCGAGGGGGATGGACAGACACACAGACAGTGTCTCCTCCCTGCTCAGACTGTTCAGTCGGTGCCTCTTCCAGTGCCTGAGCCTGGCTTATCCCGGAGCACCTCTGGCAGTGGGAAGTGCTGGGGATACTGGGGATACTGGGGACACCCAGGCCAAGGCCCCCACACACCAGCTGGACCCTCCCACACCTCTTGCAGGTTCCACCTTCCGACCACACGACTCCTTTCCCAAATCTTCAGAGAGGGCTGGCAAGAAGAGGAAGGAGAGAAGGACGACAGTGCTGGGCATCCCCCAGCACGTCCACAAGGAGCTGGGTAAGCTTTGGGGGAGAAAGGGGGGATTTTTGGGATCTGTTTGCCTTCCCTTGGGATGACGCTGAGGTCATCTCTCCCTGCTCCCAGGTCTCAGGAACAGCCATGGAGCCAAGGGACATCCCGAGGTGGACGGGAGAGGGCCGGCAGGCCGTGGGGACAGCCAGGCAGTGCA
>NW_005054436.1:1659687-1660013 GCF_000277835.1 Geospiza fortis | reverse complement strand
AGCGACGGAAGGCTGCAGCCCCTGCCCGCAGCCGGAGGCGCCCGCCTCTGCCTGGGAGTGCTGGAGGAGGCCGATGCAGCCCTGCAGAAGCACATCAACAAGGTTTACTACGACGACAGCTTGCTGGGGAGGAAGACAGCGGCCAAGCTGTCACCCATGGTGAGGCCGAAGTCACTGGCCGTGCCGGGCATGACCACCTACGCCAACCCCCCGGAGATGCTGGTGGGCCCCGTCATGTCCATCTCGCCCCAGGGCACCTACATGTCCAAGATCATCCCCAACGCCATCCTGCCGCCCATGGTGGACGTGGTGGCCCTGACGAGCAG
>NW_005054436.1:1658522-1658790 GCF_000277835.1 Geospiza fortis | reverse complement strand
CAGAGTGGGACGCCCACACTGCCCACCAAGGGCTTGGGACCCCCAGCCGTGTCCCCGGGCAAGTCTCAGCCCCAGAAGCCAGGCAGGGTCTGCTCCCTGCAGTCGCCTGCGCTCTCCGTGTCCTCCTCCCTCACCTCCATCTCCTCCTCGGCCTCGGACCCGACCCCCCCTGAGGTGCTGACCACTCGCTCAGACCGGTTCATCATCCCACCGCACCCCAAGGTTCCTGCTCCCTTTTCCCCTCCACCCACCAAGCCCCAGCAGCCCC
>NW_005054436.1:1650861-1657369 GCF_000277835.1 Geospiza fortis | reverse complement strand
TCCTTCCCCAAAGGCACCGGGGACAGAGGCGTTGGGCTCCCCGGTGCTGGACGGGGATGCCAAGGTGGAGGAGAGCAGGACTAAGAGCGAGCTGGCGGGGACGGAGGGCAGGAACGGAGCGGAGCCACCGGCTCAGAGCCTCCCTGCACAAGGTACGTGGGGTGGGAGCCACGGGATGATGCAGCTGGAGGTTCAGCCTCGCTGCTCAGCGTCCTGAGCTATGCATTCCCAAGGGATGAATTCCCAGCACGGCTCCTGGGTTGTGTTGCAGCTGAGAGGCACTGGGACAGCAGGGACAGAACCTGGTAGGGCTGTGGGAAGCTGGGATTTGGGGTGGCTGATGGGCTCTTTCCTCCTGCTTTGCAGACAGACGGGGAGAGACGGCCTGAAGGATGACACTGCAGGACTGGAGCCCCCATGGACAGGAATCCAAATCTCTCAGGGACCTGGGCAGGTCAACGGATGAGTGTGGAACTGGCAACTAACTTAATACAGGAAGCAAACAGCCTTAGCCTCCACGGCCTTGATGATATTTATGCAAAAATGGTGTTGGTTTCACTTTCCTAAGTACTACAGCTTTATTTTGCTTTTTTTTTTACTGAACTCGAGGCCCGTGCCCAGAGCCAGCACCTCCTCCCTGCCAAGCTGATGCTCGGTGTGGGTGTGTGGAGCTGAGCAGCCACACCCAGAGGAGTTTGGGGGCCAAAGACACCGGAGCTGGGGCCAAAGACGCCGGAGCTGGAGCCACCGCTGCTGGCCCTGCAGGCCCACGAGGAATGGAAGCACTTTGGACAAAGAATGGGAAGGCTTTGGCCACAACAGCACCTGAGGAGATGAAAACAGGAACAGGAGGGGGATGGAGGTGCTGGCTGGGAGGGATCAGGGCTTTGGCTCTTGATGGAAAGGCCAGAGGGGCTCATGGCCAGCACAGGCTCTGGCCACTCACCACTGCCCAGCAGGAGGAAGGGCCTGGCTGCCCCTCGAGCTGGCCCTGGCCTCTGGGGTAGAGCCTTGATTCTGTTTCTGTAAACTCGGGTCACATTTTGATTTCTTTGATTGTAAAAAAAAAAACAAACCAAACAAAAACCAAACAAAACAAACCCAACCAAACCAAACCAAACCAAACCAAAAGCAACTGACCCTCTGCCGCCGAGTAGCTGCTCAGAGCTCTGTACCTGGCTGGTAAAAATGATGACCGAAGCTTGCTGCCTCCTGTTCTTCCTGGTTTATGGTTGCAGGTTCCTTCTGGTGCTACTGAGCTCCAGGGACACCCTTGGGCTGGCTCTCAGCACCACTGCCCAATAAAACCTTAGAGCAGGGCTGGCTGCCAGCTCCCCTGGACAGATGGGCACAGCCACGTGCAGTCAGCTCGACATTTTATTGGGTTTTATGACAGACAGATGGTTCCCGAGTCAGTGTTTAAGGCCCACACCCTCCACAGGCTCAGGACAGCCCCACGGGTGCTGCCTGGGCTGGGGGTGGAGCAGGGGACGGGGCCTGCCGGGCTGTCCCCAGCTCTGGTAGCAGCAACACAAGGTTGGAGAAGCAGCTTTTCCCTTCTGCCCTCACCACAGCAGCCACACATGCCACCCCAGCGGGCAGGGAGTCCAGTCTGTGGCACAGCTGGGTGGCCCCAAGGCCATGGGGATGAGTCTCATGAGTCCCTTGGGTGTGGTGGCACCTCCAGTCAGTCCCCAGAGGCCCAGGGGGATGGACGATGGAGGCAGCTCTGGGTGAGAGGCTGCAAGTTCAGTCCCAGAGCCCCCAGGGCTGAGCACTGGTGGGGAGATGACTGGGAGGAGCCTGGCTGGGCTGCAGGAGGCACCAGAGCAGCCCTGGCACTTGTTAGCTGATGCTGCCACCCCTCAGGCTTTTACAGGAGACAGTGCCCAGCTTGGTCAGGAAGTTTCTCTGCTTCCACTGCGCGACACAATCCTCAGAGACGCGGAAATCGGCCTGGGGAGCACAACAGGGAGCAGGGTCAGCCCTGGGAGGGTTCATCTCCTCCACAGTAACATCTGGGGTCACCCAGAGGTGGGGACAGTGTGGAGCTACAGCCACTCCCAGGCCTCACCTGCAGCTTCTCAAAGACCTTTTTCTTGGGTTTGAGCTCCTCGTCGGGCTCCCCACCCTCGTAGCCCTCCACATAGACACGCTCCCCAGCACAGCACCCGGCTGGGGGGTCCAGGGGCTCCACTTGACGGGGCTCCCCCACACTAAGGAGAGGTGTGGAGACACCAGAGTCAGCCCAGGGTGCTGCCCCTGAGGCAGGAGGGCTGCTCCAGCCCCGGTGTCCCCCGTGTCCCTCACCTGGAGGCACACAGCACCATGCCCTGCGACTCCACCCCCCTCATCTTCTGGGGTTTGAGGTTGCAGAGCAGCACCACGAGCCTGTCCTGCAGCTGCTCCTTGGGGACAAAGTGCACCAGGCCGCTGACCACGGTGCGGGGCTCGGCCTCGCCCACGTCGATCTTCTCCACGTACAGGCTGTCGGCATCTGGGTGCTGCCAGGGGGAGCAGGGGTGGGAATGGGGTGGCATAAAAGGTGCCAGTCCCACCAGGAACACCCCAAATGTCACCACAGGGCAGGGTTCCTCCCCTCTCCCCGTACCTTTTCCACGCTGATCACTTTGCCCACACGGATGTCCAGCCGGGATGGGATCACGTCCTCAGGCTCTGAGTTCTTGGTGGTTCCCTTCTCTGCAGGCTCTGCAGGGTGAAGGGAATGGTCACAACGCTCAGCACAAACCCAGGAAAGTGGTCAGCCCCAAATGCAGGCCCTGGGGGCAATTCCCTGCAGGGAGTTCCATGCTTGTCCCTACACCAGAGAGCAGAGTCCCTCCTGTGCTGACTTTCCTCACCTTTCCCAATGTTCTCCATGGCTGCTTTTGAGTCTGGAGCTTCAAAACTTTTCTCTGACCTCAGCTCCTGGAGGGAGCTGTCCCACTCAGCCCTGCTCATTTCCCTGAGCTCCCAGGGCCCCACTTCCCCAGGCTCCCAGCCCCTCCTTACTGGCTTTGGATGGGGTGGGATATGCAGCACTGCTCAGCTTCTTCAGCTCTGGGCAGTTGAATTTCTCTCTGATGGGGTCAAGCAGTTTGTTCAGGGCCACCTCCACAGAGTTCTTCAGGTCTCCAGGGTGCACAACCTGTGTCAGGACAAAGATGTTCCTGTCTGAGGCCAAGGGTGGGAACTGGAGACCAAACAGGGTGGGAAGATGAATCCCAAACCCTGATTCCCCTTGGACATCAGAAGTTTCTGGACACTTCTGCCTCCAGCCTCTGTTGGGAACAGCTGGGAAGGGTTAAAGTGCTGCTGTGCTGCAGGATGTGGCTGATGTGGTGCTGTCCTGACCTCACACCCTTCACTCACCCTCTCCCCCAGGCTCTCCTGCCTGGGAGCATCCCACACTACCAGGCCACACTGCACACCTCCTCCCAGAGCAGATTTCCATCTCCCAGATTGCTCCCAGGAACCTCAGGCAGAAGGTTCAGCCCCTCCCAGCACTCACCTGCTCAGCAAAGTCCTTCTCCAGGGCCTCGTAGGCCGTGTAGGTTTTGTTTCCTCCCCATTTTTCCTCTCGCAGGACCACAAACTCTGGGATAAACCGGTTTTAAAGCTCAGATAAACTGAAGGTTCAGATAAACTACTCAGCCCACTCTGCCCAAGAGCAGGGGCTGGGCAAGTGGCACTCAGGGACAGCTTTGTCTCAGGGGACACACTCCTGTCCCCTCCTCTTATCTGACCCCTCCTCACCTGATTTGAGGGGGAAGAGGACATGCTTGATGAAGGAGAGGACACCATTGTTCTCCACGTTCCCTGGCTCACAGAAAGCCTTCTTCAGCTTCTTCTTCACGTCCTCCTTGCGGTCCAGAAGATCAATCTTGGAGTCCTGCAGCAAGAGATTTCCTCAGCCCTTCACCCAAGCTTTTACCCAGGAAATTCATGCTGGAGTTGCTGCACCTTCTTAGAACCCTGAGTGGGGAGGGAGAGCTCATCTCCCCTGGGATGGTCCCCGCAGAGCCCCCTGAGCACAGCCAGACCCAGGACCAACCTCTTCTGACGAGCTCATCTTGCTGCCTGTCAGCCCAGGAACCATGGGGTTCATCAAATGGACACGCTTGGCATAGCCCAGGGAAGGGAGGTACTAGGAAAACACAAGGAGGCAAGTCAGACACGAGCCTGATTCAGCTTTAATTCCCAATTCCTGTTTGCTCCTGGCTCCAGGTAACTTTGGGATCTGGAGTAACAAACCAGGAAGGGCAGAGTCACAGCCAGGGATGTGTGGCTGCCCAGAGCACAGCAGCAGCACAGAGAGCTGTGACATTAACCAAAATCCCACACACTTCTCCCAATGGATTTGGGAGTAGCCAAACCCTCCCTCAGGCCCCAGTCTGGCAGAAATCCCCCCACTCCTGACCTTCTCTGCGAAGGTGAAGATCTTCCTCTGATCCACCCCTCCAAACTGCGCGTCCACCTTGAGATATTCCTCATCCAGTGCCTGTGGAGAGACACACAGAGCCTCGAGGCTGGACCCAGAACACTCCTGGCCTGTCCCTCAGCCCCTCCTGGGCCACTCCCAGCCAGGGAAAGTCAGGAACATTCCAGACTGTTTGCTCCGTGCTCAGGCCAGCCTTTGTGCCACCGCCAGCTGTGACATTGGGGTGGCCAACAACGACCTTGGCACTCGGCCCCCAACACCCCCGTGGCCCTGGCTGTGCCAGCACCTCCCTGGCCACCACCCCTGCCTCACCTGCAGGCCTGGGTAGAGCAAACCACTCAGCAAGGGATGCTCCACCTGCTTGACCACCTCTGCCCCTGCCTTCTTGGCGTCGTGCTGCGTCACCACAGAGGAGAGGCGGTACACGTCCAGGGTGTACTCCCTGTGGGGGACAGCACTGTCACCAGGGGCATGGGGACAGCCCTGAGAGCTGCTCCTGGCCACACTGGGCATGGCACAGCCCTGAGAGCTGCTCCTGGCCACACCATTGTCACCACAGGCACAGAGCAGGGAGACAAAACAATTCCTTCTCCAGCTGAGGACCAAGGACAAATGATCCAAATCTCAGGCCCAAGAGCAGAAACAACGTGGGATGAAGAAGGATTGGACTTCATGGCCTGGAGCTGTAATTGGACAATTAACTGCAATATGCAAATGGACCAAAACTTATAAAAGTCAGAGACCTCATGTCCATTTTGTGACCATTTTGGTTCATCTTGGGTGTAGCCCTGGCTGGGCTCTTGTGCTGCCCAAGGTGGATCCATTGAGGCTTTTTAATAAATGCCTACTTTTAGGGATAATACTGTATTATTTATAATAGTATTAGATACATATAGAAAATACATAATTAATTAATAATAAGAAGAAATATAAATGTATATATATGTATCTATATACACAGACACAACATTAGATACTTCTAATAAATGGCTACTTTTAGGGATAATACTGGATTATATATAATAGTATTAGATACATATACACATATATAAAATATATAATTAATAACTAATAATAATATATAATGATTTTATATATGTATATATATATACATATATATATTTTACTCATATCTATATCTATATTTATAGGTATAAAATATTAGATACTTCTAATAAATCCCTGCTTTTAGGGATAATACTGTATTATATATATAATAGTATTCTATACATATATACAATATAGAATTAATTAATGATTATTAATAATAAATAAAATATAATAATTATGTATATATGTATATACACACATACAATATTAGATACTTCTAATAAATCCCTGCTTTTAGGGATAATATTGTATTATATATAATAATATTACATAAATAAATAAATATTTATAATATCAGATACTCCTAATAAATCCCTACTTTTTTCTTTAACTCCATCCAGCCCCTGTCCTAGCTCAGCCTCCCAGGGCCCCCCCTGGCTGCCCAGGACTCACTTGCTGAGCTGGTAATCGGTGCCCCGGACAAATCTGAGCTTCTCCAGGGGCACCCCGATGCTCTCCAGCATGGCTTTGATGACGTGCTCGTAGTACCGGGTCCGCAGCTCCAGCAGCTCCCACGGAGCCTTCATGTTGTCCAGGTAAGCGTGGAGGTCAGCAAAGAGGATTGTCACCTAGCACAGGGGACAGCGGGGTCAGGGGAGCCGTCCCTGCCAGCTGCAGGTGCCACCCAGCAGGGTGGCAGTGCCCCACCTCGCAGCCAGCCTTCAGGAAATCGGCGATCTTGGACATGGGCACGAAATAGGCCACGTGTGGCTTGCCCGTGGTGGCCGTGCCCCAGTAGATCTTCAGCTCCCGCTCCTTCAGGATGGACATGAGCTTCTCCTCGCCCAGCACCTCCTGCCAGGGGACAGAGCACAGGGAGCTGCAGGGACAAATCCCACAGGGACACATCCCAGGGGACACATCCCACTGGGACAAATCCCACTGGGACACATCCCACTGGGACAAATCCCACAGGGACACATCCCAGGGGACACATCCCACTGGGACAAATCCCAC
>NW_005054436.1:1636044-1649984 GCF_000277835.1 Geospiza fortis | reverse complement strand
TGGCTTCGAACCCTCGGTGAGAGGAGAGCGGGGCGGTACCGCCTCTTGAGGTTTTAATCTGCACAGGAAAGGCTCCATGGTGAGCCAGGTGTGGGTTTTGGTTTCTGAAGGGGCTCCAAGGTGGATGTGGGACAAGGGCCTGAGGGGACAGGACACAGGGAATGGCTCCCACTGCCAGGGGAGAGGGGATATTGGGGAAAATTCCTCTCTGTGAGGGTGGTGAGGTCCTGGCACAGATGATGCCTTGTGAAGGCCTAAAACAGAGGCTAGACAGAATTAAAGAATAAAGCAGGGATTTATTAAAAGGCCTCAATGGATCCACCTTGGGCAGCACAAGAGCCCAGCCAGGGCTACACCCGAATGAAGGATTTTGTGTGAGCATCTCAATGACTAATCCCCTGACAGGGTTCCTCTTCCTTTGCTCAGTTTTTCCCAAGCCAAAAAAAGACTTTTTAAAAATAATGTGTTTATTTGTATCTCTGAAGGGCGGAGGTGGGGGTTGAGATACTTGGAGGTTTTACTGAATGCCTCAGGCGTGTTCTGCAGTTTAAAGCTGTGATTTGGGATTCCTGGGGTCTGCTCTGAGGGACTGGCAGCAGTTTGGGAGGAGAGCCTGAGGGGGTTTCCACTGCTTCACTCAGGGATGAAGGATTGGTTGGGACCTAAAACAGTCAAGAACAGAGATCAAATTGTGGTGGTTTTGCCTTCCCTGTTAAATCCCAGCATTTTAGGGATACAGCTTAGCTCCTTTCACTGAGGACATTGCTTTTGCTGGCAGGTTGGAGCTGACTCCTGCTGATCCCTCCTCTGGAAGGGCTGATCAAAGGCCAGCAGCAGCAGCAGCAGATGAGCCTCTAGAGCTGGAAGCAGAGCTGCAGGAAGGCACAGAGCCATGGCAGAGAGCTGCCCTCCCTCCCCTGGGCTCCATCAGGCACTCAGGCAGGATCCAGTCCCCAGGGCCAAGAGGCTCTCGGATTCCACAGTGCAGGTGCAAGCCCTGCAGTCAGCCAAGAAAGCCTGTGTGCTGAGCCGTGACTGCAGCACCCCAAAGCCAGCAGGGAATGCTCTGCTCCCTTCCCCAGGCTCTGGCTGCTCCCTTTTCCTGGATGAGAGCGGGCAGGATGAGCTTGGGGCCGGTTTTCCCGTGGCCAAGTACGACGACGTGGCCATTTCCCTGGACATCAGCCGGTGCTTCGACGACAGCGAGCTGGATGATTCCCTGCTGGAGCTGTCAGGCAGTGAGAAAGGCAATTCTCCCTTTGATTACACCGAGGAAGAGATCCAGGAAATCTTGGCAGATGATTCCATGGAAGCTGAGCAGCAGCAGCAGCTCCCTGGTGAAAGCCACACGAGCCAAAGTGAGAGTGGGAAGAGCGACCAGGGGACATCGCTCAGTGAGGTCACCCAGGAAGCAGAGGAGCCCCAGGAGCATCCCTCAGGCAGCTCTGGGTGTGATCCTGGATTTTTGAGTGGCTCTGCTGCCCTGGATGGGGCCCAGAGGCTGCAGCAGGAGCTGGACCTTGACCTGCAGGAGCTGCTGAGCCTGAGCCCGTTCACTGCTGCCTGTGCTGATGAGGCTCTGGAGGAAAACAACCTGGAAAGAGAAACTTTGGATGCCATGATAGATGATTGCTTGGGATATTCCACAGCTGCTGAGAGCTGCATTCCTGAAAAATCCTCAGAAAGGGTCATGCCTAAAAGCCAGGAAAGCCTGGCTCAGGATTGCCTGGGGAAATCCCTGCCCTCATCCAGCCTTCCCTGTGGCCAGAGCACAGGGGATGAGAGTCCAGCATCTGTGTTGCCACCCAAAAAAGAACTTCCCAAAGCAACACCGAGCTGTTTGTCAAGGAAATCAGGCTCTCCAGAGGATGCTGAAGGGGAATCCAGAGGAGCTGAGCAGCCACCAGGCAGCACTAAAGTAAACTCACATCTTCATTCTTGGAACTTGAATGTTTTTAATCCCGTCCCTTTGGATTTGGCCATGTGCACACAAGTGCTGTGTTGATAC
This sequence comes from Geospiza fortis, assembly GCF_000277835.1. NCBI lineage: Eukaryota > Metazoa > Chordata > Aves > Passeriformes > Thraupidae > Geospiza > Geospiza fortis. Next base: position 1,647,976 of record NW_005054436.1, on the reverse strand, counting down.
AGGGGAGGTTTTCCAAGTGGATTTTTGTATAACTCTATAGGCAAAACTTACATGGAAAAGTTTTATTACATGTTAATCCCCTTTTTCCTTCCCTTTCCAGTTAAGGGACACAGCTGTAGGCCAGAGTGGGCAGGAAGAGCCACCCAGTGGGAAGAAAAGTGGCAAAGTAATTCCTGTCCCACAGGAGGAGGAAGAAAGGTAATTTCTTAGGAAATCTGCACTTTAAAAACCATCCCAGCTGTTTCCTCCACCACTGGGTTTATTTCTATTTTTAAATTAAGTCGCACTGAAATAATGGGAAAACAAGAAATATTTCACCCTGTAAGAAACTGGAAAAGGGGAAAGAACATGGGGAAGTGGGGAAGGAGGTGGGTGAGGCAATTTTGGGCCGTGGTTTGCAGGCAGGAGAGGGGATGTTTGTGCTTCCCTGGCTGCTCCTCCCGGAGCCGTTCCCTGCAGGTGGCAGCAGCAGAGCGGCTCGGGATGCTGCTCCTGCTCTTCCCCGCTCCTGGAGGCGGCACATCGGGGCTTTCCCCCCTCATTCTGGGCGTTGCTGTTGTGTGAAAAAGAGCTTTTCCTGCTCTTGAGGGCTCCCCGCGGGTTCCCGTTGTGGTCAGCAGGGCAGTGACCGGCTGGGTGGCTCAGCTGCTTTGCTCTCGGCGTGGTTGATCTTTGGCAGCTTTACTCAAATAAATGCTTTCATTTTTTTCCATCCCAAAACAGTGCTACAAGAATGTCACATCTGCCATAGTTCTGCAGGGCTCTTTGTCCTCTCTGTGAACTGTAACCTAATTTAACAAATACCCTAAAAAAAAAATTAACACAATTTATTATTTTCAAGGCCAAAACAACGGAGCTGCATTTCAGAAGCACAGCCTGAGCAAAAGAGACGTTTCTCTCCAGGCTGTGCCAATCCAAGTGAGGAAAAGTGTGGCTATTACCTCAGGTAACCCCCAGGTGGGAGGGATGAGGCTGGTGGGGAGGGGAAAATTCAGCTCCTGGCTGGACTTGAGTTCTTTATTTGGAGTGTGTTTGTTTTCAGAGGGGAATAAAAAGTGCCTGTGACAATTTGTGCATTGCCACGCACAAAATTCCTGCACAGGAATGAGCCTGGCTCCAGGGCTGGCTCAGAGGAGTTTTACAGATATCTGGGAAATGTTGTGAAGGGGGTTTGGTGTGGAAAATCAGAAAATCAGGAAAATACCAAAGCAGGTTTGTATTCCCTGGGAAAAGCAGAGCTGAGCTCTTGTTCTCTTGGGGATTAACTTGGTCTGGTCAGTTCACAACTATCCCAGAATCATCAACATTGGAAAACACCTCCAAGAACGTGGAGTTCCCAACTTATCACCAGCCCAGAGCACTGAGTGCCACCTCCAGGACTGCACCACCTCCCTGGGGCAATCTTGAGCTCAGGTGTTGAGATTTGGACTCAGACTGGGGAATCTTGAGCTCAAGTGCTGAGATTTGGATTCAGACTAGGGGAATCTTGAGCTTAAATGCTGAGATTTGGATTCAGACTGGGGGAATTGAGCTCAAGTACTGAGATTTGGGTTTATTTTTGACACTTTCTCTGTGTTTGGCTCAGTGGTGTCATCCAAGAGCCACTGACTGTGGGGGTGAGGAAAGGAAGGTGTTTGGATTTCAAAGAGGTTTGGATTTCAGCTCCTGGGGGCTGGGGGTGGTGCCAGATCTTTTCTGAGAGTCTAATAAGTTTGGATTTTAAAAGCAATGACTCCTCCCTGGTAAACTCTCCCCAGTTTCTCAGTACTAATCCCAGGAGACAATTCTAGGGATATTATTACTACAACACTCACAGGAGAATGTACACCCCAGATTTTATGTTATGAGTAGAAATTTTTAAAAATGGGGAGAGAGGGAGAGGAAGAAGAGACGAAATTTCAATCCCTGACCCTTCAAAGTCGCAGCATCAGGAGTTAACCCTTGCACCGCCCCTGCTGGTGTCTCAACCAATGGTTCTCAGAGAGCGTTTCCCTTCCTGCCAGCAGGGGAGATGGAGAGCGCTGCACCCCGCCTGGATTTGGAGTACAAAACACCCCTCACACCTAACTTAGGTGCTAAATAGAATATCCCTTCATCCACTCCCGTGTCTCTGGCAGCTCTGAGAGTTCCTGGGCTCTGACACCTTCCGGACTGCAGGAGCTGGGTGTTCCTCTGGCTCTGCTCCAGAGGGGTTTCCAGGTGTTTTCTGTCCCTCTTGATGCCTTGTGAAGGTTGACTCAGAACAGAGGCCAGGCTGAGTTAAAGAATAAATTAGGGATTTATTAAAGGCCCCAGTGGCACTTTGGGCAGCACAAGAGTCCAGCCAGGGCTGCACCTAAGATGCACCAAAATGGTCACAAAATGCACAACTGGTCATGGGTTCTCTCACTTTTATAATTTCTGCGCCATTTGCATATTGGAGTTAATTATCCAGTTACAGCTTTAGCTTATGCAGTCCCATTCTTGTTTTTCTCTCTTCAGTCCATGTTGTTTATGCTCTTAGGTCTGAAATTTGGATCATTTGTCCTTGGTCCCCAGCTGGAGCAGGAATTGTTTTGTCTCCCTGCTCTGTGCACAGAGCTCACCATCCCCTAATATAAATCTCAGAACTACACACTAAAGCAGCAAATCTGAAAAATGCAAATGCTAAAAACTGATGCATCAGACTGGGGATGTTCTGAGAGCCAAAATATTCTGGTAGCTTCCAGCCACGGCTCCCTGTGGTTATTTAGAGTGTTCATGGGTGCAATAATTGCCATTTCTTGTGAGGCACAAGGAGCTGACAGTTGTGTGTGTGGAGCCTGCACTTAGGCAGGCAGCAGGAGCAGCTGCATCGCCACAGGGCTGCTTCCAGAGGATGAATCCAGCATAAGTAATGCAGAGGGGACAGGCAGGGAAAGCTAAAATGGCCTGTTTTCTCTTGCTTTCAAATTAAAAATGCAAGACGTATGTTGTGAGTCACAAAAAATCAGGCAAGGAGCTCTAAACGAGCCAGGCTGACAAGTGAAACTGAGCTCTCTTTTGCTGGGGAAGAACATTGTCTGTGATGCACACAATTTGATTTTCTTATTAGTGCAAACCTTTCTTATTGCAAATAGCTGGAGGCTTGGAACTCAGCCCGACAGGCAGCGTGGGCTGTGCCAGTTTGTCCCAGGTGAAAAAAGCTCCTGTCAGGTTGTCCCAGGTGAAAAAAGCTCCTGAGTGGGCTGGCAGTGCCCTGTGTGGTGTGCCCTGCAATGTCCTGTCTGTGCCATCTGCATGGGAAATGCTGAGTGATCCCAAGGAATTCATGAAGGAAAGAAAAATCAGCAGGTTTAAAGCCAGCCAGGAAATTCCTTCTGGGAAGCTGTAACTAATATATTGCTGCTACAAATCTTCAGCTCTGTCTTGAGTTGCAAATCTCCTGGCATTTGTCTCAGGGTAATGTTTGCTTTGCTATCCCATCTTTTACGTAATCTGTCTGTTCTTCCTTGGATCCTGGCTCTTGCTGCTGTGCTGTCTGAGGGAATTCCAAGCTGGCTACAGGAGAGATTTTGTCTTTTCCCTTATCTGCACGCTGCCTTGCACTTGCAGGAAATAGAATTTTCATATACATAAATACAACTTCCATATGTATCAAATCCATTTCTCATCTATATCTCTTTTATATCTGCATATATCTCATACATATTCTTATATTGGGTGATTGAGTGCTAAAAGTCACACTGACTAGTTGGAAAAAAATCCTTTTATATTCACAATAAACTTCTCACATTGAGCCATCTCCAGTGTGTTGGGAGAGAGCCCCGTGGCTCGACTTGTGCTTCCTCTCATTCTGCTTTCTAGATGCTGTTAAATCCTAATATATTCATTTATTTGCAGCTTCCCCTAAGAATTTAAATGCTGCTGAGGCTGTGCTGGAGCAGATGTAAAAATGAGCTGTGATTTGAGCATCTGCTTGGCAATGGGGGGCTGATAATTGACCACACAAGATTTCTGCCAGCTGACCATTTGTCAGTGTTTGCACTTGGTTATTGCCCTTTATCCAGCAGTAAATGGAATTATTTCCTTCCTGATGAGATCCTCCTTGGCAATTCTGGGGCTGGATCAGCTACACAAATAATGAGGCTCCTAAAACTCTGTTATTTGCAGCAGAATCACAGAATGGCTTGGGTTGGAAGGGACCTTAGAATGATCCTGTTCCACCCCCTGCCATGAGCAGGGAACTTTCCACTGCTCCAGGCACCTCTGGGAAGCTGAGCTGGCTCCTGTCTGACCTCCATCCATTTTTTTTTCCCAACCAGGACTCCATCAGGAGCTCTCCTTGAGGCTTGGTGTGCTTGCTAGAGGTTTTTGATGCTTTTAGAAATTTTATCAGACTTTCTCACAACCTGGCAGAAACCTGATAAATTATTTCCTTGGATCTCCTTGGAATCAAAGGGAGTAGAGGAGGAAATACCTTATAAAGAGGCACAAACCATCTGGTTTTACTGTAAGAACAAAGATCAATATCTTAAAAAAACCAGACAGTGTGTTTGAGGTGATGGAAAGGGAGAGCAGTGTCAGGGAACAGATGGAGAAACAAATCTGTGAAACACAAATGAACTCTTTGCTAGCAGACTCTGCCTTGAAAGACTCTGGTCTCTTGATTGATGCTGAGCTGGCTGAGGAGAAGGAAAAAACCTTAATCTTGAAGCAGTTTTTACCTGCCCAAATTAATTTTGCTTGGATGGAGAGTGGGCAGGGAAGGTGCAGGGCTGGGGCTGTGCTGACATAAAGGAAGAATTCCATTTAGTGGCTGAGCTCAGGAGGGAGATTTCACTTCAAAGCAAATGAAATCCACCTCCAAACCCTAAATTTCAAGAGATGTGGGATGGAGTAAGAATTGATAAAGTGGATTTCTAAGTTTATGGTGAGGGGAATAAGAAGTTCCCTGCTTTCAGAGTGGCAAATTCCTGGTCCAGGGACTTTTCTAGTGGCAAAGCTGAAATAATCAGAACTCCTGGTTCCTAAATGAGTGCAGCTTGCCTGAAAACCTCACCCCAAAGCTGTAGTTTGGTCTTGACTGATATGGAAAGAATGAGGATGTGCTTGAGGAGAAAGAAGTCTTTTTTTTTAAGGGTTTTAAGCACTGTCCCATGGCAGCTGAGTTTCTCCAGCCCCCTTTCCTCTGAGCCCTGGGGTGGATGCTGAGGCACTGGGATAAGTTCCTCCAAATATTTGGTGGGATTAATCTGCCCCTGGGACTTCCCCTGTTGGAGAGGAGCTCAAATCTTTTCCTGGAGTGACTCAGGGTGAGGGTTTGTCCAAGTCCTTGTCTCTCCTCAGGGGTGAAAAGTGCACCCCTGGCAGCAGGAAATGTTCCCTCTGTTTTTATGACCCGTTTCTCCTCTGACTCAGAAGGCCAAGGGAGGGAACTGAGCTGTAGGAAGGCTCAAAATCTGTAAAATAAAGTTGTGATTTCTTCTACACTTCCTGCAGACAATGGGAACTGCTGTGTACAGTGAGAGTTTGCCTTGGAGAACCTCCCTTCCTCCCACACAACCCGTGGATTTCTCAAGAAAAACTTCTAAAAATCCTTGCTAGAAGTATCAGGTTTTGGCAAGAAGTTGTTCCTTTGGGAAAGCAGGAGCTGATCCTGCAGTTCATGGAGGAGGCTGGGATTGCTGGGGAGAGGAGCTGTGATTCACATCCCTCCCATGGCTGCAGGGTGGAAAATCTTGGGGTTTGGACTCCGGGAAGGGCAGAATTCCAGGGAATTGGCCTTTCCCTGAGCTCTGATGGAATCCAGGCCAATCTGCTTTGATTGGAGCCCTTCTGGTCACTTGCTGAGCAGTGAAAATATAAAAAATATAAAATTGACAGAGGTGACAACCCAGTGCCAGGCAGCTGGTCCTGCTCCAAACCAGGTGTCTGGACAGTGGTTTTGCAGGAATGACCCCCATGGTTGGATTTTGCTTTGAAAACCAGATGGATTTGCAGTTCAGAAATGTGATTTCCTGAGTTAGGCTCATCCCTGTGTGTAAACAGCATCAAAATAAGGCAGCAAAGTTGGGTTTTTTTTCCAAACACAGATGGGGCAAAGCTTTGTAGCACTCTGAGGCCTGCAGATAACCAAATCCCTTGAAGTAGTTTGGGTTTTAATCTTGTTTTTCTGAGGCTGCCTCAAGTTGGTGGGGTTTTGTCTTGCTATTTCAGGAAGTGCAAATGAGAGGATTGAAGGTGGGTGCAGCACTTTGTGAGGAAAATTTCCTTTTTTGTTTGAAGTTGAACCTTCAGCCTTTGTGGTGGGCCAGAGAGAAGGAGCTTTGCAAAGAAGGGGATGAAGCACCAGACAGAATTCCTGAAAGGAACTTTGATGTTCTCACTTCTCAAGGTGCCTTCTGAGGATGTGGTTTCACTTTGAAAAGCTCCTACCAAGAAAATCAGGTACCAGCTGCCAGCACCAAGGAAATGGAGATTTGTTTTTGGTGCTCCTCTTGTGTTTGTTTTAACTTTTTCACTGACTTTTTTTTACAGAAATTCCCCAAATTCCAACCCATCCCAGTGGGTGAGCAAGAACTTGGCCAAACCACAATTTCCAGAGAATTCCTGAACACTTCCAGTGCAACCCCATTGGATTTTGCTGCTGAGGGGCTGTGCTGGTTCTTGTTCTGCATTTAGAGGTGTTAATTGGTCTGGGTTTCAGTGGTTCGAAGTTTCATTTGTAACTCCTTCTGCAAAAGCATTTCATGAGATTTGCACTTGAGTTTATAAATATTTTGCAGCTTTTAGATGTTATTTTCTTCTTTCCTGTGCTACTGAGCAACTCCAAATGAGTTGGAGGTGGATGGGTTGATCTTCCCAATGTTCTTCTCAGGGGTGCCAGCAGGGCCTTGTGACTCCTTTAGGTATTTATAAGTGGAATTTTGGAGAGCAAATTAAGTTTATTCAGGCAGCAAATCATCTTATATTTTTATCATCACAATCTGACTATTTTTGGAGATGCTTTTGGCCCATGTGATCTTAAAGCAATCAAAATTTCAGCTCGGTACTGAAGTTTTTTAACATTGTGGTTCATAGATTTTATTTTGTGGCACCCAGAGTGGGACAGAACTTTGGAAAACAGGCAGAGTTTCTCCCTGCCCTGAATGTGCAGTGACTGAGACAGGGAGAATGGAACTCATTTGTCCAAAGGATCAGCAGTGAAGCTTGGCTGCACAAAATCCCAGAAATCCCAGAATCCAGGCAGGAAGGAACCCATGGGCAGCACTGTTGGGGCTGGGGCATGGCCACTGCCAGGGCTTTGTGATGGGTCAGGTCCTTGGTGCCACCAGAGCCTCTCAGGTGACTTTTACCTCTGTAAATTTTATTTACAGACAGCTTTGCATTGAGGGAGAAGGAGAAATCCCTTGGAAGCACATGGGAGTTGTCATCATGTGGTGGCCCATGGATTTTAAACCAGTGAACCCTACAAATTAGGTTCTTTGGCAAAGGAATCCTTTACCTGTGGTCTGGGGACAATTTTACCTGATATCCATGAAATACCAACATAGTTTGGGTTCAGAGGGACACAAAGATCATTCAGATCATCTCAGTCAGGGCAGGGACACATCCCACTCTCCCAGTTTGCTCCAATCCCTGTCCAACCCAGCTTTGGACACTTCCAGGGATGGAAATTCTCAGCAAGCAGCTCCTGACGATGCCAGGGAGATGCTGATGGTGTCTCCATCCCCTTGGGTTTGTGGTTTTTTTGCCATGAAGCAGCTCTGCCCTTTGGGAAGGATTTAGGGCTGCAAATTTCCTTCTTTGACACTGCAAGTGATCCAAATCTGAATGGTGGAGAGAGGAGGGAGGGACTGTGGGTTAAACCTCCATGGAAGGACAGACAGAGTGTTTTGCTGTCTGTTTGCTGTTAGAGAGTAGCCAAGGGCCCTGCTGATGATTTTTGCTCTAGTAGAACCCAGTGATATCAATAAAAACTGGAATAAAACTGGCTTTGTGCGAGCCCTGCGTGAGCTCTGACAAAATGCATCACAATTAAAAATTGAACAGCGTTCATCAATGCATTGCAGCTGGAAAACAATGAGACTGAAATGAAACCACTGTGTGGGGGTTTTTTTGTGCCTTCCTCTCAAAAACTGACCAGATCTATCCTGTAAGGAGGAAGAAATTCCATCCTCAAACGGGAAATAGTGGAACTGATAAAATTCTCCCTTTGGTTTGGGAGGATATTTCGGTGCAGAGCAAGTCTGGATGGTATAAATAGGTTTTATTTAGCAGTTGGTGGCATTAAAGGTGAGGGTTTTGTGAGTTCAAAAGGACAAAGATGCTGCAAAGTGTCAAATGGCATCGTGGGGCTCTGTCATTATTGCCACTCAATGGCTCTGCATCCAGCGTGTCCAAATTCCAAGGAAAATGAAGTTTTTTTCTGGCTGCCAGCTTTGCTGCCTCCATCTGGGAATCTGCAATCCAAGCTGTGCTTTCCCCGGCTCTGTCACTAATAATGAAGATTCTTCATTTGGAACTTACTTAGCCAAAATTGAGGCTGAAGGAGAAACCAGCTCCTTTTTCCTCCAGACGTGTGGGCTGCAGCCCCACCAAGGGGGAACAGCATCATTTCAATGCCTGAGGTCACCAGACAATTCAACAGACACCAGATTTGTGGAGCAAACAGAAAATATTTTAGCATAACAAGCGCCTTGATGGGGCAGCTTTTGAACAAAAGCTGGAAAAGCTGATTGAATTTGGTCAGCTCTGCTTCCAGACGAGGCTGTAATAGCTCATTACACGTCGTTAGGAAGCTTTTTTTGCTGCAAATCTGGGGGAAATTACATTTGGTGGAACATATGGTGTCATCTTCAGCTCTCTCCTCGGGAAGCTCAGGCCTCGCCGAGGTGCCGTGTTTTGCTGGGCAAAATGGATGTGCAGCTGTGACATTGGCTTTGCAGTGATGTCACCTCTCCCATCTTTGGCAAGCGCTGTCACCAGCAGCCTGTTCCTCTCCCTTGGCATCTCCATCACCAGCTGAGATTGTGCTAACACTTTCCTCCGTGTAGGTGTTTCCTCCTCGCTTTTTATTGAAGTGGCAGCGACTCAGAAGTGCCTCGTGTTGCTGTTTTTCCTGGGAGCAGGAGCTGTGCCGGTGCCTGGTGGCCCGGGGGAGGGGGTGACAAGTGGCTGGGGCTGTGTTGTGAGTTGGAAGGACACGCTGTGCAGGATTGTTTGCTCCACACTTCCTCCCGCGGCTCCTCTTTTTGCTAAACTCGTGGGGGAGGAATCTATTGGTTAAATTGTACTTTGTAGGCATAATATTACAGTGCTGGGAAGGAGGGAGGAGAGCGGCGCTTAACTCCAAACACGCCCTGGCTCTGCTGCCAAAGGGGTTTGTTTGCAGCTCCCTGCTCCTATTGTGCCCCAAATCTCTGCTCTGTTGGTTCTTGGAAATCCACGGGACTCATCCCGAGCCAGCTGGGAGAGCTTTGCTTTCAGACCTCGGCAGGGAACCGGCCTCTCTGGGATCCCTGGCACAGCAGCCCACTCCCACTTGCTGCTTTTTAGTGTTTCTTGAAACCTCCCTTTTTGCAGCTCCCGCTTCCAACAATGAGTCAAAATCAGCACTCGGGGCAAAAACACGTGGGGGCAGTGGGTGGTCTGCAGGGTGGGCTGTGCTGTGGCCCAGCATGACTTCCCTCAGTGCGCCTTGGGTTTATTTTTGCTTCTTCTCTTGCCTTTATTGAGTGTAAAACACCTCAGGAGGATCTTTTGGCAGCTGCTGATGGGAGTGAGGTCTCTGTTCTAAAGATGGGTTTAGGGTTGAGCTCACACAGTGGCTGACTCTCATGGGTTACAGTGGAATTTAGTACCCAGACAGCACTTAAAGCTCTGATGTTTATGATCCTCAGAACAGCAGCGTTTTAAGTAACTTTATTCTCCTATAACCTTTTCCTCAAGTGTGGATTTACTCTTCACTTCACTTCAGAGGGGCTGGAAAATTTCCTTGAAGGGAATCACTTGGACTGAGTGGTTTGGAGTCTCTGTCTGGGCTGAATTCTGCCAGCCCACGTTTGTTTCTCCTCACAAATAACATTTCCTTACTCTCCAAGCCTGAACTTATGGGTTATCAAATGCAGGTTATCAAAATAACCCTGGCACCTCCTGCCACATGTGAATATTGAACTCTGCCCCTCACTGACACTTTAAATTTAATTCTGCTCTACCAAATGAGTGATCACATCTCTGTCAGGAAAGAAATAACTTAAACCTGTCCCTAGGGAACAACAACTGTGGAAAAAAAAAGGGATATGGTCTGAATTCCCAGGGACAAGTGGCTTTAAAACAGCCACACAACCCCCAAAGCTGCCAAATTACCCGGCTGGATTTCCTCTGGAGCAGCTCTCTGCCCCAGGATTAGGAGAGAGCATCTCCCTTATCATTTTGCACATGCTGTACCATCTGTCCTAAATCTCCCTTTGTAGGGCTGTGCATTCCAAATGCTATTTCTTCCTTGGGAGATAACAGACGTGGCTGAAGAATTTTGTTAGGTAGGGCTGGGGTGCTATTTATGGTGCAAGTTTTTTTTAGTCCTGCAGCCAGAACCCTCCCTGGTTTTCTCCACCCAGACACTGAGAAAATATTTAATTTTGTAGATCTGTTAAAGTTTTAGGTCTGGGAAATACAAAGTTTCAGGGTGTGCGTGCTGCTCAAAACAAGTGAATATAAAATAATGAAATTCAGGCATTACAAGGACGCAAGAGATGCCTTTAATCTTTTATTGTACATTATAAAATGTTTATTGCTCTGTCTGTATCAGAGGTGGTGACCTCTCCTGCTTGGTGATGGAAGAGTATGTTCAGGCAAAGGATCCTGGAGCCACCTTTGGGGTTGGCCTGCCTGGAAGCAGGAACATCTTCAGGAGAACTTCCCAGTGCCTTTTCCCCAACCCAGCTCTTTGGGAAAAGCTGGTGACAGGGGAAGAGGAGAGATGGCAGCTCCTCACTGCCAGGCTCTTCCTGCTCAGGAACTCCCAACCCAGGCTCCTCCAAAGCTTCCTCAGGCCAACCTCTGTTGGCATTTGATGGAACAATTCGGATCCTACCTCATCCCCTAAGTGCGTGTGGAGTGGTCTTGTGGAGGAGTTAAATAAACACAGATACCCCATGGCACACTACAAAGAATAAATCTTTTTCATGTCATGGTCCTGCATCTCCCAGCTTTCCAGAGCACCAGCAATCCCCAGGGATCCTGTCAGCTTACAAACATCCAGCACTGGCTAAGAGAGAGGAGAAGCTCAGCCCTTTCCCCTCCATCCTCATCCCTTTTTGGGAAGGGCTGTCTCCAGCAGGCTCCTGCCATTCCAACCTCAGGAGAACAGCACAGGCAGGATGTGTAAGGAGAACCAGCCCTTCCCACACACAAACTTTACTAAAAGAAGTATTTTAAGAACTTAAGCCCTCAAAAAAAGGCCCCTCAGGCCAGAGCCTTCCACAATAAACAGCTCCTGCCCCTGGAGACCTTGCATAGCAACCGGTATCATCAGGTATTTTGTCTTTTTCTGTATTTTCTTTTTTTTTTTTTGCTGACTGGCTACATTTTTATGGACCTTTTATCCCATTGGTGGTGGACTCAGGCCCAGCTGAAAATACCACGAAGAAAATGGTTGAAATTATCCTGGAAGCTAAAGAACAGCTTCTGGTGTCCCCTCATGTTGGTCTGTGCCTCAGCGTTCCCCGATTTTTCTGAGGTGAAGAGCACCAGTGTGAGAGAGGAGAGACAGCAGCGGTGGAGAATGTGCTGCAGCCCAGCTGGAGAACAGCCAGGGAAGTTCTCCTGGTGGAAATGGAAACTGGGGGATGCCTTTTTTGTTTGAAAAACCCACCTGCAGGACGTGGTACACGACACACATCGATGAACGAAGCGAGGCCCGGGCGCGCTGCAGCCAAAATTTGGCTTCTCGGTGGTGTTTGCCATGAGC
>NW_005054436.1:1625787-1636034 GCF_000277835.1 Geospiza fortis | reverse complement strand
TTCCTGCTCAGGCAGGGATGTGCCTGATGCCTGGGAGTACTGCCAGGGATGGAGTGACAGTGAGAAAGACACAACAGAACCTTGTGCATTCCCAAAAACCAGGAAGACTGTCCCAGAAGATGGAGTGTGAGCGTGGGAGATGTTGCTCCAATCTGATTCACAGATCATTCCAGCATCACTGATTCTTCTCCATCTTTTTTGTTTGGATGTCAGGGTTTGGTTTTGTTTTTTTGTTTTTTTTTTTGCAGGATTTCCCTTCCTGGCCAGATGTTTTGCAGAAACACGGATGAGGAGGTGGATGCCAGCGAGTGACAATCACGAGGTCTTGTTTTGCAAATCGCTCCGACAATGTTTCACCTCCCCAGTCATCACGGCTCAGAGGCAGAGTGAGAGTGAGGCATGGAGTCCATCTCTCAGGTGTCAGGCTGTCATGCTTCAATGATATTCACTGAGGGCTTGTTTTTTGGAAACTAGGAGAGGAAACAAAGGAAAAAACGGATGTGTAGAAGGGAGAAATCACATCAGAGCTCAGTGCAGTCTGCAGGTTGTGTTTTGTGAAAATTCTCCTTCCCACACCTTCATGGTGATGAAAAAGGGTCAGAGTTGAGGTTTTAGGCTTGTCACTGCTTCTGAACCATCATAAATCAGTGAACTATTTAAAATATGGAATAAATGTGGTGGGTATGTGAACAGAAACACGAGGAAGTTACATTAATTGAAATAAGTTGGGATAAATTAAAGGCTTGACCTATTTACACTTCGACATCGCGTGCGTTACCATCCTTGCTCCTGCTGATTAACTCTCCAGTTAATTACAGAAGCAGTGTCCTCTTTGCCACGTGCTGCTGTGGGAGGACCCGAGGAACTCATTTTTTATCTCCAGAGATGCTCAGATCATCCAGAAACGTGGCTTGAAATCTGATTTCTGGCGGCCACGCAGGATGCTGGAGGTGGGAGCGAAGCGCTGCCGTCCCGATCAGCAGAGCCGTGGGTGTGGAGGGTGTTCCCTTCGGGGGGAGGATTTTGAGCAGAGCTTTTTTTGGGCTGATTTAGCACAAATCGAGCACTCACCTTGCTCCGCAGGAGGCCCCCGCCCTGGTGCTCGGGTGTGCTGTTCTCCGAGGCGCTCTTGGCTTTCTCCTTGCTGTTGTTGGGCTCGTTGTCTTTGATGATATCGTACTGTCTGCAGAACAGGGCGATCACCCCTGCCGGGAGAGAGCATCACCATTACACCCAGCAGCTCAGCAGCCCGCAGAGATCACAGATCCCTCTGGCCAGCCTCGGCAGCATTCCCGGTTCCTCCCAGACCACGGCCAGGCTGCCCTCTGGCTTTTCCCTTCCCTTAATTCCACGCTAAACTAGTTAGACAGGACGACAGAAGATTAATTAGATTCCAGCCTCTCTGTTATGAAGTGTTTTAAGCTCTGCATTTGGACCTCGACCAACACCAACCCTGTGGTTCAGCGAGCACTTGAGCTCCTGGAATTTCTGCCTGGTGAAAATGTGTCCTCTATTCCTTGTCCTCTGCTCCTTGTCGTCTGCTCCCTGTCCTTTATTCCTTGTCCTGTTTCCCGTCCTCTGCTCCCTGTCCTCTATTCCTTGTCCTCTGCTCCCTGTCCTCTGTTCTCTGTCCTCTGCTCCCTGTCCTCTGTTCCTTGTCCTCTCCTCCTTGTTCTCTGCTCCTTGTCCTCTGCTCCATCCTCTCCTCCCTGTCCTCTCCTCCCTGTCCTCTCCTCCCTGTCCTCTATTCCTTGTCCTCTCCTCCTTGTCCTCTGCTCCATCCTCTGCTCCCTGTCCTCCGGAGCTGGAGCTGGCAGAGGAGAGGTTCTGAACCTTCCAGCACCTGCAAATGGGCACCAGCACAAGCTGCGAGTGGAAATTTCCTTCCCCCGCAGCCCCAGGCACGTGGAGAGGGAAGCAGGGGCAGCCGCGGCACGGAAGATGACTGCAAATGTCTGTCTGAGAAGCTTTTATGTGATGTTTCCACCAAATAACCTCTCTGCCTGCACATTCCAGACACGTAGGTGAAGTGGATCCAGGCAGATGCTGCTTTTCCCTCCTTGAAAAACATCTTCCTTAATAGCCAAATATATTTAAATCTTCCAGCATCCTGCTCTATAAAACCAGTGTGGCAGTTGCCCCCAGGCTTTACTGATAAACACAGTGGCCCAAATTCATTCTTTGGGAACGTGGGTAAGTGGCTGATTCCAGGAGAAAAGGCGTTAACATCTGCCATAGCCACTCCTTGTGTGATTTCCCTGGGTAAAACTGACACACAAAGAAGGAAAATGCCATGAAAAATTCCAGAAACACGAGAGCTGGGGCTTGGCTCAGTCCAAAGCCCTGGGCACGGACTGGTTCCATTTGGATTTTCCCAAATATTGCCATACCGGACAGGTGAAAAGCTGGAAGGAGGTTTTTGTGTATTGAGACTTTTTAAAGAACCCATTTGATGTAGAGAGATTGTCCCCACACCCCTTTTGCTTTTGAAATGTAAGTAATTTGTCTGGAAGGGAAATTGTGGGATTAGCAAATTCTTTGTTCCCAGCTGATCCGAGTCTCAGATTATTCTACAGCGGGAGATGAATCAGTTGTTCAGTCACCCCATGTAATTATTCATGATTATTTTCCCTGGCAGGGCATTGAAATTGGGATGTGCACAACTAAAACATGGCATAAATTATGAAAACACAATGGCCTAGAGGTTCTGGAATTCTTCTAAATTAGTTTCCATTTTCTTGTGATTGTTTGCTTTAGGAATAATTGCTGTCCAGTTTCTAGTGATGCAAATTGAGGGGGAACAAAATTATTATACATGGGTCTGATTCAGTGTCACCTGGACTCCTGCATCCCTTTCTGTGATGGGGAAATTTCTGTGGAAAATTTAGATATAAATATAAGCTAACCAAATAGAAATATAAATACAAAAGCATAAACACAAATATATGAATATGAATATGAATATGAATATGAATATGAATATGAATATGAATATGAATATGAATATAAATATAAATATAAATATAAATATAAATATAAATATAAATATAAATAGTGAGTGTGGAGAGTAAGAATTTAAATCTCTATTTTGCCTGAGCATTGGAGTCTTATAATATCCAGAAAATTACTGGAACCTGTAATATCTGAAGGACTCAAGGCATATTCTGTTGGAATTTGGATCCCTGGAAATGTTCCAGGACAGAACTTGGAGCAACCTGCTCTGGTGGAAGGTTGGGTGGAACAAAATGATCTTTATGTCCCTTCCAACCCAAACCATTCCATGATTCTGTGGCTGAGGGCATCATAATCAAGGCAGTCTGGAAAAAAATGAGATTACAGGATTATCCATAGGGAATTGCTTCCATCAAATCCATTTTCTGCTTCCTGGTGGACCCAACTCGAGCTGCAAAACCCAACTTGATGTGCCCTTACAGCTGAGAACTCTGATTTTTGTGGGAGGAAGGGTTTCTTCCATGGTTCCAGGTGCAGCCAGACATTCCTGAGGATATCCTGTGGATATTGAATTTGACAGGGAGCTGGGACTGACCTGCCCACATGAACAACACGACAACAATGATGAGAACTTCCCCGGCTCGCAGCTGTTGGTTTTTCTTCGCCATCTCCTTCATCGTCACCTCATCTGCACGAGGGCAAAGAGACACCGTGAGACACAAAGCCCGGCTCAGAGCCTGGCTTAGGAGAGCTCCTGACCCCAGGCAGTCCTGACACTCCTTGCATTGGGATTTAGGAAGGAATTCTCCCCTGTGAGAGGGGCTGGAATGGATTTCCCAGAGAAGCTGTGGCTGCTCCATCCCTGGAAGTGTCCAAGGCCAGCTTGGAGCACCTTGGGATAGTGGAAATGTCCCTGCCCATGGCAGGGAGTGGCACAGGATGAGTTTTATGTCCCTTCCAACCCAAACCAGGCTGGGATTCCAGGATTTATCCTGTGGCACCCTGAGGAGACAGGGCCAGGAAGGAGCAGTGGGACAGGGCAGTGTTTTCTGTCCCCATGGCTGCTCTCTCTGCTGTCCCTGTCCCTGTTAGTGCCATCTGCGCCTGTCACAAAGCCTGGCATGCTCCAGCAGCTCCAGCCCAGGAGTGTGGAGAGCCTGGCAGGATATTTTCCAGCAGAGCTCTGGGATTCAGAAAGGAGCAGAGCCTTTTTGCAGGGCGTAATTCACCTCCTTGGCTTCAAAGCATTAAGGAGATTACAGTTCAGGCCCCCAGGAAAGGAGCAGTGCTCCTCTTAGTGCTTCCAGATAAACAGCAGTTCAGGAATTTACAGCCTCCAAATCAGTTTAATGAAGAGAGTCAAGGACTCACATCCTCAGAAGCACGGCCAAAAGCCCTGGAACAGGCTGGGCCCTCAGCAGGCAGGGGGGACCTGGGTGTCCCCACAGCCCTGCACTGCCAGGCCCTCCTTGGAGCAGGATTCTTGCTGACAGAAAACCCTCAACAGCCTGGTTTGGCTAAAGAGGAACAAGTGAAGGAGTTGCCAGTGAGGAAATGCCTGATTTTCTCCCTGGAGATATTGAAAACCCAGCTGGATGTGATCCTGGACAACCTGCTCTGCTTGACCCTGCCTGGGTGAGGTCCCTTCCAAGCTCAGCCCTCTGTGATTTGGCAGAAATAGTGAAAATTTAAGAAAAGTGGGAGCCTCTGGGTATTTTTATTTTTTTCCCTGAAAACCAAGCCCAGGAGGTGCTGTGAACCCACAAGTGCCCTGTGAGCATAGTGGGATTCCACAGGAGTTCACAGGCTGGCCAGGAATTCCCCCTGGCATTCTCCACTAGTAGGGAGCAGGACACAGAGCTGCAAACCTCCTCCTCCTCCTCACTTTGTTAAATCTCATCTGAGATGGGAGAAGGAGCAGCCACCTCCAGCAGCACCTCCCTGGCTCCTTGTGCCCCCTCAGCACATCCTGAGAGGACACTCAGCCCCCCGAGTGTTTATCTCACAGAGTTTATCTCTTTATCACCTATTTATTCTCCCAGCTCCTCTCAGCACACAGGATCCTGGTTCCTCTCTGCAGAGCCCTGCGTCCCAGGGGCCACGTAGGAACTCACCCACACTTGCCTTTATTTTTAGAGGCTAGTTTCTCAGCTTCCCTGGGGGTCTTGAAGAGGACTGGCTCACTGGCAGGGCTCTGGCCTTGGATGCTGATGGCCTGGACATGCACAATGTACTCAGTGTCCTCCTCTAGGTCCCAGAGGGCACAGGAGCGGGTGGTGGTGTTCACCTCCTGGATGAAGCGCAGCATCCGCACGTCCTTCTTCTGGAAGCCGAGAGAGGAGAGCACAGAGTGGTGGAGAGGCTCCTCCACGTGCATTTGTTGTCACCTAAGGCCACTGATTCCTGCCCTGCCCGCCACGTGGATGTGGAGGAACCATCAGGATCCTTCCCCTCTCTGCAGGGGATGGGGGAGCCAAATCCCCTCCAGGACCACAAGGGACAGGAGCACAAGGAATGGGCTTAAACTCCAGCAAGAGGATTTAGGAACCAAGGGCACCTGGGGGGAGATGGACAAGGCTGAAGTGGGTAATTCTAGGCACGGTACCTGTTGGGAAATTGCAAATCCAATGACAACTTCGTCTTCCAGGACATCCCAAGTGACCACGGCCGAGTTGGCTTTCAGATGTTTGACTGTGACATTTACTGGAGCCGAAGGGCTGTCTGCAAGGAGGGAGAGCAGAGCCTTTACAGGGACAGGACACACAGCAAGGGCAAGGAAAGGAGTGGGAAAGGACCTTCCTCAGGATCTGTTTTGGATTTGTGACCTGGAAATTGCAAGCACTCCAGGTCTCAATTGCCAGGGTGGAGCTGGGAGATGTCAGCTGGGAATAAGAGTTACATTCAACACGGGTTCCAACTGATAGAGGGGAAATTTAAGTTAAATGTAGGGAAGAAATCCTTCCCTGAGAGGGTGCTGGAGGTTACCCAGAGAAGCTGTGGCTGTCCCTGGATCCCTGGAAGTGTCCAAGGCCAGGTTGGAGCAACCTGGGGCAGCACCCATGGCAGGGGTGGGACTGGCTGATCCTCTGTCCCTTCCAACCCAAACCATTCCATGACTCCATGTGTGAAATACCCGACCCTTGGGAAGAATTTCCTCACCACCACAGCCAAGCCCTGAGCAGCTCATTCACGCCATCCTCCCCAGCCACATTTTTCCCTGTCACAGCCTGACAGTGACAGCTGGGAGGAAATTCCAGCTCTGCCATGGACGTGTGCACTCTGAATGCTTTGAGAGCGTTCTGGAGGTTTGAAACACGGGAGTGGAATAACTGTACGAGTTTCTTTTGTTTTTCCCTGGCAGAAAATGTTCCTTACAATGTTTTGTGGCTGATGTCAGAGCACATCCAGCGAGCATCCACTTGGAGCTGCCAGGACCTGGTGGATATTGTAATGTGGAAAGGGCAGGCCAGGAGAGCACGAGCCTGAGGCTCTGTGTTTATTCCCAGTTCCAGAGCACAGCTGAATTTCCAGCAGGATCCTCCCAGCCTTGCCAAGGAGAGCTGGGCTCTGCACAACCTCCCCAGGAGCCTCTTCCCAGTGGAGCTGCCCAGTCCAAAGCCCTTCCTGGCACCTCAAGGGAAGGTTTTGCCTCCTAGGCTTGGCACAGCTTTTCCAGCTGAACTCTGTTCCTGCTCCTCTGGTGAAATTTAATTCACAATCTTCAGCTTTGCTCTCAACCCGAAGCAGTGAATGCTCTGAGTAGCCCCAGGAGGTCAGTAGGGTGAGGAAGAATCGTTTTATTCCAACTTTTATGAGAAATTAATGCTTTTATTTCATTACAACCACCCCTTTGTGGCTGGCACAGGTCACCAGTACAAGAGGGGTGCACTTGTGCCCATCTCCAGTGACACTTGTTGGATTTATGGCCATTCCCAGCCGCCTGGGTGGAGCTGAAAATATTCAAGCTGTAGTGTCAGTGTCTGACATCGCTCCTGGTGAATGTTCCCCTTGGGAACAGAGGAGCACAGAATTCCCCAGCTGAAGGTCACTTGGCACAGCGATCCCTCGTTCCTTTCACAGCCAGCAAGGTAGAGCCTTAGGAATAAAATGTCTGGAGAAGCCATTCGAGCCAGACTGATTCTGAGTAAGGAAAAAAGTCATTGAATGGCTGAATTCACACAAATTTAGGACTGATTCTCAGTAAGAAAGAAAGTCACTGGATGGCTGAATTCACACAAATTTAGGACTGATTCTCAGTAAGAAAGAAAGTCACTGGATGGCTGAATTCACACAAATTTAGGACTGATTCTCGGTAAAAAAGAAAGTCACCGAATGGCTGAATTCACACAAATTTAGGACTGATTCTCGGTAAAAAAGAAAGTCACCGAATGGCTGAATTCACACAAATTTAGGACTGATTCTCAGTAAGAAAGAAAGTCACTGGATGGCTGAATTCACACAAATTTAGGACTGATTCTCAGTAAGAAAGAAAGTCACTGGATGGCTGAATTCACACAAATTTAGGACTGATTCTCAGTAAGAAAAAAGTCACTGAATGGCTGAATTCAAACAAATTTGGGATTTTAGGAGGAGCAGCAAGTCTGTGATTCCACAGAGGGATGTCATTCCTTTCTGGACTAACGATGGAGTCGGTGTTGACCCAAAGCATTCTCATCTTTGCCCTCGTGGAATGAAGCAGAATTCCCCAGCCATCCTCTTGGAGGATGGGATCCCTCACCATCCTCACCCTCCCTGCAGCAGCAGTGCCAATGACTGAGGAAGGAGACAAATCATCCTCCCCATCCTGGAATAAAAGTCCCTTCCAAAGCCGGCTGTGACACGAGGAAGGGACGTGGGTCTGCAGCTCTTCACCTTCCCCCGTGACTGAAGCAACAAAAGTCGAGTCTAATTTTAGGAAGGGGCGGTCAGCAGACAGGAATGTGCACGGGGAAGGTCTGTGAGTCATGCCTGATGAATTTGCTGGAACATACGGAGGACATGACGGAGTTGAGGGATGGGAGACAAAACATTCTCCAGCTGCAGCCAAGCACTCGGCCCTTCCCCGGCTGCAGAGCTCAATCCCGCCCTGGTTGTCTTCTCTGAGTATTTTTAGGAGCTAAATTTTGATTTTTTTTTTTTAGGAGCTACCACTGATTTAGCCAGCTTCAGTTGGAGGAGGGCTTTGAAAAGAGATGAATTAACCCCACAGGAACAGAGAGCAGAGATCACGGGGAAAAAAGCCAGGAAAAGGGAACAGCACTCGGAGTGTTCAGGCCCCCTTTGAAATTTGTGACCTTGAGGGAGGCACAGCATAAAAAGTGTCCGAGTTTCCTGATGGCATAAGATGTGGGGGAGTTGGGAGGACCTTGAAGAGCTGGAGGAGAGCAAAAAACTCTCCTGGGAAGTGGTGGGAGAGGGTGGAGAGCTGTGAGGCAGGAGGGGAGCGCTCGGCAAAGCTGAAAACCAGAGCTTGAAGCTTCCAAAACTGGAATCTGGATGGAGGTGAGGGAGAAATCCCCTGGAGTGGGTGGTCAGGAACATTCTAGAACCTTTCTTTGTAGGAATACCTGAGCGAGGGATGGGGTAGTGAAGTCAGCAGCTCTAAAATCCAGGAATCCAGGACAGCAGATCCCAATGTGCCTTCCCTTGCACTGCTACACCCAAATCAGTGGTGTCAAACCAGCATAAAAACGCTAAAAAGAGAATTAAACTGTGCTTGACAGAAATACAAACCCAGGGAAATGAATTTCCTGCTCCCAGAGCTGCGGGGATAATTTGGAACCAAAATTTTCATCCGTGAGGTTGCTTTTCTCCCTGTTCCCAAGAGATGAAACGATGAGATCACGACTTCCTAAGACCTAAAACACTGTTCCAAGATATTCCACAGGACTTTTGGCTCCCTGGCCCTGTTGCAGCTCTTTGTCAGTGCCAGCCTGGCTGAGATCAGGTGGACAAGGTGTAATTCCTGTAATTTCCCAGCTGGCTGCAGGGGGTCAGCAGCTCGAGCAGGGCCTCGAGGTGCCAAATCCAAATTTTTGTTTCCTTCTAGAGCCATGTGCAACTCCTGGAAACTTTGCTTCTGTGCCTGTGGCAGCCAGGAAAGCTGCTGGTGTTCTGGGAGTGGGCACAGAGGGTGGGAATGCTGCAGGGATAGCAGGGAATGGGTTGTGGATCAAGGTTTTTATTTTTGTGCCTGTTTATTCCAGAGCTGCTGAGGGCAGCACATTCCTTGTCTGCTCCATTAGGGAATGGTGCAAGATTCCTGGTTTAGCACTTTAACTTCATTCCAGTGCAGGATGCTGGAGCAAATCCCACCCTCCAAACTGGCAGAGGATATTTACCCAAATTTAGATGGAAAAAAATACTCTCATTTTCATGTCAGCAGAAAATCGCCCCACCCCTCATTAAGGGAAACCCTGATGACTTCAGCTGAAATCTGGACTTTTAAACGTGAATAGCAGCTTCAAAACAGAGGATTTCTAAAATCCCATCTGGTTTCCTTCCCACAGAGTCAGGAATCTCCCATGCCCCAGGCCCGTGTGTCCCAGCCCTTCCCGATTCTGCCGCACCTGGGGCCCCTTTGGCAGGAGCAGGTCGGAGCCTCCGCTGTGCACCAAGAAATCCTGAGCCCTGGAGATGATCCTTCATCCCTTCCCCGTGCTCAGAACCCCTCCCAGCCTTCCATTAAATGTTTTCCTCGTTATTGTTGGACTTTAATTGGAGAGAGAGGAACCCCACACACGCTTTACAGCTCCTTGTGGGCACAAGTGGCACGAGGAAGAGGAGCCCTCCTGCTTCCCTGTGAGTTGGATTCCCCGTGGGAGCTCTGGCATGGATGGGAGGGGTGGGAAAAAGAGCAGGGAAAAGTTTTGTTCCATCCCACTGCTGCTGTCACCTGGGAATGGGGAGGATGCTGAATTTTGGGGTGTCCAAACCATGGGGTGTCTGGTAGGATCAGGGAGGTACCCAGGCCACAGCAGCAAAGGAGGAACCTGTGGGAATGTCACACCCTTGGGGTCACCTCAGGCCAGCCGAGTCCAGAATTCCACAGGTCTGGAATTAAAGTGTATTTCTGGATTTATCTCTTCACCCAAGGGGTCCCCAAAACCCCCTGAATTCGCCTCTCCCGTGGAGGTGCTTGGAATTGCATCCTTCCCGAGGCTGTGCTGTATTCCCAGCATTTTCCACTTCACTCAGCTCCTCTCCCAAGCAGCTCCTTCCCTGCTGGGAAGGGCTTGAGCTGCCTCAGAGCCCCAGGGCCATGGTCTGGTGAGCTCAGGATCTGGAGCTGCTCC
>NW_005054436.1:1622105-1625410 GCF_000277835.1 Geospiza fortis | reverse complement strand
CAGCCCCACGGGAAGCAGAGCTGTTTGCTAAGATCCAGAGATTTCAAAGGGCAGAGAGGCCAACTGGTGGTTCTTGAGCTGGGAAAGAGGCAATTATTCCCTGCTGACCATTCAGTTCCCTATAAAAATGGGATATTAATAGGCCCCCAGCCCCCTCCTGCCCACCCCTTGGCTCTGTGGCTGATTCCCCAGGGAGCAGCTGCCCAAACGTGCTGGAAATGCTGCCAGGAGTGTGGAGCCTTTTCAGGGAGCACAGAAACTGTGGCCAGCCAGCTACTGGGAATTCCTTAGGGCTGAAGGAAGGAATATTTCTACCCTGGAGAGTCCCAGAGACAGGCAGGATTCTCTCAGGTCTCCCCAGTGCCACAATTTGGGTTTAAATGCTGCCAGCTCAGAGCAGAGTCATTCCCATGATGGCATTTTTATCCAGGATCTAAATATCCACCGAGAACTGGCTACCACAGGCTTTTCTAGCTCCTCTTATCCCACATCCCTGTAATATCTGAGCAGTCAGAGGGGGTGAGGAAGGCTGGGAATTTCCTGGACAGTGCTGGATGCTGACACCAGACCTCTCCCAGGATTTTGCTGCCTGCTCCCGGCCCAGATCTGCTCCTGTATCCCACTTTTTTTACTGCACACATAAAGGTTTGCAGCTTCATTGCTCAACACCTTCCTGCTTTTAACTGAGTTATACTCGATCCAGGCCCTAATTCAGCCTTTGGGCACTTCATAAAACCAGCAAGAGTTTGTTTAGCAATGAACATCCAAAGGGTGAGGACGGATCCAGGAGCAGCACGTGCGTGGCACTGCCATGGAGTGCGCGGCTGATAACTGCAACGCATCTCTGGGAGGAATCTCCCTTTCCCACAAGATTCCCAGCAGGAAACAGCATTTGGAAGAGGATGGCTCAACCTTGGCTGCCTCTCCCAGCACCATCCCTGCTGAGAGCCTGACACCGGGGTGAGAAACCTCCCCATCCCAATTAAATCCCTCCCACGCCGAGCAGGAATCAATAAAGCTCTTACGCCATCCCCAGCCAGGCAGGAATCTCCCCGGCCTCTGGAATGGAGGGAGAGGGCTGCAATGGGCTGGTTTGTTGTTTCCAAACTGCTGGGAGACCTTTTGCTGCTCTCCTGAGCCTGCTGAGCTTGTTGCTCGCCCTGATCCACGGGTGATCCCAGCTGCCCAGGGAGCACATCCAGCTCGGACAGCACCTGGAGTCAGACTGGTGCCTTTGCTTTGCTCTCCTTCCCCCCACACGGCTGGGGGGCTGCCCAGGGAGGGGGTGAGGCTGGTTTGAAGTGGCTCAGGGGGTGAGGACACGCTTCAGAATCCAGGCAGGGGGGTTTGGCTGAGGTGGGGGAGCTGTGAAGGGGCTCCTCAAACTGGGGCTTGTCCCGAGGGCTGGCCCAGAGCTGTGCTGGCAGGGGAGGTTTTACCTGAGCTGTGTCACCTCTGCTCTCCATCTGACAAAAATAAACCTGACCTGAGCTGCTCTATGGGCTGGCACCTCACAGTGAGGCTGTTTGCAAGTCACAGGGGCTGTGGCCTATTTTGGGGTTTTCCATCACCACCCCACTGCTCTTTGAGCCCTCAGCAGTGCCCCGAGCCCAGCCCAGCTCCCCTCTCTTCATTAGCTCAGCCTAATGAGGAGAGGACAAAATTAAATCCTATTCCTGACTTGCCAACCATCCTGAGAGTTTCCTCAGGGACCTTCTGGAGCAGTGGGAGTGCTGGGAGGGCATCACCCACCCAGGTGGGATTTGGGGCTGCCCAGGAGCATTGGTGTGAAGATCATTTCTCAGCCACCTCATCCTCCTGCTCCTGCTTCCCCTCCTCACTCACCTTGGCATCACCTTGGCAAAAAATGGTTCTGCCTGGCCAAAATCTCTGAATTCAGAGCAGGGCCTGTGCTTGGTGCCACTCACCAGCCCTTGCCCTGGCATTGCCAGTGGGGGGATTTGCACCAGTCCCTCCTGGGAATGGCAGCTTTAATCTCTCGTGACAGGAATTATTTTAAACCCGCTCACACAAGCTCTGGGTCCAAGGGGGACAGACCCTGGAGCCTCCATCCCTGCCTGGGAACGATTTCCTCCCCATGGGCTTTTCCAATGACTCTGGGCTCATGTGCCTTGGTGGCCTTGTGGGGGCTGGGGACACGGAGCTGTCATGGTGGTGACGCTGCCACTACCTCTGTGTGACCTTGGGAAAATCACTCAGTGCCCTCATCCCTCTGCTCCTGCTCTGGAAAACAGGGACAGCACAAACCCTCTGCCTCACCTAGGTGCAGGGAGAGCCCGTCAGGACCCTTGGCAGGGGTGACACAGCAGGAGGAGGAGGAGGCAGTGGGGGTGCATGGCAGCACCCCAAAGTGACACAGCTCACTGTGAGCTCCTGGGGACGTGGCACTAACAGGAGAACGAGGTGGTTTTGGGCAGGGACACAACTCCCTGGTTGCTCTGGGGTGCCAAGTGAGGTGATCCAAGGGTGAGGAAGAGCAGGGAATGGCCTCGTTTACAGAAACCCCGAGTGCTGTCACAACTGCAGATGCCTCCACTGTGTTTTCCGTGGTGTTTTCCTCATCCCTCCCTCCCTTTGGGGATGTTTCATTAATCTCCCCGGGTCTGGCAGTTGTGAAACAGCAACTTCAGGAGTCAATGCCTGGCCAAGGACGGGCGGCAGAGCTGAAGGCATCCAGGGCTTGCTGCAGCCCTGTGTGTAACCCCAAATGGAACTCCAGCAACTTCCAGGGATGGCTGGAGAGAAGGAATTTCCACTCCCTGGAGCTCTGCATCCCTAATAATCACCCCCAGCCTCCTGGCATGCAAGATATCCTGGCAATCAGCAGGTTGCAAATCAAAGCAGCTGTTCCACCAACATCTTGCAGCCAGCAAAGCAGCCAGCCCTCAGCTGCTTTGGGCTGGGGAGCTCCCCCAGCGCTGCCCACTTTACACCCACACAGGAGCTGCTGGGGCCAGTGAAGGCAGGAGTGCACTTGGGTCCATCCTGGTAGCTCCAGAATTAGCTCCAGCTCAAGGGACCACTGCCTTCAGCAAAGATCCCCACTCCAGGTGAGCTGCTCAGCTCGGAGGGGCCTGGCTTTTGTGGCTGGGATGTGCAGTGCCCCTGGAGAGGCGGTTCCTCTGGGGCCACCAGGGTTCCTCTGGGGCCACCGGGGTTCCTCTGGGGCCACCGGGGTTCCTCTGGGGCCACGGTGCTTCCCCAGCGTTCACAGAGCTCCCAGCAGAGCCCGCCTGGGCCCTGGACAGCCGGGAAGGGACATTGGCAGAGCAGACCCGGTTTTG
>NW_005054436.1:1618340-1621015 GCF_000277835.1 Geospiza fortis | reverse complement strand
CCCCGGGTGTCACACCGCCCTGAAGGGACGTGTCACCCCCCCCCCCCCGGGTGTCACACAGCCCTGCGGGGACGTGTCACCCCCGGGTGTCACACAGCCCTGAGGGGACGTGCCACCCCCGGGTGTCACACAGCCCTGCGGGGACGTGTCACCCCCGGGTGTCACACAGCCCTGCGGGGCAGCAGGGCTGAATTCCGAGGGAAGAGGATCCGAGGAGCCTCTGCAATTAGCTGTGCCTCCAGGGTAATTAAGCGGCGCCCTCTGATTGATGCTGGCTGGCGATGGGGACAGAATTCAAGTCCCAGCTCAGCCAAATGCTGCGACACTGGAGGGGGACCCTGCTGTGACCCCCCCAACAGCAATGGGGTGTCCTGGCCCTGGGAGGGGCTGCACATGGGGTGGGTGACACCGGGCACGGGTGGCACCTTCCAGCACCCAGGGACAGCCCTGACTGGGGCACCCAGCCGTGCTGAAGAGTCCCCAAAAATCCTTCCTGGACAAGTGACAGACACCCAAGGGAGAGCCAAAATACTCTGCCAGAGCCAGGGGACAGCCCTGTCCTGCCAAACCTGTGCCACTCCAGCTCGCTTTGCCCAGCCTGGGTGATGACAATTCCAGCACGGTGTCTGTGCCACAGTCCCCGCTGCATCCAGGGAAATGCCTGTGGTGCCTCCCTTTCATCTCCTGCCTGGCAGCAGATTAAAATTTCATCAATTCAGCGCTGGAGAAGGTGCAGGGGAGGAGCAGGAGCCCAGGGATGGACAGGGGGGTTCAGCCACTTGCTGGAACTGCCTGAACTGAGATTGGGGGACCCCAAATCCAGCCTGGGTTGGGAGGAGCAGGATTTGGGCACAGCCCTGGAAGGGGCAGGATTTGGGCACAATGCAGGGATGGATGGGCTGGAAGAAGCAGGATTTGGGCACTGCCCTGGAAGGGGCAGGATTTGGGCACAATGCAGGGATGGATGGGCTGGAAGAAGCAGGATTTGGGCACTGCCCTGGAAGGGGCAGGATTTGGGCACAATGCAGGGATAACTGGCCTAGAAGGGGCAGGATTTGGGCACTGCCCTGCAGGGATAGCTGAGTTGGAAGGAGCAGGATTTGGGCACTCCCCTGCAGGAATAACTGCCCTGGAAGGGGCAGGATTTGGGCACTGCCATGCAGGGAGGTGGCTCCAGGCCAGGCTGCTGCTTCCCCTGGGCCTTCCGTCCCCAGAACACGAGGCTGGGCAGGAGACACTGCCGGGCTCAGGCTCCTGTGGTGTCTCCTCCGTGGCCTGCACACCTGGAGCAGCACCACAAACCTGAGTTCTGGTGCCAATGATGCCTCAGGAAGGCAAAGCTGAGGTCCCAGCAGGATGTGCCTCTGTGCCAGCAGCAGCAGCAGCAGCTTTCCCATTCTGCAGAGGGAATTCCAAGTCCCCCAGCAGTGAGGTGCAGGGATTGGCGCACAAACCCGAGGATTCCCTGCCAGCCTGGACCCCATCCTGGGCCAAGGCTGAGCCCCAGCACATGGGACAGGCAGTGTTTTGCCCCAGTGTGTCCTGGCAGGTCCCTGTCATCCCACTGCCTCCCAGACTCCCACAGGAGGGTTTTGGATGAGTCCTGGTATTTTTCCAGAGCGTGAACACAGCCACCACCACAATCCCTTGGCTTTTTCCTTTCCCCCTTCCCAAAGAAAGGAGGAACATTGCTCTTTTCCTTCCCCCCTTCCCAAAGAAAGGAGGAACATTGCTCTTTTCCTTCCCCCCTTCCCAAAGAAAGGAGGAACATTGCTCTTTTCCTTCCCCCCTTCCCAAAGAAAGGAGGAACATTGCTTTTTTCCTTCCCCCCTTCCCAAAGAAAGGAGGAACATTGCTTTTTTCCTTCCCCCTTTCCCAAAGAAAGGAGGAACATTGCTCTTTTCCAGCCCCACGACATCTGCCACGCCCAGCAGGTGCCCTGGGATGTCACCACCCGCTGATGTCCCCTCTGGGGGCTCAGGCTCCGGGTTCCACGGCACAGCCCACGCTGTGCTTGTCCCTTCCCTGTCCCCTCTCCTTTCCCACCACCTGCCAAAGCTTTTTGGGGTGTCCCGGTCCTTCTGGGTTCCCTCTGAGCCTCCCGCACCTCCCCAGCCCATCACTATTCAAGCCACCCCGCGCCCGTCACGCGTCCCCCCGTCTGCCAATTAAGCCGCAGCTCTAATTACGCACTCAGGCTCCGCAGCCGCTCCAGACGGACACCTGGGAGCCGCCAGCCGTGCCACCCCTCACAGCCGCCCCTCCTCACCGCGCCGGGCTCTGCTCCGAGCGCCGAGCCCGCAGCGACACCAAAAAACTGTCCCTAAATGGGTGATGTGGTGTGGGGGCCTTGGGAGGAGATTTCTGTGCAGCCCACGGGGGAAATGGGGATGGATGTCCCCCCAAAAGGGACAGTCCCAGCTCTGGGGGGATGTGGTGGCACGGAGGGGTGTACTGGGGGGGACAGGGGGTTCAGGAGTGCAGGGAGTGAGGGGTACAGGGGGTTCTGGGGGTTCAGAAAGTGCGGGATACGGGGGGTTCAGGATGTACAGAGGGTAGAGAGGGGTCAGGGGGTTCAGGGGGTTCAGGATTCAGGGGATTCAGGGGGTTCAGAGGGTACAGGAAGTACAGGGGGTTCAGGAGGTGCAGGATTCAGGGGGTTCAGGGGATTCAGG
>NW_005054436.1:1616312-1617832 GCF_000277835.1 Geospiza fortis | reverse complement strand
TGTCACCCCTTCCTGCCCTGCCTGGGGTGGCAGTGCCACCTCCGCAGCCCAGGGTGGGACAAAGAGGGACGAGCTGCAGCGCCCAGGCAGCCCCGGGCATGGCCTGACCCCCCCAGCAGGGCCCAAACTGGGGGAGCTGGGGCAGAGCTCAGGGACAGGGCTGTGCCCAAAGCGCCCCGAAGCCCCGGGCACAGGAGTGACACCGAGGGCACGCGGCCAGGTGACACGGTGTCCATGGGGACATGGGAATACAGGGACAGGGGGACACGGGGACATGGGGACACAGGGAACAGGGGGACAGGGTGACACAGGGTGACACAGGGGACATGGGGACATGGGAATACAGGGACAGGGGGACACGGGGACATGGGGACACAGGGAACAGGGGGACAGGGTGACACAGGGTGACACAGGGGACATGGGGACATGGGAATACAGGGACAGGGGGACACGGGGACATGGGGACACAGGGAACAGGGGGACAGGGTGACACAGGGTGACACAGGGGACATGGGGACATGGGAATACAGGGACAGGGGGACATAGGGACATAGGGATATGGGGATATAGGGACAGGGGGACACAGGGACATGGGGGCACGGAGACACGGGGATATGGGGACACGAGGACACGGAGATACAGGGACATGGGGACACAGGGACATGGGGATATGGGGGACACGGGGACACAGGGACACAGTGACACGGGGACAGGGGATGGAGCCACTCCGTTATGAAATGTTATGAAACGTCCCCGCATGCCCCGCTGTAAGTGAAGGTTTAACGAGAGAGTGGCTCCTGATCCCGATGAGATGGGGGCATCACAAAGGGCTTTGTATTCCAGGAAGCCTATTAGAGGTTTAAATTATACAAATGGGCTTTTTTCCCAAAGATCCTCATTATCTCGGTATTTGCTTTTAATCCTCGGCTCTTCCCGCAGCCCCTGCCCCACCCTGCCCCGCTTACCTTGGCCGTGTCACAGGGACAGGGACACGCTCTGGGGACAGCGAGGGCCCACGGGGAGGGGTCTGTGGGGTATTTGGGACCCCCTGGTTGTGCTCACTGATACACCGAGGGGCTGAGCCCCTCCTGCTTTGCCCCGTCCCAGTTTGTCCCAGTATCCCAGAAGGTTTTGGGGACGGTGTCTGTTGTGTGCTGAGCACCAAACCTCCCCGGACGCACCCACGGCCATCCCGGTGCCACCCTGGCTGTGTTGGCACCCACGGGGGCGCTCCCGTGGGCACCGGGGGGTGATGAGGGCGGTGATGCTGAACCCCAAATCCCCGAGCTCTGAGCACCCTGAGCATCCCCGAGCCCCATCAGCTTGGGGACAACAGCCGAGGCCACCACCACACACTGCCCTGGGCACACAGAGGGGTGTGCGAGCCCTGAACCCCCATCCTGGGGCACAGGGACACCACAATGTCCCCTTCCCGAGGTGTCCCCCCTTCCCGAGGTGTCCCCTCCCTGCAGCCCCACCCAGCTCTGCCGCAGCGAAGCCTCGGGGGGCTTTACGGCTGC
>NW_005054436.1:1614222-1616040 GCF_000277835.1 Geospiza fortis | reverse complement strand
AGGGGGCTGCAGCCACAACCCCACACAATTTTGGGGTGGAGGGGTTGGGAGCAGGGCAGGATGAGCTGCCCCCCCGTGCCAGGGACCCCATAAATCACTGGGGTTTGATGTCCCTGCCCGTGCCCCCCTCCTGGGCATTATCCTCCCTGTCCCTCCTGCAATCCCTTCCAGCTCGGGGATTATTTGGGTTTAGGGTCGGCAATGGGATGCTTTCGAATCAGCCTGCGTCACTTGTGCCTCTGCCACTCGTGCCCAGGGGGATTAAAATAGATATGGAGATTATCAGAGGGGGGCTGGCACCCCCACCTTGGGGCCCTCACTGTCCCCCAGCCAGCCCCCCAGGATGTCACCCCAAAGGCACAAACATCTCCCTTTCCCTCGCCTTCCTGCTCACGCCCCATCCCTCCCCCTCCCCAAATCTCTTTCTGCGACAGGAGAGCAGAAACCACCACTGCAGCACCTCCCCTCCCCAGCTCCTGTGTTCCCAGCCCAACCCCATTCCCAAAATGCTGCACTGGGCTGGATCCCAGTGCCCAAATCCCAAACCTGGAGCTCAGGGAGGGTTCTCAGTGCCCAAATCCCAAACCTGGAGCTCAGGGAGGGTTCTCAGTGCCCAAATCCCTATCTGGGGGGGAGTTCCCAGTGCCCAAACCCCCTGCCCAAACCTGGAGCTCAGGGAGGGATCCCAGTGCCCAAATCCCAAACCTGGAGCTCAGGGAGGGTTCTCAGTGCCCAAATCCCAAACCTGGAGCTCAGGGAGGGTTCCCAGTGCCCAAACCTGGAGCTCAGGGGGAGTTCCCAGTGCCCAAACCCCCTGCCTGGAGCTCAGGAAGAGTTCCCAGGTTTATGAGTGGGAATTTCTCATGCCTGTGGTGTGTCAGGTCCCTGTGCTCCTCAGGGCCTGGGCTGCTCCAGTTGTCCACCTCTGTTTGCTCCTGAGCTGCTCACTGGTGTCCCAAAGCACACCTCAGGGGTTTGGGTTCTGTGCCACGACTGCTCCCTGCCTCCTGCCCTGGCTTTGAGCCTGGAGGTGCCCAAAGCTCTTCAGCCTCCCTGACCACGGCCTGGTTTGGCTTGGAAACTCACCCAGTGCCACCCCTGCCATGGCAGGGCCACCTTCTGCTGTCCCAGGCTGCTCCAAACCCCGTCCAACCCGGCCTCGGGCACTCCAGGGAGGGGCAGCCACGCTTTTTGAATGCCCAGGAGATTTTGGGGTGAATTAACCCCATCCTGGCTCCTTCCCCCAGCTCCCCACGGTGGAGCAGCCACCCCAGCACGTCCCTGCTCCCCCATGGGGCCCGGGCTTTAATCCCTTGATGCATTTTTGTTTGTGCAATTCCAAGGAGAGTGGCTCCCGCTCCCATCTGCCCCTGCCATCTGCTGCCCAGGGCTCTGCACACCGGGAGCCCAGCGGGGAACGGCAGCTCCTCGTGGGCAGCATCTGTCCCCGCTGCAGCCCTTTCCCTGGCTCCCAAAGCCACTTTGCTCCTCGCTGGACTCACTGGGGATGCTTTGCTGCCCTCACCCGAGGCCTGGGGACAGCCAGCACAAGATGTCCCATTCTAGTCCCAAAATGTCCCATTCTAGTCCCAAAATGTCCCTTTCTAGTCCCAAAAAAGCCTGGCCTGACACCTTCTGGGTGGAGGCAGCGTGTCCCAGTGCTCCCAGTGCTCTCCAGTGTTCCCAGTGCTCTCAGTCCCCCAAGATTTCTCAGCGTTCCCAGTGCTCAAAGACCTTCCAGTGCTCCCAGTGCTCCTTCCCAGTGCTCTCAGTGCTCCCAGTGCTCTGAGCCTTCCCATTCCTCAAAACCTTCCAGTT
>NW_005054436.1:1605412-1613340 GCF_000277835.1 Geospiza fortis | reverse complement strand
CCGGGCTGGGCTCTGCCCTCCCTCCCCCTGAGCTGCTCCTGCTGGGCTGGGTCCCCCCGGGCTGGGGACATCCCGGGCAGGGACAGAGCCCCCAGCAGGTCCCTGCCACCCCCAGCCCTTCCTGGGGCTCCAGAGCCCGCCGGAGGCATCAAATATTAACGGAGAGAGCGGAGGAGCTGAAAATAACCCAGCTCCGGGGGACCTGACCCAGATGCGGCCATCCCAAAGCTGGGCTGGACCCAGAACCGCAGGCACGGCTCTGTCCCCTCCTCGGGGCCGCCTGATCCCACCTATATATCACCTATCTATTATGCAAATGAGCTCTAAGGGATAATTACGCAAACAGGAGGGGGCTGGCGCTGCCGGCAGCTCCGCGGGGCCGGCCCCGAGCGCTCAGAGCGGCCGGCGGGGATGGAGGGAGCAGCATCGGCGTCCGGCCGGCTGTCCGGGGGCTGCCAGCGAGCTCTGCCCCGTTCCTGTCCCCTCCTGTAGCGCACAGGGACCCCCGAGCCCGGCCAGGCCCCTGTCCCCTGTCCCAGCGCGATGGGGAAGCAGAACAGCAAACTCCGCCCGGAGATGCTCCAGGACCTGCGGGAAAACACGGAATTCTCCGACCTGGAGCTGCAGGGCTGGTACAAGGGGTTCCTGAAGGACTGTCCCTCGGGCATGCTGGACGTGGAGGAGTTCAAGAAGATCTACGCCAACTTCTTCCCCTACGGCGACGCCTCCAAGTTCGCCGAGCACGTTTTCCGCACCTTCGACACCAACGGCGACGGCACCATCGACTTCAGGGAGTTCATCATCGCCCTGAGCGTCACCTCCCGCGGCAAGCTCGAGCAGAAGCTCATGTGGGCCTTCAGCATGTACGACCTGGACGGCAACGGCTACATCAGCCGGGAGGAGATGCTGGAGATCGTGCAGGTACCGACCGGGCTGTCCCGCCCCGGGTGTCGCCTCCCGGGGGCGGCTGGGGTGGGGATTTCACCCCTGGAACCCCCCGGACAAGGTTTTGCAGTAGCAGGGATGAAGCTTCGCTGCCTCACAGCTGTGGCTGCAGGGGTCGTTTTATCCTGGAGCATCCCGAGTCCTTCCCTGCCTGGGGATGTCCCTTTGTTACCTCATCCTGGGGCTCTCCCGTGCTCCCAGGGCGGGCTGTTGTCCCCCTTTGTCACCTCATCCTGGGGCTCTCCCGTGCTCCCAGGGCGGGCTGTTGTCCCCCTGCACGCCTGGTGGTGTTGGCAAAATGGGCAGGAGATGCTCTCCTTGCCCAAATCCCAACCTGGTGATTCTCTGTGGCATGCCAGTGGCCAAATCCTCCCTGCAGGAGCAGCTCCTGGGACTGGAGCGCTGATCCCATGGGAAGGGTGATAAACACCAGCCCCATTCCCAGGAAAACAAAGCCCAGAGCTCTGTCCCTGTCCCAGGTGGGCAATGCCAGGAGCCCACCCTGACCCTGACCCCCTGTCCTTCCCCCAGGCCATCTACAAAATGGTCTCCTCTGTCATGAACATGCCTGAAGACGAATCCACCCCGGAGAAAAGGACGGACAAAATCTTCCGACAGATGGACACTAATAACGATGGTAAATGAGAGGAGCTGCAGGGGATTAGGGAGAGAGAGGTCTCATGGCTAAATCCAGGGCTATCAGGAGGAGCTGATTAAATGGCTCATGTCCGAGGGGCTCAGGGTGCTGGGTGCTCCCCCCGGCTGGGGAGGGGTCCGTGGGCTGCTCGGGGTGGTCTCTGGTGGTGGCTGGGAGGTGGCTGAGCTGTGTCCCCTTCCCCGCAGGGAAGCTCTCGCTGGAGGAGTTCATCAGAGGGGCCAAGAGTGACCCGTCCATCGTGCGCCTGCTGCAGTGTGACCCCAGCGGGGCCATGCAGTTCTGAGCCCCCCAGAGCCCCCCCTGCCACCCCCCACCCTGCCGATGGTCACTGTCCCTCGCCCAGCCCCTGCCGTCCCCTCTGTGCCCCCACAGCCCCTGTGGGATGAGAGATGGAGCCTGGATGATACCGGGGTGAGGGGGGCCTGGGGGACAGTCTCCATCTCTGGGGGTCCTGCGCTGGTTTTACTGGTGGGAGGTGAAGGCAGGAGTGAGGACAGAGCCCCCAGCAGCGGGGCTTGGAGCAGGGACAGCCCAGCCTGGTGGGACAGCCCAGGGGGACAAAGCCCCCGTGGTTGGGGGGTCCCCAGCACCCAGCCCCACATGGAGGCAGCCCCATGGGCAGGGCTGGGTCAGCCCCTTCCCCACAGCGTGGGGCTGTGCTTCTGGGCTTTAATACCTGCAGAATAAAGTTTGTGTGAGTGCAGTCCGTGCTGGGAAAGGGGACACGGAGCCCCTGGGGGCAGTTCCTCCCTGCAGGGTCTGGTTCCAGCCCGGTTCCATCCCTCGCTGCAGCCCCAGGCCGTGGGATGGGCTCCTGTTCCAGGGGATGTGTCCGCACATCCTGGGGGGCAGCTGAGTCCTGTCCGGGGCTGTGCTGGAGCTGGAACGGGTCAGGAAGGGCCAGGACACATCCACAGGGTCATTTATCCCTCAGAGCCGGGCAATTTCTCCACTGTCCAGTCTCAGCAAGGCCAGGCACTGCCCGGGGCCGGGGCTGTCCACTGGGGCTTCCTGCAGAGAGACCTGAAAGCCAGAGAGGAGGATGAGAGTGGGAGCAGAGGAGTGGAAACCTCGGACCCACAGGTCACCCCTGGGCACAGCCAGGTCTGCCCCAGCCCTGCAGGGGAGGGAATGGGGCTGAGCCCAGGACCCAGAAATCACCTCCAGCCCTTCAGGGGAGGGGTTGGGGCTGAGCCCATGAATCAGAAATCACCTTCATCCGGAGCATCCCGCGGCAGCAGCAGCCCAGGCGGAGGAGCTCCAGGGTGAGCAGGAGGCAGCGGGTGCTGAAGAAGATCCCCGTGGCCTCCAGCAGGAGGGAGATGACCCAGAGGGACAGCGTGGAGCTCTGGGAGACAGGAGGAGCATCAGCCCCCTGCACATCCTCCCCACCCCCGGCACACCCCCAGCCCCGGGGCACTCACGTAGACGCGGGTGGGGTCGAAGGGGCACTCGCGGGACACCGGGGCCAGCGTGGAGCTGCCGGTGGAGCAGGGGCCGAGCAGCAGCCGGCCCTGGGTGCCCAGGGTCAGCCCGATGGCCACGAGCAGCCCCAGCAGGCAGCACAGGCAGCACAGGCTGCTGCAGGAGCTCAGCGCCAGCAGAGCCCATTTCTGCAGGGGGAGAGGAGAGGAGAGGCAGTGCAGGGACCTGGGGATGTCCCCTGCTCGGGATGGAGCCCAGAGGGGCTGTGGGGGCTGTGCAGCCTCTCTGGGTGGTGGGAGAGTGGCTGGGGGTGCTTACGAGGGCAGCAGGGCCGAGGTACCGGGAGAGCAGCAGGGCACAGACTCCACAGGAGATGGTCTGTGGGGCAAAACAGGGGGGTCAGCCAGGAGCAGCCCCTGCCCCAGGGACAGCGGGATCCTTTCCCTGCTGGGAACATCCCCGGGAGCTCATCCAGGGGAGCAGAGCTTCACCTCCACAGCCTCACCCAGCAATGAGCCCCGGAGGGTTGAACTCCCCAGGAAAGGAGGGTTGGATTCCCCAGGAAAGGTTTGTTGGATTCCCCATGAAATGAATGTTGAACTCCCCAGGAAAGGAGCATTGAATTGCCCAGGAAAGGAGCGTTGGGCTCTGCAAGAAAGGAGGGTTGGATCCCCCATGAAATGAATGTTGAACTCCCCAGGAAAGGAATGTTGAGTGTTGAACCCCCCAGGAAAGGAGGGTTGGATTCCCCATGAAATGAATGTTGAATTCCCCGGGAAAGGAGGGTTGAATTCCCCAGGAAAGAAGCGCTGGATTCCCCATGAAATGAATGCTGAATCCCCCAGGAACGGCTCGTTTCGGGTGGGGAAGGGGAGACAGAGCAGCGTCCATCCTGCATCCCACCTCCCCACCCTGCATCCCTCCCCCATCCCGACCCCTCCCCACGTCCCCCCGTGTCCCCAGCGGTACCAGCAGCGCGGCGATGACAGCGGCGCTGTTGGTGACACCGTAGTGCAGGGAGGTGGCGTCGCGGGCGGCCAGCACGAAGCGCAGCACGGTGCCGTGCACCAGCGCCCCGCTGAT
Source organism: Geospiza fortis (assembly GCF_000277835.1). Taxonomy (NCBI): domain Eukaryota; kingdom Metazoa; phylum Chordata; class Aves; order Passeriformes; family Thraupidae; genus Geospiza; species Geospiza fortis. Next base: position 1,609,229 of record NW_005054436.1, on the reverse strand, counting down.
GAAGATGAGGTGCCCGACGATGAGGAGGATGAGCCCCGTTTTCATCAGCACCGTTCTGTGGCTGCCGGGATCGAGGTGGCCTGAGACAAGGGGAGAGGAGGGTGTGGGGTGGCAGCACCGAGCTGTCCCAGGAATCTGGGGACAGCCCCAGAGGACGTGGCCGTGCTGGCAGGGGGATGAGGCGATGTGGAAGCCCAGGTATGCAGACCACTGGTCCAGCCAGCTCTCCTGGGACTGGGGAAAAGGTGTGGGGCCAGTGGCCATGGGGACAGGGTCCCTGCGGGGCTGGGAAGAGCTGGGGCCGCTCAGGGTGATGAGGAAGCTCTGGGACAGCAGCTGGCCCCAAATGGCAGCTCCGGGGCTGGGTCTGGCAGCCAGCACTTGGAGGAGTGACCGTGGGGCTGTTCCCCCTCTGGAGCCCACCCTCACACAGCCATCACCACCGGGGCTCAGCCCAGCTCCTCCCCTGACCGACCCGAGCCCCTCAGCTCCTCTCCCTCCCTCCCTCCGTGCCTCAGTTTCCCCTGCAGAGGGCAGAGACGGAGCTACCCACCCCAGCCCCTCAGCTCCTCTCCCTCCCTCCCTCCGTGCCTCAGTTTCCCCTGCAGAGGGCAGAGACAGAGCTCTCCTGTTGTGATCCCCACCCGGAGCCGGACTCACCCACTCGGCACATCCTCACCGGGCCAGGATCAGCCCCTCAGAGCCCCTCGGTGCCCCTGCCGTGCCCTCAGCGCCCGGATCCATCGGGTCTGGCACGGGGCAGGACCGGGACACCGGGGCCACCCCGAGCCACCCTCCTGCTGCTCCAATTCCTGTCAGACCAGCTCCCCGGGACAAAGGGATAACTCCACCTTTTCCTGCGTGTCCCACCCCTGCCCTCCCCTTGCTGCCGAGCCAGCAGCCGTGCCGTGACATGCCGTGCCGTGCCATTTCACCATTCCACGCTTCCTCATCCCCCTCCCCTTCCATCCCCATGCCCCCAGCAGCCCCCAAAGCCGTGGATCCAGCCAAGCAGGTCCCAGGCCACAGCTGAGGGTCTGGGAAGGGGCAGCCCTGGGGGTGGGACCCTGCCAGGCCACAGGGCAGCAGTGCCAGGGCAAAGCAGAGGGGTCAGGGCGGGCGGTGACTTGGCCAAAGGGGACTCAGAGGAGCTGCTTTGGTGGCCATTGCCCTCACGGAGCTTCCAGGGAAATTCCAGGCACTGGGATGGGGACAGGGCCTTGCTGGGGTGGCGGTGGGAGGGTCCTCCCCAGCTCAGCTCACACCGGGGGGCTGTGGGGTCCCACAATTTAATTCCAGGGACAGCTCTGGGGAAAGGCACTGACCCCAACGTCCCACCTGAGCCACTGCGCTCAGCATCCTCAGCTCCACAGGTGCTGGAAATTTGCCTTTTTCTCCTGTTCTTCCCCTCCTTTCACCTGTACCCAGCCCTGCTGCACAGGGAGAGGGAGAAGAGAGACTTCTCCTCGTCCCAAGCCTTTGGGAACAGCATTCACATGGGCAAAGGCAGCTGGAAGATTTCCCTGCAGCTTCGGAAAGGACGAGCTGGATTCAGGTCGAATGACAACCAGAGTCTTTATTCCAAGAGTCCCTTAGGATGGTTGCAGACATACAGACACACGTACATATTTACACTCTTACACACCTCACAGAGTTTGAACCAATAAATTAAAACAAAAAGAGGGCGAGGGGGATTTCTTTTTTTTTTTTTCCTTTCCTTTTTGTTTCTGTTGGGTTTTTTTTTTCCGTAAGAAACAACTCCCCAAGGCGAGGCTGGGGGAGCCAGCTGGAGGATGGCAAACAGAAGCCAACAGGGACACAACCCTGGCCCAGAAGCTGCAGTGTGCCAGTGGGAGCGTGCTCAGCTCACACTCTGGCCTCGATGCATTCCAGCTGGACCATCTCATCCAGCCGGCAGCCCTCGGCTTGGGCACAGTGGCTCAGGTGGGCACTTGGGCTCTGGGCAGCTCTTGCTCGGGGGGTTTGGGGGCAGCCTGCTGCAGTCTGGCACTGGGGGGACTCGCACTCGTCCGAGGTGAGGTCGGGCACGTCGTCAGACTGGCTGTCCGAGCTCTCCAGGTCGCTGCGGATGCTCTCGGGCTGGGCCAGGGTGATGTCCCACGTCTGGCTGCCAATGCAGTCCTTTTGCTCACAGCTTTGGTGTCTGCACGTCTGCTCCTGCTTGTCGTCCTCCTCCTCTTCCTCCTCTTCCTCCTCCTCTTCCTCGTTCTCTGCCATTTGGGTGTGGACGTGCAGGGAGTCCTCCGTGCTGCTGCCGCTGGTCAGCTGGTAGTGACTGGGTTTGGCCTCAATGTCCACCTGGATCTCCATGTTATTGCACTCCCTGCAGGAACAACCACCCTCACGTTACTGGGCTCTACTGGGAGGATGACACCCCCCAAACACGAGCAAGATGCTGCTCACCACCCCACTGCTCTCCTTGAATCCTCCCAACAGAGCCAAGATCATCCCAGAGCTGAGCCAAGGAAAGCTCCAGAATGCCCTCAAACTGCCAGAACAGCCCCTGAGGGTGCTGGGCTCAGCAGATCCCCTCCCCACACACGGAGCCTGCTCCCAAAGTGTCCCCAGCCCTCCTCCTGTGCTAGAAGGATGGCTCCCTGTGCAAACACAGCCATCCCACCACCCACAGAGCCTGCATTTTTGCAGGACAGCCTCCACCAACGCTCTCCTCAGCACTCCATGTCCTCCCACCTGTCCTGGGGGTTGTAGGAGCTGATGATGGAACCAGCCATGGCTCTGGTGCTGGCGTTGTCGCTGATGGCCCCCAAACTGACCGAGTCTTTGGGGACAATCTCCTTCTGGACATCTGCCTGGACTTCCAGCCTGCAGGAAAGAAGAGGGTTCCTCAGAAACGCTTTAGGGGCACCAACCCATCCCTGCTCCTCATGGGAAAGCAAGAATCCCCGTGGGCTGGCCCAGCTCAGTGTGACAGGAGTTTAACCCCAGTGGCTGCTCTCATTGAGTCTCACTTCTGGCTGCATTTAGGCAGATCCATTCTGTTTTCCATGACGAAGGTAAAGCCGTGTTTACATCCATGACTCACACGGTTCCTGCGAAGAGCTGATTTCCATGGATCTCGCGCAGTGATTACACCCTGGCTGCCACATCAACACGTGGCTCTCATTACCCAGCAAACTGACTCACAGGCAAGTTAGGAGGAAAACTGTGGTGTAACCTCCTGACTTGGAGAGCCGTGACCCTGCCTGCAGGAAGCATCAAAGCCTCCAGGCTGGGATAACAGGGCTGGAATAGCTTTAAGCAGGGCAGGCAGGAGCTCTGTGCTGCTCCAAATTCAGCTGAAGCATCAGCTCTGTGGTCTCAAGGAGCTCAGGAGGGATCTGTCCTCCTTGCAAGAACTAGACTGGCACTGACTCCAGAAACAGAATCATGGAATGGTTTGGGTTTGGAAAGGACTTTAAAGATCATCCAGTTCCAACCCCCACATGCAGAGACACTTTCTCCTAGACCAGGCTGCTGAGAGCCCCATCCAAGCTGGTCTTGGAACATCTCCAAGGATGGGGACTCCACAACCTCTCTGGGCAATCTGTGCCAGTGTCTCCCCACCGTGGGTGGCTCTGGGTTCCAGATCATGCTAAGTGATCTCCTAGACCTGGTTACTCTACAACAGACCAAGGCACAAAAACACCACGACACAACCCCTAGATCAAAGCACCTTCACTCACACTCCTGGAAAGCTCCCCAAAACAAACTCACTATCCACTATCAAACACACTTTCCACTATCCCAGGCTGCTCCAAGCCCCATCCAACCTGTCCAGGGATCCAGGGGCAGACTC
>NW_005054436.1:1602483-1603826 GCF_000277835.1 Geospiza fortis | reverse complement strand
TGATGGAACCAGCCATGGCTCTGGTGCTGGCGTTGTCGCTGATGGCCCCCAAACTGACCGAGTCTTTGGGGACAATCTCCTTCTGGACATCTGCCTGGACTTCCAGCCTGCAGGAAAGAAGAGGGTTCCTCAGAAACGCTTTAGGGGCACCAACCCATCCCTGCTCCTCATGGGAAAGCAAGAATCCCCGTGGGCTGGCCCAGCTCAGTGTGACAGGAGTTTAACCCCAGTGGCTGCTCTCATTGAGTCTCACTTCTGGCTGCATTTAGGCAGATCCATTCTGTTTTCCATGACGAAGGTAAAGCCGTGTTTACATCCATGACTCACACGGTTCCTGCGAAGAGCTGATTTCCATGGATCTCGCGCAGTGATTACACCCTGGCTGCCACATCAACACGTGGCTCTCATTACCCAGCAAACTGACTCACAGGCAAGTTAGGAGGAAAACTGTGGTGTAACCTCCTGACTTGGAGAGCCGTGACCCTGCCTGCAGGAAGCATCAAAGCCTCCAGGCTGGGATAACAGGGCTGGAATAGCTTTAAGCAGGGCAGGCAGGAGCTCTGTGCTGCTCCAAATTCAGCTGAAGCATCAGCTCTGTGGTCTCAAGGAGCTCAGGAGGGATCTGTCCTCCTTGCAAGAACTAGACTGGCACTGACTCCAGAAACAGAATCATGGAATGGTTTGGGTTTGGAAAGGACTTTAAAGATCATCCAGTTCCAACCCCCACATGCAGAGACACTTTCTCCTAGACCAGGCTGCTGAGAGCCCCATCCAAGCTGGTCTTGGAACATCTCCAAGGATGGGGACTCCACAACCTCTCTGGGCAATCTGTGCCAGTGTCTCCCCACCGTGGGTGGCTCTGGGTTCCAGATCATGCTAAGTGATCTCCTAGACCTTTACTCTACACAACAGACCAAGGCACAAAAACACCACGACACAACCCCTAGATCAAAGCACCTTCACTCACACTCCTGGAAAGCTCCCCAAAACAAACCCACTATCCACTATCAAACACACTTTCCACTATCCCAGGCTGCTCCAAGCCCCATCCAACCTGTCCAGGGATCCAGGGGCAGCCTCAGCTTCTCTGGGTGCCCTGTGCCAGGGCCTTGCCACCCTCACAGGGGGGAATTTCTTCCCCATATATGATCTAAATTTTTTCTCTTTCAGTTTAAAGCCATTCCCCCGTTTCCTATAACTATCTTCCTTTGCAATTAGTTGTTCTCCAACTTTTCACTAAGACTCTTTAAGCACTGGAAGGCCACACTGAGGCCTGCCCTTATGGACATGGCTGCTTTCAAACCTCCAGGAACTCTGCTGGGGGAAAGAAATGTGTCTAACCC
>NW_005054436.1:1582689-1593893 GCF_000277835.1 Geospiza fortis | reverse complement strand
TGATGGAACCAGCCATGGCTCTGGTGCTGGCGTTGTCGCTGATGGCCCCCAAACTGACCGAGTCTTTGGGGACAATCTCCTTCTGGACATCTGCCTGGACTTCCAGCCTGCAGGAAAGAAGAGGGTTCCTCAGAAACGCTTTAGGGGCACCAACCCATCCCTGCTCCTCATGGGAAAGCAAGAATCCCCGTGGGCTGGCCCAGCTCAGTGTGACAGGAGTTTAACCCCAGTGGCTGCTCTCATTGAGTCTCATTTCTGGCTGCATTTAGGCAGATCCATTCTGTTTTCCATGACGAAGGTAAAGCCGTGTTTACATCCATGACTCACACGGTTCCTGCGAAGAGCTGATTTCCATGGATCTCGCGCAGTGATTACACCCTGGCTGCCACATCAACACGTGGCTCTCATTACCCAGCAAACTGACTCACAGGCAAGTTAGGAGGAAAACTGTGGTGTAACCTCCTGACTTGGAGAGCCGTGACCCTGCCTGCAGGAAGCATCAAAGCCTCCAGGCTGGGATAACAGGGCTGGAATAGCTTTAAGCAGGGCAGGCAGGAGCTCTGTGCTGCTCCAAATTCAGCTGAAGCATCAGCTCTGTGGTCTCAAGGAGCTCAGGAGGGATCTGTCCTCCTTGCAAGAACTAGACTGGCACTGACTCCAGAAACAGAATCATGGAATGGTTTGGGTTTGGAAAGGACTTTAAAGATCATCCAGTTCCAACCCCCACATGCAGAGACACTTTCTCCTAGACCAGGCTGCTGAGAGCCCCATCCAAGCTGGTCTTGGAACATCTCCAAGGATGGGGACTCCACAACCTCTCTGGGCAATCTGTGCCAGTGTCTCCCCACCGTGGGTGGCTCTGGGTTCCAGATCATGCTAAGTGATCTCCTAGACCTGGTTACTCTACAACAGACCAAGGCACAAAAACACCACGACACAACCCCTAGATCAAAGCACCTTCACTCACACTCCTGGAAAGCTCCCCAAAACAAACTCACTATCCACTATCAAACACACTTTCCACTATCCCAGGCTGCTCCAAGCCCCATCCAACCTGTCCAGGGATCCAGGGGCAGCCTCAGCTTCTCTGGGTGCCCTGTGCCAGGGCCTTGCCACCCTCACAGGGGGGAATTTCTTCCCCATATATGATCTAAATTTTTTCTCTTTCAGTTTAAAGCCATTCCCCCGTTTCCTATAACTATCTTCCTTTGCAATTAGTTGTTCTCCAACTTTTCACTAAGACTCTTTAAGCACTGGAAGGCCACACTGAGGCCTGCCCTTATGGACACGGCTGCTTTCAAACCTCCAGGAACTCAGCTGGGGGAAAGAAATGTGTCTAACCCTCCCACGCAATGAAAATAAATTTAAAAAGCGGGAAAAAAAAAAAAAAGACAACTTTTCATATCCAATGAAGAATTTATCCGTGATTTTTAAGCTACCTCCTTCCATAGCATCGCTCCAGTGAGCCTACAGAGCTGAGGGAGCCTTGGGAAGCCCTGTGCTGTTCCCAGAGCCCATTACCTGCTGTACTTCCCCTTGCTGCCGGAGAGGACCCCCCCGCTCAGGGTGCCCCCGGACAGGGCAGCGAAGCTGGCGGTCTCGCTGTAGTTGCCCTGGATGACGCTGAGCCCGTCTGTGGGGCTGGCAGTGGTGCTCAGCACACTGGTCAGCCCCTCAATGCTGCTCTCTCCAATGCTGGGGTTCTTCAGGGCTCTCCAGGCATCGGCCACTGCGGGGAAGGAGAGCACAGGGGTTGGAATTGGCAGTGGGAGCGCTCGGCTGTGATGTCCCAGATTTGGGAGACATCAGGGCCTCAAAGCATTTCATTACAAGAGCATTTTGCCTCACCCCCTTCCCATCACCAGTTATTACCTGTGATGGGTCCATCATCTTCATCAAACTCGATTTTCACCCCCTTTCCATTGGCTGTGCTGACCCCGCAGCCACCACCCCGGCACAGCGAGATGGGCACGACCCCATAGACGTAGGCCAGCATGATGGGGACCCCAATTCCTGCAGATGAGGATGAGCTGCGTTAAGAGGAGCTTCAAGATGTGTTGGGCAGACAGAAAAGATTTTTTAGGGACTCTCTCAGTCGTGTTTTTGTTGCTTTTAAAGGTTCCAATTCACAATTATGCAGACAGACAGTGGAGGAGCACTGTGGGCTGAGTGGGGGAACCCCAAGAGCATTGAACCCACAAGGCATCAGCCACCAAAGCATGACAGGAGACAGCTCTGTGTGACAGGGGACTCCAGGATGGGCTGTGGTGCTGCAGACAAGCCCTGGGCTGGCTGTGGGCCAGCCTGAGCACACCAGGATGTGAGACAGCATTGTGCCCAAAGCCACAGACAGCTGCACTCTGCAAATTGTCCTTTGGCCACCCCCATGGCACAGGGCTGGGCCACCCACTTGTCTCAGTGGCTCCTGGGCCAGCAGAAGGGGCAGGGCTGAGCCCACTTACCCACACTGACAGCAGCAATGACTGGGGAGGCAATGACAGACAGGGTGACCCCACCAGTGATGGCCAAGTTCCTCTTGTGCTTGGAGGTTTTCTTCCCCTCATACCTGCTGTGGATCTGATGGAAGAAAAAGCACCAGGTGAGAACAGCAGAGTCCCAGGGGACACTAAGAAGTGATTTTACAGCTTTGCCAGCTGCACGAGCTCTTGAAGAGCCTCATTTTGAGCACAGATCTCCTCACAGAGCAGACCTAGCAGGAGGGTCTGTGGTGAAGAAAAAGAAGCAAACAGAAGCACAGGGCTGATGGGCTCAAAAGGGACCCCCTGGGTGCTCCTGGGTCAAGGCAGAGGCACAAAAGAAATGCAAAATGCACCAGGACTATCAACCACCACCTTCCCCCTGCCCACACAAAGCCCAGGAGATAAGAGGAGCTTTAGAAGAGAAAAGTGAATTTGGGGCCTATGAGAAGATCCACCCTTCCTATCAGCTCTAAATTTCTGGTCAGCACAGAGAACACCCCAAAATCCTTCTGGCCCCCACACTCACCTTCCTCCCAACGTACACAGGGATGCCAATGACCATGGCAGGAATGGCAATGCCAGCAATGAGGGAAATGCCCACAGGAGCTCCAATCAACGTGCCCAGCTGCCAGAGAATCTTCTTTTTGCGACTCCATGGCTTTTTGCCCCAGAATGTACAGCCAGAGGGGCTTCATGGAAGGGAAAAAAAAATGACATTAGCACTCCAGCAATTCCTATAAGCTCCTGAGAACCCCAAGTTCAACTTGCACATGAGTAAAAACCAGAATTTAGGGAGCAGGTAGACAACACAAATAAGTTTTCTGGTTTTTTTACCCCCAAAACTTAGGAAGGAGGCAGACAACACAAAGAAGTTTTCTGTCTTTTTTTCCCCCAAAAGGTGAATATCACACTGTTGGGTTTATGTTTAATAGTCAGTACACCAAGAGGTCTCAAAGGTAATTGTATCAGGAGCTTTGTTTGGTGTGGGAAGAGCATCTGAATGCTGTAAAGTGGGATCAGAGTTCACCTCTTTGAGTCAGAAACAATAAAATTTTGCTGAAGCAGGAAGGTGAAAGTCCAACAGGGGCAGTGAACTCCTCCACAGAGCCCGAGAGAGGCACGTGCTGGTGCCCTGCTCACCTGAGGTAATGCAGATCTGAGATCTCCTTCATGCAGAGCCAGCAGAACTCGCAGCCACACACGGCACACGTCATGTGGTTGCAGCTGCCATCGTTCATCTTGATGATGTAAGCACTGCAGCGTGGGCACGGCTTGATGTCATCAGCTGAGGGGAGGACACAGGGAATTCAGATGGCATCTCTGCTCTCAGAGTCAACAATCAGCCAGGGGGTTCTCGTTAAGGATTGAAATCTTTATTTGCTCTGCAGCAGAACACCGTCGCTGCTCGCTGCGTCTTTAATTTATCTAATTTTGGTGTGACAGACCCCACCAACAGCAGGGACTGGGGAACAACAGCCACTTTTAAAAGCTTTGTTCGAATCCTGAATGGGATGTATTCCAGAATTCATGCTTAAACACAGGGAACAAGTCATACCTGCCCAGCACAAGGAGCCATTATTGAATTGCTCCACGGAGGTGATTCATGGGCCAAGAACAACACAACAACTGGGTGAACAGGCACTGGAGAAACCCCAAACCTGGCACTGCAGAAACCCCAAACCTGGCCTTTAGGGGACCAGGGGCTGCAGCCACACACAGCTGCAGAGGCTGCCCAGGCCCCAGCCTGCTGCTGGCAGAGCAGGAGAAGGGGTTTTCATCCCTTCCTTCACTCAGGCATCATCTGATCGTGGTTATGCAATGGCTGTGCCGTGCTTCAGGGCTCTGCTGGCCCCTGCAAAGCTCAGCAAGATGAAATCCAGCTGTGAGCCCAGCTCACACCTTATTAATCACCAGGCTGGATCCAGCACGGCGGGGTGGGGAGAAACCACTGTCTCAAAAACCTCCCTTCCCATGGCTAAGTGCCCTTCCTGGCAGGGATTTCTTAAACAGCATAGAAAAACTGGGTTTTTCTGCTGGCTGGGGCAGTGTCTATGCTGTCCATTCTTAAGGTTCTCTAAATTGGGGCATGTTGGACCTCAGCCCACCACTAAGCCACCTCAGAACCACCCACGGCAGCTCCACACTGAGTGAATTAATATTTAAACTCCTCACACAGAAGGAAAACCAGGGTATTTTGTTTGGGGGTAGGGCAGGGCTTTAACAAACGGCCTCACTGCCCACTTCCAGAGTCAATACAGTTATTTTTAAGGAACACAAACTCAGCAGACACAGCAGCTCCTACCAGGCAGCGGAGGAGTTCTGTGGGTTGGCATTTTTTTGGTACCTGCCATTACCAAGACCTAAGAGTGCACAGAGCAGAGCTCCCCACACTCAGCTGGCCGTGAATGCTGCTCTTCACCACCGGGCAACTTTGAAGCTGCAACAGTAAAAAAGTGACTGCTTGTTCAGGGTTTAGATCAGCAAAAAAAGCAAGAGCATCCAAGATCAAAAGAGCCACAAGCAGAGCTGGGGCGGATGAGGGGAGTTGCCGTGACACAAAAGGACCCAAAGCACATCATCACCTACTGATCTATTTGCTGCTGCTGGAAGAGATCAGATGTGTTCTAACACACAGGAGGAGGGGAAATGACTCTTGAGTTTCACAGCTGCTGGAGAACTTTGAGGGGAGGAGGTTTGCACGGTGGTGCTGCTTCCCCATCACACACACACAGAGCCCAGCAGCCAAAAAATCGGGGTGTGACTCTTGCAGGGCAAGGAGCTGGAGCCTAGTGGGTCTCTCTGAACTTGGGATATTGTAGGAGCCAAAATGAGGGATGTGGGTTGTTCAAAATGCAGTTTATTGTATCCAAGAGGTTACAGCTGTCAGCTCCAGCTGCAGGCAGGCCCAGAGACACTTAGATTAAGTTACAAATTCATTCTATACTTTTGTTTTGGTCACAATGCATTCTATACTTTTCTTTGCTGAGCATCTTAACACAGCAGAACCAATCTATACCTTAACTATTATCTATAGCCTATCATAACTACTGTAATTACCATATTCATGTTACTGTTCTCCAATCACTAAAAGTCAGTACATTACAGTTTAAGCTGGAAGTTTTTGTTCAGTTTTCTTGCAGTGGAAAATTCTGAGACCTTTTTTCTACTTGCAACATGGACAGGCTTGTCTGCCTGTGCTATCTTTCTGCTTAGTAAAAATATATTTTTGTTTTGAGGTGGGTTTATCCTTTGCTCTAAGTCATAAAAACCCCTCATAATAACTAACACACCCTTTGCCTCCTTGGTTATTCAGTAAGACTGGCTCAGCAATTCTTTTCTTCTAGAGCAAAACTTGCTTTTATTTCTATTCCTTCTCCAGATTCCACATTCAAAAATCTTTCTGCTAAGCATACACATCTGTGAGACTTTCTGGTCGAAGTTCCATCCTTCCCAAGAGGGTATTTTATGGAAAAAGGGTGAATCCATACCTGGCCCAGACTCCTGGCCGTAGCTGAGGCCCGAGGTGTGCTTGGTGCGGACGCGCAGGGTCTGTGCCCGCTGCTGCCGGGCCATGTCACACGTTTGGTTGGGGTGCCAGATCTGCTTGCAGTGGTAGCAGAACTCTGTCTGGCAGCCCTCCCTCTCACAGGTCAGCTTGGGGCAGCTGGCACAGCCGTAGGCGATCACTGCATACCTGCGGGCAGGAATCGAAACACAAAGTTACCAAGGGAGAGCTGCTTTTATAAAGTTCCCAAGTGAGAGTTCCTTCATTCACACACCCAGAGCCACCAGCCCATCTCATTCCTGGTCATCAACCTCCACACCAGACACATTCCTGCGCTCTGCAGGGCCTGGAATTAAGCAGTGCTAATTGGGTTAGGGCAGGGACCTTTCATGCAGGCAGCTTGAGATGCTGAGTTCTCTCCTCAGTAACTGCTGGCAGTTCTCACTGGCAACTCACACAGGGCAGATCTGTCTGGCCCAGTGTGCCCAGCTAACTCCTTGCTGTTTCCTCCCAGCTGCTCTTTCCAGGCATCCCTCATTTCCTTAGGAGAGATCTATGGATGGTCCAGAGGAGTCTAGGAAAGCTGAGCTTTTCCTGGGCACTTCTATCAACTGAGTGATCCTAAAAAAGTGAAATAACAGTTCCAGAATAACAGCTCCATACGTAGCTAAGTCAACAAGCGAGCTCCTCAGAGCTTCCTTTTCTAAAGAGTGGTGAAGAACAATGCCCTGCCTTTGGAACAAGCAAAACTGGAGTGAAATAACCAACTGTGCAAGAGAGAGAGGCCAAGCTCAACCAACTCACTGTGACACGCCCAGAAGAAAGTGTCCTGTGTACACAGAAGCCTAAGCAGCATCACCAAGCAGTGCTGCAGAACTCTGACTGACAGGCACTGAGGATGAGGCTGTTTCCATTGGCAGGGGCTGACATGAGCAATTCCAGAAGTGCCTTCCCAGCCCTGCAACACCCATATGGCAAAAAGGGTATTTCTGTTAGTGGTCAGAGGAGAAAAGCTCCTATTTAAGGTTTCATATTTAGAGCTTGTGTGGCTCGAGTTGTATTTTGCCTCTTCTTCTCCGAGGCAGCAGCGTGAGAACCACTGAATGTGTCATACCACAGTGATTCATATCCCGTGGGAGTTTGAGCAACTTCATCCTGCCAGGCTACGACAGCATCGCCACAGAAACAACATCTGAGGGCTGCCAGGCACGACTGCAGCTCTACCTGTGCATCCACACACCTGCCCCTGAGCCCAGCAGGAGCAGAGATGGGAAAACTCCATCCCTGGAAGTGTCCCATGACTGATGAATTTGAAAGTCCCTTCCAACCCAAACCACTCTGTTCCTATATGATAATTCTGAGATGGAAATGATCCAGGGGGTTGGGAGGGATGGATTTGATTCCTGTGCATCTTGTCTAAGGAATATCCTGCTAAATTTCCTCACCTTGCCACTACCCCCCTGGCCTGCCCTTGGCAAAACAGAAAGGAAAAGCTTCATTTGCCCAGCTGTGTTGTGACACTGCTATTTCAAACCATAACAGCAGCCTAGGAGAGCTCAGTGTAATATATTAAGAACACTCTAAATTAACTCCTCGCTCAAAATGTTGGGTTTTTTTAAACACTCAAGAAATTCAAATCATCAGCATTTATATTTTATTGCTGGAGCTGAAATGACAAATATCATGCACAAGTCCACAGCTGTGGGGAAAGAAGCTCCAGGAGTGTCTAGAGGGGATAGAAATAACACATTTCTATGTCAAGGTCAACTAGAAAGGGAGTTTTGAAATGAAATTATGAGGAATAGTCATGGCAGGACCTGGATGGACAGTGGCTCTCCTCTTCCACTGGCTTAAATGGCCATTTTCAGGCTCAATTCCTTTAGGTAAGAAGAGAAACTGAGCTCTCCTCCCTGAGTTTTCCCCACAAAGCAATGTGGGTGTATTCCTGAGACCCCAGGAATGGCACAGCTCCATTTCCAGCCCCCTCCTTGGATGGCCACGAGTTTCCTCCGTCCCTCCTCCTGCCCATTCACGGATCTCAGCCCACGCACCTCCGTTTTCTTTAAAGGTTCTGTTTTTCTCCCAAGCTTTTGGGGAAGGCTGCAGTGTGACAAACACTAGACAGCGATACCACCAGATTGTAGCAAGGGGAAAAAAAAAAACCCACAAAAAAAAAAAACCCGGAGCTGCAAACACAGAAAATGATTTGTTTTGCGATTGATGGCGCATCAATTGACCAGGGTTTCCATGGCAACACGCACCGGTGTTGTGTTGTCCTCCTCCTCCTCCTCCCGGGCAGCACAGCCGGGCTCTTTCATTTAGGAAATGCTGCGGGATGCAGGAGGAAGGCACAGGATGTTTTTAGGGTCCTGTCACAGCCCTGCAGCCCCTTGATGCTGCCACCTCGGGGGGGTGACCAGAGAATGCCACCCCGGCCCTTGTGGGGTGCCTCGGTGGCACTGGAAATGATACAACTTTTAGTATTTTTGTTGTTACTTCACTCAGGGGTTTTGTTGGCCTTTGCCCAGGGGGAGGGGAATTGAAGTTTCTCTTCAAAAGGCCGGGTGAGGCCTCATGAGCTGAACATCAACAGATTGGGAGGAGCCAGGAGAAACAGAGGAAATCAAGGGAGATCAACAAACATCACCCCCTGATGAGGCTGGAGACACCTGGTCTGGGGAAAGATCGATAGGAGAACCAAAGAATGAGGGCTGAATTAGCATCGAAGGGATCAATAACCAATAAGAGTGGAATAATTGTGGAATTTAAGACCAACAATGTGAATTTCTTTGGGGTTTTTAATGTATAAATACGCAAAAGGTCTGGTAAAGGACCAGGCAGGATGGAAGGATTTTCACTGCACAAGCCAGGCATGTGTGGATGAAATGATTTCTGCTGCACATCCCGGCCAGAATAAAGGAATGCCTTGATTCTCTGACACTGAAATGATGTTGCTGGCGAGTTTCAGTTCGGGTGACAGTGGTGGGTGACATCCAGTGCCAAACATCACCCTGCCGTGCCCCCAGCCCTACTACTCCGGCACTACTACAGCGGGGAAAGCCCGCTGTAAATAATTCATACCCTGATTTTACATAAGCACAGCCACACAAGCTCTGCTGGGAAGAATGAATAGGGTGATTAATTCCTCTCCCTGCCGGAGGGCTGATTCCAACAGCCTTTGTTCGAGCGCCACAGCCACACCAGCAGCGCGGGTCCACTAGAGCTGTCTCCAACATCTCCAACAGCTCCGGGGTCGCTTCTCGCTCTTCTGGGCAGCTGGGAGGAGGATGCCAGCATGTCACCCGGCTCACCCTGCTCCCCGAGGAACCAGGGAGGAGGCTTTAGCTCAGAGAAAGAGCCGCGTGTGGCACCAGCCTGCCCAAACCCCCCCAGAGGAAGGGATCAGGCTGCGTTGCTGTCACAGAGGCAACGCCCTCCGGGCCGTGCTGGAGCTGGCTCCTTCCAAGCAGCCAGCCCGGGTGACGCCGCTGTTTGTACACCTTATCCCGGGCACAGATAACATCACAACAGTCAAGGAGCTGAGATTCGGTGAGCAGGAACCGGATTTTCTCTAGCCGGTCACCAGCAGAGGCATTCCCTCCGTGGCTGCTCTGTCTCCCTGATCTTATCCCCAGCGCTGCTGAAATATCGAGATCTTGCACTTGATTTGGCTTCAGAAAGGAGCAAAGGTGTTGTTTGCTGTTAACTTCACCGTCTGAAGGAAAAAGCCCTCATACAGGATGCTCGAGAGGCCGTGAAATGGGTAACCCGAGCCAGGTTCACTGATTTGCATAGGATGCCTATTACAAGGCTCTGATTAAATCTTCACAATCCTCCCACCAACTTTTCCATTCCGACTACTAGGTCAGACTTTCCTTTCATGTTCTTGCTACCCAAAATTGCCATCCAAGCTGAGTCGTAGCTCAACTTCACAGCACTTCTCTTAAGTTCCCCGACCAAGCCCTTTTCCAGGCAGCTTTGCCTCACGCCCAAAACAGAAACCTAACAGAGTTCGTTTAAAAGAAAAGGGAAGAGAAAATGAAAGCAACACGTTCATAACTACACAGTCATCAGGCTTGGCTGGGCTGACTTCTGGACAGACAGACGTTTCCTCACTTGGGCAATGGACAGTGAGTCAACATCACTCCTCTCTGCTGTGTATTCATGTCCTCACTGGGAAAAAGTGACTGGTTACTGTTCCTTCTATCCCACCACTGGAGGCTGCAGCGTTGTCCCCAGGCACTGTCCCCAGGACAGGCAGAGAAATGCACAGCTGGGAAAGTCCACACTTACCATTTGTGCAGGAAAAAAGGTTTCTGTTCTATTAGGGAAGCGATGGCTCTGCTAAAACCCCCTTCAAGTCATATCACTCCTACCCAATCTGTGTTTTCACAATCCCCAAGGTCAGATCCTGGAGCTTTTCAGAGATAATGGGGATGGATGGAATTTTGGTACCCAAGGCCTCTCAGCTGTCCTGAACAGACTGCAGATAAGCAAAGAACCCCTGCAGCGAGGGCTCTTCATGGGACACAGCAGGACCAGAAGTGTATCATCAGCAGCACCCTACTGAGGGTGAGCCACCCCTCCTTGTGCCATCCTGGGACACACGTGGGCACAGGCAGGACAGTGATTCCAGTGCCATGCCAGCTGGGATGCCATCCGCAGGAAACAGAGCGGGTTCCACTTCACCCAGCTATCCCAGCACGTGTTGGGGGACAGGCAGCATCCCTCCAAGGCAGGTCTACCTTCCCAACACACCCCGGGACAGACAGACGGGACAGCACCCTAAGAAGACAGCAGGTTTCCCTGCCAAGCTATCCCACGATGGAAGGGACACGCTGTCTCAGGATAGAGAGGACAGCACCCTATGGGGACAGCGATTCCCCACTCCCCAGGGTGTCCCAGGACGGAGAGCCGAGCAGGTTCCCCTTTGCCCGGGCTGTCCCAGCACGGAGCGGCATCACCCCAGCGCCCACCGCTCGTCCCCCGCATCACTCACCCGCAGTCGGGGGCCGGACACCAGCGGCAGTCGGGGTCGGCGGCGAGGCAGCGGCGCAGCATGAACTCCTCGTACTTGGCGACGAGGTGCGGGGAGTCGCGGAGCAGGCGGCGGATGTCGGCGGGGTTGAGGCGCTCGCTGCACTCGGGGCAGCAGATGTTGACGCGGGACTCGGTGATCTCGATGCGCAGGTACTGCCGCAGGCAGGCCCCGCACGACC
>NW_005054436.1:1575132-1582025 GCF_000277835.1 Geospiza fortis | reverse complement strand
TCCGCTCTGCTTCTGGGCTCCCCTCAGTGCCCCCCGCCCCTCAGCGCCATTGCTCCCTTCACCCCTGGCTCCCCTCAGCGCCATTGCTCCCCTCAGTCCCTGCTCCCCTCAGCGCCTCCATCTCCCCTCAGCGCCATTGCTGCCCTCAGCGCCCGACTCTCCTCAGCTTCCCGGTTCCATCAGCACCCCCTGCTCCCCTCAGTGCCCCCATGTCCCCTAAACACCCCTGTCTTCCTTCCATTTCCCCTCAGCACCCTTGGCTCTTCTCAATACCCGGTTCCCCTCAGCCCCTGGGTCCCCTCAGCGCTCCCGTTTTCCCCTCAGCGCCCTGGTTCCCTCAAAGTTTGGGTAAAACTCTCGCACATGGTGGCATTCATGGGGTGTCCTGCATAAGGCCAGGAGTTGGACTCAGTGTTCCTGATGGGTCTTTTCTGTCTCATTTGATTCTATGATTCTCCCCTCAGATTTACATCTTCTCCTCAACATCCTTCACTCAGCATGGCTGCCTCACCTAGGGCCTGGAATAGGGGGAATCTGGCTGGATTGTGCAGGGAAAAAAAAAAGGTTTCTATTAAAAAAAACCCTGGGTCAGTTTGCTTTTTAGCATCTCTCATTGTTGAGGGGTGTCTGTAACCTCAGGAGCCCCCTCTAAATCTATCCATCCCAGTGGAGCACCTTCTCCCCCTCTGTGTGTCCCTCCTTGATAACGTTTCTGAAGATCACGTAAAGATTTACTCAGAACTGGGAACTCCTCCCCGAGTGCCAGGTTTAGAGGCACTGAAACTACAACCCACATTCTCACTGCACTCATGCAGAAAGTTAAAAGCTTTCGTTTCCTCCCAGGGTTCCCCTGTGCCCAGAGGGGTCTGCCAGCCTCACATCCCATCCAAAGGCAGATAAACTAACAGGAAGGATGCTGCTTCTTATTATGCAGGGGAGGTGAAGCAGAAAGATCTGCTGTGTCTATGAAGAGCCTCTTAAATCAGCACAGAAGGAGCTGCCTTGCCTTAGACTGTCAGCTCTGACTGGACAGACTGTGATTATTCATGTGACAAGTGTGGCTCCATCACTGTCTCCCAGCTATCACCATTCCTGAAATCATCTCCCTCAGCAAAGCCTGTTTGCATGATTATTATTATTACCAGGATCCTTCCAAGAGCTGGGATGGGAACAAGGAACCAGGATTTCGGTGCTGGTGCTGCTGGATTGCTGCAGGCAAAGACCCCAGATCTGTCGGCACAGCGAGGATAATGATGACACTTCCCTGTCTGATGGGTGAATGAAGGCACAGAAGGAGTAAATCACCTGCACGAATGAAGCTTCCTCCTCTCCTAAACGCCCTGCAGCAATCCTGCTTTTCCCTGTGCTCCTTCTCCATTAATTCTGTGCCTGCCATACACCCTCCCTCACTGCTTATCCCAAGATGTCTGCTACACCCAAGTCCTTCCCCAGAGATTGCATTCCCCAGACATTTGTCAGCTCTTCACATTCCTGCCACAGCACACAGGGCTTTGGACCAGCTGCAAGTTTTGGACCACACTTAGGTTTGGCCTCAGAGTGGTAAATTCCTGCCTGGGATCAAAAAACCCTGTTAATTAGCAAGTTAATTTGGCAAGGGCCAAACAGCTCTGCTCCAAGAGAAGCAGGGATGCTTCCAGGGTGTCTGTGGAGCACATTTTCCCTGAGCAGTGAGTTGCTGAGCTGTGATCCTTGGGCAGGCATGAAGATTTCCCTGGTACTTTGTGGTGTGGAGCTCCCAGAGAGCTTCCCCCCTTTTCCTTGGGAAAGGAGTGGTAGATGAAGAAGGGAGAGATGTTATACTGGTGTAAAACGAGATTATATTGAAATTAACTACTCCTGTCTTGAGACAAGCCAGGTATGAGGCATTTTCAAATGGCTGTCGCTGCCCATCTGTAGCAGAGACTGCCTTGCTTTGATGATTTCACTAGAAAAATCACACTCTCGACTGAAATAGAGAAACCTGAACAGGACTTGTGTGGGACGGATCTCCCAGACAGCTCTGTGCCAGCTCAGCCCTACGTCTCTGCAGCGCAGAAGCAGACTCTAACTAATTGTGGGAAGGTTTCAGCTCAAAAACTAATGTGAGACAGGCCTGAATTACCAGTAGTGCAGACATAAGAGAGACAGAGAGCAAAACCATCTGGAGCTCCTGGGAAAGGATGGGCTGATGGGGCAGAAATGACTCTTCACTGCCTTATATGAGGAATCACGATACCAGCGAGGCTGGGGGAGGCCAGGGTAAATCCGAGTGACTTCAGAGCCATCTTCCCTCCTCCCAAGCTGTGCAGAGCTCTTGCCAGTGGTTATATATTTGAGGGAACTCAGTGCTTTTATGGAGCTCTGAGATACAGATTTCCTACTGTCCAGACCCCACTGTGGTCCCAGCTACTTAAAAACAAGTTCTCCATGGCAGAGGTGTTTCTCCATGGCGAGTTTCCCCATCCCTTGCCAGGAGCAAAGGCTCCTGCTCAGCGTGTTCCTGACGAGCAGTTTGAACCCGGTAGTTTGTTTTGATTCAAAAAAAAACCAAACCAAACCAACAAAACCACCCCAAGACAAACAGCCAGGAACTGGAAGCAGAGGGCAGGAAAGCAAGCTGCCAGGGAGGAAAGAGGCTGATTGGGAAGTCACCGGATTGGGAGTGAGATCAGATCAGCCCCTCCCCGGAGCTGCGGGGAAGCTGCCACCAGCCTGACCGTTAAACTGGGGGATATTTGAAAAGATAAACCCAAACCAAACAAACAAAAAAGATACAGAAGGCGGGGGCGTAGCGGGGGGGGAGATTCAAACGCTGCAGCGAATCGTTCTGCAAATCCCAGCTCCAATAGGCAAATTTGCTTTTGCTTACGCTGGCAGAAAGCTGGAAGATTGCTGACTTCCGACCCCGCTGGATTTGGCACAGGCGGCTTTTAAAGCTGCCTGAAAGCGCTGTGTCCCCCAGGAAGGCTTCCAGTGAGAAGGCTTTGTCCAGACACCGGTTGGAGCCACCCCACACTGCCCAGTGCCGTTCCCAGCCTGGATGGAGCCGCTGGGGGAGGCTGAGCTGGGCTGGACCTGCTTTTGGGAGGTATTTCTCTTTCCAGAGAAATATCCTCGTCACCCACGCCCCAAAAACCCCCTGCAAAGCAGAGTGACAGCTGTGTCACTGTCGAGGAGGAAGCGCCTCTGGTGATGTAATGAAAATTCCCCTTGGTAATTCAGAGAGTGAAAGCAGAGGCTGAGCTTCTGGGAAGGGATTGTGAAAGTCAGACTGCATGGAGGAACCAGGGTGTGCCTGGCCGGGAATATCGCTGTGGCAGCAGGCACGTCCGTTTGTGTTTGCAGCAGATAAAATTGAAATTCCAGCTCCTACCACATCCCTTTTGCCCTCCTGGTGACCCAAATATCACAGGTATGGGAAATACCTGCCTGGTGCTCTCCCCCCTGGCCTGTAGGACACAGGGGCTGTTGAAACAGCTATTTCAGGACACACAAAAATCCAATCCAAACCTCTGGAATGCAGGCGCTGAGGTGTGAACCCCTCCCTAGCACTGCCTCTTTTCTCTGGAAGTCCGTGGGTCTCCTCAGGGTTTCTTCCACTTTTCCCAGGCAGGGATGGGTGGGTTGTTCAAGGCGGACAGGCTGTATTGCAGAGTTTAGAGAAAACCCAGCTCGTGTTGCTGCTTGCTGATGAAATGCAGGAAGGAGGGGAGCAGCTTTACACCAGGAATTCTTCCTCGTTTTTGCACAGGGAGGCTCGAGAATGACTCAGCTCTGGTTTTACTGGGCAGGCTGAGACCTTTGGCCCTATTAAGGTGGGACAGCCAGGGCTGTTAAAATGATCCAGGTGCATCAGGATGGCAAAATGCAGATGGCAGTTTCAGGGGTCTCTGTGCTGAGGACCCACCATGGGCCCCACCTGAGATGTGCTGCACTCACAGCATCTGGAGGAAGATGAGAAGGACAGACAGATTTAAGTAGCACAGAGATCATTTTAAACCTCTCAGAAATGCCCTGAGAGGTGTCCCCCAGCTCCCTGCCCTGGAGAGTTGTGCCAGGGGCACATGGGCTTCCCTACTCCTCTTTTAGAGGTCCCAGCTCCAGGGCAGGGATGTCAATCTCGGCTTGCCTGAGGCATTCGGCGAGGCTTGAGCCCGGAGCTTTGCACTGGGAACACTGAAGGTTCACGGGGAGCAGCTGTGACTGCAAGAACTGAAGCTCATTGGGGTCATTTTCTGCCGGGGCCCCGGGGAAGCACTGGCTCCTAATGACATGCACTGTGATCGTTTGTCAGATGGAGATGTCATTAACGGCCGCTCATGTCTCTCCAGGGAAGGCACCCGAGGCTCGGGAGGGCTCTCCCCAGTGTGCACATCTCTGCCTCTATCCACTTAGTTCGTGTTCTGTTTGCCTCTCCTGGTCCCCTGAGATGTGTTCAGGGAAGGAAGGAGATGATTGTGCTCGACTCCTCTTTTCTCTGCTGGACTTAACAAGGATTGACATTCTTTTAAATGAAGAGGAAGAGGCAGGAGATGAGAGCCTTGGGATCAGAAATGCAAGGCTCTTCCAAGAGGATTTGTTCTGGTTTAGTCTGTGGTTACACCTCCTCTCCCCTCCATCTCCCCATCCCACTCTGCTCCCTCCTAACACCCACACGCACGGCAATCTTCCACTCCCTGCTGTGACTTTCTGGGGAAGAGGCTGTCATGTGAAATCCTGGGAGAGAGTGAGAGAGAGAGAGTTGCCACATGGAGCTCTCTGAAAGCATCACAACAGGCCCTGCAGAACAGGCCGGCAGCCGGAGGAACACTGAGCTCCCCCTCCCCGAAATCCTGGGCGCTCCTCTCGCGGGTGGGAGCTGGGGGGAGCGGGGAATCATCTTGGAAGCTTGGGAGCCGCCTACACACACGGCAAGTCTTGTCAGCAGCTGATAAAAGAGGTGGGAGGTGGGGAGATTTCGAGGGGGAAGAATGTGGAGGCTCTGGTGCCCACGTAGCTCCCCCGTCCTGTCTCCTGCAGGGCTCCCACAGCTGGGATGGCCACGGGCTTGGCCCCGTTGGTGACACACGTGCAGTGAGGAGAGACCCCAAAAAGGGACTCGGATGTGCTTCAGTAATGACGCAGAGGTAGGGACCATTAAGCAATTACTTATAATAGTAATCTGACATGCTTTTCCCCTCTACAAAAAGCAGCATTTCCTTTTGTAATAAAAGCACAGGCTGTTCTGTGTTCTTTATTCACCTCCACGCTCACTGAACAGCTTTGGGGATAGAAGTGACAATGATCCCCGCTCTCAAGTCACTATCACCACTGACCTGCTACCCTTAATGATGGGGGATTTATAGCTGAGAAGGTTTAGCACTGTAGGGTGCTGCCATCAGGATAGGGCTGGCCAAATTCCTATGGCAGGAGGAAGGAGCCAGACTCCCTCCTCACCTGAGTCATTAAATAGACAATTAAATGTTTGGTGTTGGCGTAAACACAGGCAAATTAGTCACTGGAGAAAATCTCAGTGCCTGTGATGGCTGGCTGTGGTTAGAACGTGGTGGTGACAAACACCTGTGACAGCAGAAGGCCAAGAGGCATGGAGATGGCATGGCATGGCGTGCTCCTGGCTCTGGAGTTTCTCCCTGATGCCAGCTGGTTTTTGGGATGCTCAGCATCTTGCAGGACATGAGCAAACCTGGCCACAGCAGAAGCAGCAAGATCAAAGTGAAAAATCTTCAGGAGGAGCACCCATGGAGAGCTAAGGAAGAGTTTGTCCTGCCCTTCAGAGAGCAGATGCACAAGGCAGAGCTCTGGCACGGGCTTGGATTTCTGCAAGGAGAACAGAGTGAGGCACTGGCCTGGTTTCCAGGAAAGGAGAACAGTGTGTCACAGAGGAGGCATTGAAAAGACCTCAGGCTTCTGCCTCAGCTTTCCATCTTACTCCTGCAGACACGTGGGTGCTCGGGAGTTCAAAAGGCTGAACTGGAGGCTGTCCTGCAGCTGGCACAGGACAGGAAGCTGTGGGCTCCTCCTGCAGAGCTGCTGGAGCACAGACCACAGAGGGTGTCCCCGTGGCTGCTGGAGATCCCTGCTCAGCTCACATCAATCCCTGCAGCATGGACCTTTGCAGTGGGACTGTGGAATCCAAGGTGGGCAGGAAAGCTTGGTACAAGGCACCATCTCCAGAGCCCCCCAAATACACTGGCAGCCCTTCAGCAACATCTCAAAACGTCACAGGATCTCTGACATCCTCTCCAGCTGGTGCATCCCACAGCACAGGTAGGGCTGGGCACACCACACGTTTCCTCCAGCTGACCCACCCATTTCCTATTTTCTGCAGACATGACAACTAGTGAGTTAATCCTGCAGGCCATAAACTAAGCTGTATTAGCAGACACCATCTGTCCTTTTTCATTTGCTGATGCACGACCTATTTTGCTGTGTAGTGGAGCAGGCACTGCAGTTTTGGGGCTTGCATGTTGCAGCATCCCTGTTGCCAGGGCATAATCCACTGCTCACAGGGACCTGCTGCTGGGAGAAAGCTCCAGTGAGCTGGGCACCACTGGGACCTGCTGGTGAGAGAAAGCTCCAGTGAACTGAGCACCACTGGGACCTGCTGCCATGGGCAGATGGTGGATGAAGCCTGTCCCCATGGCTGCCTGGCCTCCAAGGAGGTTTGGGCTTCAATCCCACAAAGGACCTGGGAAGGGAAAGATCTCAGCAGAACTTCCAAGGACAAGAGCACAAACTGCTCTCAGCAGGGTCTTCTGAAGCCCCTTCAGCAGTGGCCACATCCACATTCCCTCATTTGTCAGGAGAGACCTGAATTCTCATCCCAAAGTGGAGTTTATGGGAACAGGCTCAGCACTCCAGCCACGCTGCTCTGGCCTGGGGTAATTCCTGTG
>NW_005054436.1:1560374-1575094 GCF_000277835.1 Geospiza fortis | reverse complement strand
GAAAGACAGGAAAAAAACTCTTCCTTTATCCCTCTGGTCATGTCTTGGAGCAGTGTGGTGACCCTTGTCTGGGTACAGAAGTACAGACACTGTGAAAGGTCATAAAACCATCAGGATTTTCCAAGCCAGTTATTATTTGACTTTACCAGCTCTTGAGGCAATTCCAAAGGTTGAAAAGGTTGAAATTTCCTTGTCGAACGAAGCCTCCTGAATTTACCAACTTTCAATTTAACTCAGCACTGGTGGCAGGAATTTTGCCTGAGTTCTGAAACAAAAAGCCAGGAAATTCTGTGGATGTGTGCTAAGGAGTCAGGAGGGAGCTGAGAGCAGGGCTGGGTGCTAGCACACTCATCTGTTCCTCAGAGCCAGCATGATCAGTGGTCACTGACCTCTGGACTCCCAAAATCAGCCAGAGAATTTTCAGTTTCCTGCCTCACTGCACAAAAGCAGAAGAGAGAGTGGAAGGAATTATTCAGACTGGCCTTAGCCAGACCACTCTTCTCTGACTTAGCTCAGCTGCATTATTTGGGTTTTCCAAAGGGCTCCCAAGCTCCTGGCTAGGATGTGCCCAAACCCACCCCCTTCTGTGCCATCAGTGTCCTCTGAGTTTCCAGCACTGCCAGAAAGATGGCCTGGATCATTCCGCTTTCCTGCTAGTCCAGCTCTTTTCTCTTAGAAACTGGCTTAAGCTCTGAACCCTGGGGTTTCCCACCCTGAAATCTGTGGTAACTCCTGCACAATCTCACTGCCTGCAGAGGTGTTTGTCCCTCAGCTTCCAGCAGCAGCAAGCCCTGCTGCCTCCTTCCTGCCTTCCCTAAGCTTTGCCCAGTGTTCCTTTGTGCTGTGGACACTGCATCAGGTATGAAACAATGTTCCACAACGTGCCCTGCTGTTCCTACAAGCTGTGCCCCCCATCCTGCACTGGGAAAAGGAGAGCTGGTGTCAGGATCTCTGTGCTAGGCACAGACTGACAGTTTGGGGTGTAAATCCCCAGAGCGTGAGACTGATCCCAACTTTTCTTCTGTCTCTCTCTCAGCTTTGGGAGGAGGATTGGCTCAAGGATTGTATTGATCTCAGTCCAGGAACAAACATTCCCTTTCCACAGGCCACAGCCTCCCTCTCCTGTGTGTCATGTGAGGAAGAGGAGCAGGGAAGGGCAGTGCTTTGCCAAGACTAGAACGGACCCAAAACTGTGACTGCTGTCAGGAGGTGGGAAGGGGAAGAAAGAGCCCATGCGGTCAGCCCTGGAAAGGACAGTTCCTGCTGAGAACTGCCTGGGCTGAGAACTGCCTAGGGAACAGTCCCATTTTCATAACCAGCAACAGCTGTGAAAAAGGGAAAGAACAGCGATTCTGGACCCTGCCAGCAGCACCTCTTGCCTGCAGCCAGGCTGGGGGAGCAGAGAGAGCTCCCAGCACAGCGCTCTGGCCCCACAGCAAGGAAAACGTTTGTCATTTTCCAGAGGGCTGAGCCAGCATTAACCAGGTGGGGAATGTGTGAGCCTCTCACTCTGAACATGTGCTTGCTCAGGGTTCCCTTGTTGCAGCTGAGATCTTTCCCCAGTCTGACCCTTGGCTGCCAGGCCCCTGCTCCCAGCTCAGTCCAGGGCTGTTGCCCCTGTGCTCTGTTCTCTGCAGCACAACAAGGTGGGCAAAGGGAGAGGGGAGCTGTAGCTTGTCCTTCATTCCTGGGCTGGCATGGAAAGGCAAATGGGGTTTGTTCTGCTGGGTTTTGCTGCTGACCCATGCCTTCCTTCCCCCAACCTGATGCAGTGACCACAAGCCCATTCTCTCTAACTTCAAGCACAACCCACCTTTACCACAACCAGGAAATTCCTCTTCTCCCTCAGCCCTTCACCACCATGAGAAACACCCATCCCTCGCTGGGGCTTGTCATCTGTGGGCTGTCTTAACCAGTGCTGGAGCAAACTGCCCCCTGTGCTGCCTCAGGCTGGACTGTGCACAGCAGAAAATTGAGTAGGAGATTTCTGGGGCGATCAGTGTGCACTGAGACCTCAAATGATTCTCTGAAATCAGGCCCTGCTGTTGCTCCAGAGCATCCTTCTAACAGGGAGGCAGCAGCCTCACATCTGCCCAGCCCTGCCATCTCTGATCCAGGCTGCCATCCCTTTTCCCCTGAGCACCAGGAAGAGTCCAGTGCCTGACACTGAAACAGCAGTAGCTGCCAAGAGCCTCTCAGCTGCCCCTGCTTTACAGAATCCCTCGCTGCAGGCTCTCAGGAGGAGCTGTCAGCAGAAACAGCCCTATTTAACCAAAACAGAGACAGCCTGGCTTTACATGGCCTCCCTCTGCCTTTCCCTGCTCCCCTGGTATTGGGCATTTTTTGGGAAAAGCCTCTCAGAGCAGCACCAGCTCCTGTGCTTCTCCCTGGATGTGAAGCTCAGCTCAGCAGCATGCAGGGGTTCACACAGCTCTGGGTGCTGCTCCAGCTATTCCCTCCCACTTCCACGGATCTCCTGCAGGATCCACAGCCCAGCACCCAGGGGTGCTCCCCATCCCCGGGACAGTGCCCTCAGCATGGGATGAGCAGCGAAATCACAGCTGGAAGATCTGGCAGAGGACGTGGAGCAGAGCCCTGTCCCCGGGCTGAGGACCAAGAATGCCTCTTTCCCATCCAACAGGCCAAGGCTCTGAGCCCTGCCAAACCCCAGTGTTTGTTCCTGCCTTTGGCAAGCAAGGGATGGCAACAAAAGCATGTGCGAGGCAGAAGGAGTTCAGTGAAGGAGGGAAGTGGGTTTCTCTTGGGTCTCTGTGACCTTTTCTGGTTTGGAAAGAACAGAGATGTGCAGAGATGCTCACAATGCACAGCAAGGCTGTTTCCACTGCCCCAGCAGCAGAACAAACCTCGTGGCCTCCTTCAGTCACAAGAAATTGGAGCCCAGAGCCACAGCCCAGCCTTTGGCTGCCGGGGTGGAACCAGGAATCCAGCTCCTGGGAGTTGGTGCCTTTGCCTGTTTGCAAGGAAAATTTATGTGCAGCCATGGAACCTCACTATGTGCCTTGTCTTCCAGCCCTGCTTCTCTGGGATACAGCTCCTGCTGTGGGATGGGAACAATTTTTCTTCAGCTGGCAGCAGCTGAGCCAAGTTGTTTTGGAGTCCATGGACTGGGAGTTGTGTCAGCAGTGCCCTTGGCCATGAGGATCCCATTGACTCTCACCTCTCTCCTTGGAGAAGCAAGCACAGAGAAGGAGCTCTTGGGGCAGGGCCAAGAGAAAGGCTGAATGACTCCAGTGATTTCCCCGTGTGCTTCCAACCCTTACAGCTCAACCTCAGAGAGAAAAAGTGCTGCTGGCAGGAGGAAAGAAGAGGAGAGGGGTTCTGTACAGGTAAATCAGGAATGCACCTCCATCCTTCAACAGCTGAGAGTCAGGAGCAGGTTTTTGGCAAAGATAGAAAAGCTGATTTGGCCAGAGGGATAATATTTCTGTTGGGAACCAGAGAACTATTGATTACTCAAGTAACCTCAACTATTTAACAAACAGCTACCTCAGCAGAAGGAAATTTCAGCCTGGCTTTAGGGAGAGGATGGAGGGGTCTCCAGGGTGGCCAGGCAACAGTGGGAATGTGTATTCCCACTCTCCTTGACTCTCCTTGCTGCACTGCTGCCCTGCCTGCTCCCAGTGGCACCAGATAAGGAGTGAAAACAAACACCAGGTAGGTGCCTGTGAGTGCCCCTAACAAAGGAAGGGGAAAATGTTCACTGCGGTGGAGTTGTGGCCAAGATAGCCTGTGAAATAGGCAGGATTAAAATGTCTCACAGGACCTGGCTCAGCTCCCAGGGCCTTCTCTGGACACTGGCACAAAGGCAGCTCCTCCTGATGCTCCAGGTCTCTGCAGAGGCTCACAGATCCATAGCACTTTTCCCAGGAGGGAGCACGAGTTCCCAGTTAATGTATTTCTGTATTATCGTGTGCCTGGCAGTGACAGCCTGTGGTGGGGGCTGAGCACGCAGGTGACAGAGCACGGCTGTGGGGTCACACCAAGGCACTGGGAGCGTGTCAGAGCCTCAGCTGCTGCAGCTGATGTGCAGATGCCAGGCTTTGTAATATTCACATGATCATCCCTTTTGCAGTGTAGGCAAGTATGGGGGAAAGCAAAGAGAGCCAGCAGAACCACGGAGAAGGTCAAGGACTAGGAGGGGGTGACTTGGCCTTTCTGTTTGTGAGAGGTCCTGGTGCCATTCCTGCACTGAATTTTGAATAACCTTGAAAAAAAATCAAGTTGGAACATGACTTTGAAGCAGTCCTGCTGCTGGTCATGCAGAACCACAACCTGGGGAATGAAACTGCAGAAGAACAGCAGTGTTAACTCCTCCCTGCACCCTTCCCAAGCTGGCCCTGGGAGCCCAGCTCAGGCTGTGCCCAGTGAGGTCCCACTTGGGGCACAGGGGCCCATCCAGAGCTGGCTCCTTCCCAGCACAGCTGCCCTGGGCAGAGCTGAGGGCTGGCACAGAGCAGCTGACGGGCCCTCCCCTCCCTGCCTGCCCATGCCAGAGGCTGGGAATGCAGCTGGCTCTGCAGCCACCTGGGTGACAGCACTGCCTGTCACCCTCGCAGCGTGGGGCTCCCACCCCTTGCTCCCAGAGAAGCCCCACAGAGCAGCACAAGCTGTTGCTGTTGGCACTTTCCATCCCATAAGCAGCAGTGTGGCCACCTGGGCCACTCCCAGGTGGTCCCAGTAGACCCAGCATGTGTGCCTTGGTGGGGAGGGATTGTGCCTCACACAGCAATTGCTTCCCTAATTAAAGCATATTTATGTTTCTTGTTGCAATTACACTCTCAAGCACTCCTGGCTGCATTTCTCTGTGGTCACAGCCCCCAGGCCTTTAAATACCTCGGGAAATGTGTTGGTTCAACAAAATGGTCATGACAGGAGCACTGGCCTCTCCCTGTTCTTGGGTTTCAAGCAAGGTTTCTACTTTGTGCCTCTTCCATCTCCACCCCCATACTGGTTTCTGACACCCACAGGGGTCACCAACACTGGGCTTTTGACCCCAGCCGTGTTTTCCTCAGTCAGGTACACACTGAGAATCCTGACAGGCCAGAATCAGGTCAGCACAGATCAGTGGGGTGCTCACAAACTCATTTTCTAGTTTGCTAAGGCTGTGTAACCTAAGTGTAGGTGTAGAGTTGCTACACCCCACTGCTGTGGGATCCCACAAGCAGCAAGGAACCAGCCCAACTCTTGGATTAAGAAAAAGATGAAATTCCCCACAGGACCACGGGCCAGCACAGCACCCAGGTACTGCTGGGCAGAGGTGACTGCCACCCTCACTCCCTCTGCTAACAAAACAGATCCCGTTATGCAACCCTTGTGCTAAAAGGCAACATGACACCCAGAGAGGCTTCAAGGACTTGGTTGTTTTGCCTTCCAGGTCTGCAATCCCCAGGATCCACATGCAGAGAGCTGCTGGCAGTACCCATGCACCTGGCTGCCTTCCCCAGAGCTATTGCACAGGCAGGGGAAGTGCTGAGGCTGCTGGGGATGTGCAGTTTAGGATTCCCACCACAAACGCGCTGCTGGGCTCAGTCCCAGTGCACCAGCTCTGCTCTAAGATAGGTGCAGCTCAGGGGATGGAGTCTCAAACTTCTGATTAATTTCATCAATGGTCCGTACTTTAATCCCTAGGGAGAACTCTGCTCCCCTTCTCCAGCCAGGGACCAGGGCTGCTCTCCAGTTCCTTTATCCTGTTCTGGAAGTGCAGGTACTCCTGGCTCTTCCCAGTACAGCACCAGTGCCACACACGCTGCTCTCCTGGGGGGAAGCCTCTGTACCAGTTCCTGCACCAGCCAGCTGAGCTCTGACCTGCTCTCACTGTCCCACAGCCAAGCCCTGCCGTGCCAGGCTGTTTAGGCATTGTATAATATTCCCGCTGCCCAGGAGCCACCCCCCAGCACCACATCACCCCGAGAGATGCCGAGGCAGGCGCTGATCCCACAGAGCCCCCCCTGCCCCCGGGCATCCCTTACCTGTCCCCGGAGCCCACTCCGGTGCCGCGCTCTCCCCTCCGCAGTCTCCCCGCTCTCCGCTGCTGCTGCTGCTGCTGCTGCTTCCCTGCCCAGCGTTGCCACAGCGACAGCAGGGGAATCCCATCCTCTGCTCCTCCACCTCCCAGGGCCTCGCTTGATATCACCCACTGCAGCTCTTCCCAAAGAGACAGCGGGAAGGACAGGGTGACAGCAGCAGGGAGCGGCCAGTGATGGCCTTGGGGCTCAGCAAACCTGGAAGGGAAGGGAGAGAGAGCAGAGGGAGCCAGAGGAAGCAGGCTCAGAGCAAACGGGCTCTCACCTTACCTGCAGCAGTTCCACCCCTGTCCCCTGAGCTCTGCCCACCTTCCCACTCCCTCCATCAGTTCTTTGTTCCTCAGCCCCACGTGTTCCTCAGCTCCTTCAGGGCTGTGCACATCAGCACCGTGATGGCACCAAGTCCCCACAGACATCTCTGCAGTGGCTTCTCCTCACCCCACATCAAGGTCAGAGATCAGGTTATTGATCAGAAACTTAAGCCCAGCTCAAAAACAGACCATCAGGAGTCGGTGGGCTCATTACCAGCAACCACAAACCCACAGTGAAAGGTTTTCCTGCAATCCCTGTCGCCAACGGTTTCATTGGGAAGGGAGAAGGGCAGATACATTTTTAGGACTGCAGCACATTTTTAATGGAAAGAGATGGCCCAGGGCTTTCATCCCTCCCCCCATTCAAGATGCTGTTTCTTTCAGCAGAAATATTGCTGCATTAGAGAACAGGTCACTTCCTCTATCAGTGAGAATTCAGTGTCCTATTTGATGCTGGTCCTTGTGCTATAAATAGGAATTTTCCCCTTTTATAGTTGCTGAATAATTGTGTGTATGAAATATGAACACAGTTTTCAAAAGAGTGCCTGATAAGCAGCTTGCTGGAACGAAATGGTTGAGCAGAAGGAATTTACAGCACCTGCAGAGCATCGTGTGCTGTGGAAAACATTCAAGGTCAGCCTGAGAGAGACAGGTCACAGCACAGATCCAGCTCCAGAGGAGCCAGGCTTGAGCTCACAGACTCCCCACTGCAGCTTCCCCACAGCTCCCCAACAATCCATTTCATGCTCCACACTCAGGTAAGGATCAAACAGAGGCAGCCCAGCTCAGAGGAGCCAGGACTCCTCCATCCCACAGAGCAGAAAGCCAGGAGGAGCAGGCAGAACAGGTTTTTTAAACAACAGCAGGCAAGGAGCAGAGGACACAATCCCAGACAAGGAGGAAGAGCACAGTTTAACATCCACCATCCAAAGGAACAAGGGAAGAACACCACAAAGGCCAGAGAGGCACAAGAATGGTAATGGAAGGTACAGAGAGGTAATGAAAACACCTGAGCACAGACAGACTGGCGGAGGAGCAGGAGAGCCCAATTATGCTGGAAAACCAATAATTTCTGCAGGAAATGGGTACATGCAGCCCAACCCTTTCTGGTGCCTGAACACATGCAGGGCTGCAAGAATCATGGATAAACAACAAACCTCCATCAGTCCATCAGGAACAGCCTCCTCTGGGAAACCACAGAGGGTCAGAGTCCCTGTGGAGGCAGGAGAAAGGGAGGCCAGGAAATGCTCTCATTCCCTGCATTAGGACAGAATTTTCCCTGTGAATTTAGAGAGGAAAGGATGCAGCAAAGTATAAAAGGCAGAAACAGAAGACACAATAATGTGGCTTCCAGTTGCTGCAGGAGGAGAGAAGGAAATAACATCAGCTCCTCCACACACTGGAGATCCAAAGGGAGGAGGAAAAAAAGGGATTACATCAGTTCAAATGCTGCAAGGATCTCTGGACAGAGAGGATACACAGGGGCTCGATGCTTTCAGCCTCACACAGGAAGAAACAGGAGAGAGAACCAGCAAAAAAACCACCATTGCTATGGTGATCTAAAGCATTGGACACACTCAGCAAGGAGAAGAGATAAAAGGAATTACAAGCCACATTTCCAGCTGCACAGAACATCCTTGAGATAGGATCAGGCCCCAGGATCCACCCAGCTCAATTGTTAGTTGTTGCTGTCATCTGCCTCCTCATCCTCCACGCTGTCTGCAGGTCAAAGAGGACACAGCACCAGATACAAATGTAAAGGGGTTATTTTATTATTGATTCAGAGGTTAGACAAGGCACCATTTGATCTAAAAAGAAATGCAAAAAAAAAAACCCAATTAAGTGTTATTTTTGCAGGCAATTAAGAAAAGTCTCTTTTGCATTTCTTCAGCATTGTGTGAATTCCAGCTTGGTCATGATCACAGAAAAGCCACCCCACTCCCAAGTAAGGCAGGTTTGGACTAGAGCCACAGCCCCTCTGTTCAGCAGCAGAGAATCCTTGAGAAGTCTTTATGCCAGGGTTTAGGAATGCAGCAGAACAAGAAAAACAGAACTTCCAGGAAAAGACCACGGCATCTCTTTTTCCTTTCCATTTCACACACGATGATGAATCATTTGTTCCTTTTGGTCCTCGCTGATAGGAAGCAACTTTAGAAAAAAACCACAGCAAACCTTTCAGTGGCCTCAGAGTACCAAGAGCCCATGAGACAAGCCCTGAAAGTCCTGGAGAAGCCTGGAGTAACATCTAGCCCTGCCCTCCAACAGGTCAAGGACCTGCAGCTGATCACTGAGAGATGTTTCCCTCTCCACAATTGTTTTGCCTCCACAAACATGATTTCTAAGGAGAAGGCCGCCTCCTCTTCACAATGATTCTGCCAAATAAGAAATCCAACCAAAACCCAACCAAATCAGCCCCCCAACCCCTTGTTTACCACCTCCTCCCCCCCCTCCCATCAATCATCCCCCCCTCCCAGCTGCCCTCCCTGCACCCAGGGAAGGGCTGCAATGGGTGATGTAGCAGAGTGTGCAGCGTTTGGTGGTGTCTCATCTGCTTGATGGAGTCACTCAGCTGGAATAAATGGGAACAGAGAGAAAAAAAATATTTAGGGAAAAACAAACAAACAAAATTAAGCATGGTTTATGGTAAAAAAAAACCAAACAAAGGCTGGTGAGCTGGATGTGAAGAGAGCACAAGTGAGGAAAGGCATGAAGAGTGGGGGAACATCTTGCTCTTGCTGTAGAGTAAAACCTTGACCAAATCCAGGACTGCCAACTGGCTGGGAACCCTTCCCAGAGTGTAGGGAGCTGCATTTCTCCCTTTGGCTCTCAAAATAAAAGCTGCTTCCACACGACTTCTTTAGTCACCAAGATGCCAGGGCAGCTGTAACCCACACACTTTCCCACTCCCTGGGGCACACCAGTCTTATCCTAAATGCTGTCCCAACCTCCCAGCACACCAACTCCACGTCACCCTTCCACAGGAAACCCAGAGACAGAGCAGGGGCTGTCTGGGAATCCCAGGGGACAACAGGCTGCTGGCAAAACCAGCCCTGTTTACTGTCAGAGCCTTTCTCCTCAGTCACGTGCTCTCTAGAGTAACAAGTCCACTGCTTTTGGTTCCCAGTTTGCTGGAAGGGAAGAGGTTCTGTCCCTGGAAAGGATGTGTGAGGACAGAGAGGGGATTGTCAGGCAAAAGAGAAGTTATAAAGGAAAAGAGCAAGGGATTCCTGAGGATTAAACATCTGCTCTGGCCACAGAGCTCACAGCAGCTCAGTGCACAGGATGGAGTGGGCCATCCCCAGAGAGAGAGAGGAGGATACTCAGTAGCATTCAATCAGTAAACACACATGGAATGCCAAAGGACAAAGTTTCATCTGGGCCAATCCATATTTACAGCAGGGTCCTCTAGGAAGGGCTGGAATCTCTCATGGCCAAAGGTCAGTGCCAGCCCTGCAGTGTCACCACACAGCAGCACAATGCCCTGGAAAGGCTCTGAGCACACACAGTGTCCTCAAACACAGCCTGATGGAGCTGCTGGATTTGCTCAAGAAACAGGAACATTTCCATGAGCTCACAACCAAGGTCGTTAGCTCAAGGGCACACGGAGCCAGTGCTTAATAACGCTGTCTCTCGAGCCTTGAGAGATCATTTGTTTTGCAATAAGGCTTTATTATATTTAGACTTTGGGATCAGGAGAAGCTCAACACATCTTCCTCTCCTCGGTCAAAACCAAGGCAAGGGTGAAGAGTTAAAACCCAAGTCCTTTTCTCATCCTCAGGACATCCCAACCTGCCACACAGTAACTGTCAGACTCTTACCACAGATTTCACATTAAAAAGAAGCATCTCACTAATTTGCTATAAATCCTACAAAAAAATAAATGTTGAAGCCCCCCACCCTCTTTCTGCCCCACCAAGTGCCATCAGAACAGGAACCTGCTACCCCACAGGGAATAAAACACACACAAGGAGAACCCATCATCATCCAGCCCCGAGCAGCAGCCAGGCTGTCCCTCAGGCTGCTCCCACAGCAACACACACAGAGCAACCCCAGGTTTCAATCCTGCAGCTTCACATCTCCTGGGAAATCCTTCCCCCACATCCCCAACCTTCTCCAAGGCCCCTGTGGGGTAGCTGGGGGGAGCTGGAAGTACAGTTCCTTTCAGAGAGGAGCATTTCTAGGATGAAACAAAGGCTTTTTGACCCAAAGGAGTGCAGAGCCCATTTCAGGCAGCTGGAGCCTGGGCTCGCTGCGGCCTCTAGAGGCCAAAAATCCCAACATCTACACACAGACTGACGTTCACATATAGCCACATCGAGACCGTTAACAGCTCGTTTAATTAAGTTAGAGAATTAGCACAGCCCTGCCTTGGGCTGCATCACCTCATCCCTTCCCCTTCTACTCTGCTCAGCTCTTCACCCTCCTTGGCCCCAGAGAGACAGAGACAGAGAAAGAGAGAGGAAAAAAGAAGAACCCCATCCTGGGATGGAGCTTTAAATGAACATAACCAGGTCTTTACATGTTGCTTTGGTGAAGGCTGCCAGGATGCTGGCAAACACCACGTCGGGGGACTGGGAGGCATCCACGGCCGTATGGATCCCTCTCTTGCTGTAGTAGGACACCAGGGGGGAGGTCTGGGTGTGATAGGACTTCAGCCGGGTTTTCAGGGCCGTTTCGTTATCGTCCGAGCGGCGGATCAGGGGCTCTCCAGTGACCTGGGAGAAGCAAGGGGACATTCTCCAGCCAGCTGCAGCCTGGCATGCTCCCCCCTTCTCTCCCTGCTCCCCTCCTCCTCCAGGGTGGTGCTGCAGAGGAGATGGAGCGAACCCAGGGCAGCCAGAACAAGTCCCAGAGCAGTCACTGAAGACAGAAGGGCTCAGCACCGTGGTCTTTTTCCCCACACACCACTCTGCTTGCTAAAAGGCAAGGCACCAGCTACAGCGACTCCCCAGGGTGGAAACCAGTCACAATTTGAGCTGTGGACAGAGTCCAACAAGTTCAGAGGCTGGGCCAGCTCTGGAGCCTGGCCATGCCCTTCATCCAATCCATCCATCCATCCCTCCAGGCCTCGCTCCCCGCAGTGCCGTCAGCTCAGGCTGCCCAAGCAGCTCCCCACGCTCCCCAGAAAGCCAGGACAGGAAGGTACAAGAGAAGGAAAGAAATGAGTTTTTCCAGGGAGAGACTGCAAAGCATCAGCTAAACCCAAAGCAAGGTAAGCTGCAGCCTTGGGAGCTCACATACATCATCCTTCATGTGCTCTTTCGGGGGTCTGAACTCCTCGTGATACGAGCGGCCACTCGCTGGGTGAATCAGCCTGAGACAGAAAAGAAGTGTCAGCAAAGCAGCTGGTCAGGACAAGATCTCCTGAACCTGCCACTCATCAGCACAGAAACATCTGCCACAGCACCATTAGCCTTTCACTTGTAAGAAAAATCTCTCCAGTTATTTCTGTACCAAGGGCCTCTTCAGTTTGGAAAAGCAGCTGTGCTGGGAGATGGAGAAGGGGAGGTTTGCATCCTGCTCTGCTGGGAAAGGGGTCTGGAAAACAGTGCAAGAGAACACACTCCTGACCCTGGAGGAAGTTTACTGGTGCCCAAATGTATTCAGGGTCCTGTGTGAGGGACCAATAGTAGCTTTGGAGAAGGAGGAACTTACAGAGTGAGCTGAGATTTTCTATAGAAATCCCTGATTTATAGGGCAAGGAACGGGCTCTGCTCAAGGCTGGCCCAGGCATAGGGCAGAAATAGAGACCAGGGAGGCATAACCAGCCTTAAGCTGGAAGGGAAGGACAACTTGGGGACAACCTGGGATTTGAAATGAGGATGCTCTTCCATAGACTAGGAAATCCCAAGCCCTGAGCACTGGGACAGGAGGATTTACCGTCCCGTGATCCTCCGGATCAGCAACGAGTCGGGGATGCTGAACTCAATGACGGAGTCGAGCTTCTCTCTCCTTTTCTCCAGGAGCTCATCCAGCTGCAACAGCAAACAACCACTTCAGAGGGGCTGAGGGAGCAGGGACCCCTGGGTTTGAGGGAAGAGGGTGCTGGAGCAGCCCCCGAGCAGGGGCTCCCATACCATCTCTGCCTGTTTCACTGTGCGTGGGAAGCCGTCCAGGAGGAACCCGTTCTTGCAGGGAGGGGAGTCCAGGTTGTTCTCAATCAGCTCCACCACCATCTCATCACTCACCTGCAGACATGAGACAGGTATGTTGTCAGGAAAGGCACCCTGAATTTACACACAGCCATATCCATGTGGATAGGGGGGGATTTTTGGAGTTGTCCAGTGCAGGGCCAAGGGTTGGGCTCAGTAATTCTTGTGTGTCCCTTCCAATTCTTGTGTGTCAGGATATTCTGTGATGCCATAATTCATGTCAACGCCCAGGCTGCCTGTTCAGGCCTGCCCACATCAGGGCAGCACTCCCTGCAACACCAGGACACGGGCAATGCCACATTTCACTCCAGGGACACTCCAGCCTACGCAGGGACTTGGACCAGCACTGTAACCTCACTGTTACAAAGGTTGCTCTATTGCAAGGAACGCTGTCAGCTCAAACTCCTTAGATTATTATTTTTTTTAACCAATTCACAATACAAAGTATCAACATAACCTTGATTTCCTGTTACTTTGTACCTTCACCTACACATCCACTTCGGGAGGCAGGCCCGGGCAGGAAGGGCAGAGCAAGCAAGTTGCTCATTGACTCCCATAAACCTCATACGAAGGTAAAAGCCCAAGAGTTGCTGACAAGCTCTGGCTTCACTGGATAGTTTTTTCCCCATCTAACAATCTCAGCATACCACTGGGATTAGTGCCTTTTCCACACTGCAGCACTCACAGATGCTGCAGCCCCAACAATAGCTGTTTATTTGGGAGCAGCTCTCTTTTCTCCAGCACACACAGCTGGGACCCAGCAGGATTGGGGACCAGGCTGTCACAACACACAAACAAACAGCCCTGCAGGCAGGGGAAGTAAGCAACAAGTCATTTCTGTGCCTTCCTGATTACACCCTTTGGAGAAAATAAGATCCTGAGCATAAAGCCCATCCTGAAACGCTGGGGTGCTCCCAGCTGAGTTATCAGAGCTGCAGGATGTGCCCGTGGAGCAGCCTGGAGCTGCCTGCCACACACAAACACACATGGCAGATACCACCAGCCCGGCCAGATAACGGCCCTATCTTTCATAACCAGCTGGGCATTGCAGGCTCGGTGTTGCAATGAGCTCTGAGCAGAAGTCAGATAAGGCTGCTCTCCCCATGTGGGGCCTGCAGATTCTCCCTGGGGTGTTAGGAGCCTGTGGTAGCCGCAGGGATGCTCAAGATCTGCCCCACACTGAGGCAAGTCACTGCAATTTGTGGTCCCTCGAGTTTCCCTGAGATATTTCAGTCGTTAGGATGAGATAATGAGACCCTCAGAAAATGAATGTCAGAGATTCTAACTTGTGTCCCTTGAGAATCCAAAGTGTCTCACACAGCATAAAGCCCATCCTACCACAGCAACACCTTTAGGTCCATTTTCACCTCACATTTACAGGTCAATTGAGTTTATGCAAGAGCTGGGATGCAGATGAACCCTTTGAAATGATACCTGGAGCTCAGGTATCAAGTGAAGAGACACAGCAGCCTCAAAGCATGGCTGTAACATCCTGCAGCTCCAGGGATACACTGTGACCTCAGTGTTCAGGAGCCAGAGAATTACCAGCCAGACTGCACCCCCTAAAAGATAAAAACAACCCAGGGCCACAAGCTGCTGGTAAGCAAATAGTAATTTTGAAGAGCAAGGATGTTTGTATAGGATGCTTCTCCTGCAGGGCGATAGAAGGAAAGCTCCCACCCCATCCCTACCTTCACTCTGCAATCTTCCTTTACCCTGCAATCTGCATTCCTACACTAATTAAAGAATCCTAATTAGGAGATGGATTTTGTCTGCTCTCATTCCAGATGCCGCCAGCCCGTGTCCCCTCCCAGCACATTCCCCGCGACCCACCAGCTTCCCCGAATCCATCGTCTCCTTGAGCCGCTTGCCCAGCTCGGAGCCCGAGGCCACCATGGCCCGCAGCATGTCGCCAGTAGCCAGGTGACACACGCAGTAGGTCTCGGCCAGCTTCGGTGCCTGCGGGAGAGGACAGAGGTGAGAGCGGCCCTCGGAGGTCCCTGTGGCGGCAGCGGGACAGTCGCTGACCGGCCCGCACGTGGCAGGGCCCGCACGGAGCCCCGGAGCTCAGCGACACCCGGTCCGAGCCCGGGACAAAGGGATCGGGGACAAAGAGCCGCGGCGAGCGGGCCCCCGGAGGCGGGATAGAAGCGAGCCCCTCCGGAAGGGAGAGCCGGGCCCACACGGACACACCGCACACCGCGATCGCTCAG
>NW_005054436.1:1544258-1560173 GCF_000277835.1 Geospiza fortis | reverse complement strand
CTATGCAAATGATCGTGTAATATGCAAATAGCAACGCGTTTTACATGGAGTGGGCGGGGTTATGAGCGAAGTGGGCGGGGCTATAGGGAGGCGGGCGGGGCTTTGCGCGCCGCGTGGATCGCTCGGTGTCCCCGCGTTTGCCCCGAGCTGTCCCCAAGCCCTGGGAGCTGCCTCCAGCTCTGCGTCACTCGGCTCAAGGAGGACATTGGGCTGTGGAATGTGTCCAGAGAACGGCAACGGGGCTGGAGTACAAACCTGATGAGGAGTGGTTGAGGGAGCTGAGCCAGGAGAAAAGGAGGTTCAGGGGCGACCTTATCTCTCTGAAAGGAGTTTGGAGCCAGGTAGCAGTAGGGCTTGCCTCCCAGGCAGCTGGTGACAGACAGGGCAAGAGGACACCGTCTTGAGCTACACAAGGGGACAAGGTTGGATATTAGGAAGAATTTCTTCACAGAAAGATTAGACATTGGAACGAGTTTTCCTGGGAAATGGAGTCACCACCCTTGGAAGTATTTAAGGAAAGACTGAATGTGGCACTTGGGGCTGTGGGCCAGTTAACACGGTGGTGTCTGGTCAGAATTGGACTTTGTGATCTCAGAGATCTTTTCCAACCTAATTGATCCTGTGATTCTGGGCTGTGCTTGCCCTGGCGTTGTGTGGGATGGGCTCAGTGCCCTGCTCTGCATGGGCTGTGCATCACAACACTGCCCAGCACATCCAGGAGGGGCTGGCACTGCAGGGCTCTGCATCTCTCTGCTCTCCCAGCCTCTCTGCATGGTCCCCACATCCCACAGAGCACAGTCCAGCACTGGGGACAGGCCAGAGCACAGGCAAAACCAGCCAGGATCTCACAGCAGGCAAGAGCTTCCTTGGCCCTGGTTGCCAGGAGAGTCTGTGGCAAAGCCAAGACCACTGTTGAATAGAGAAACCCAGGATAAGCTGGTCCTTCTCACTCCCCCCTCAGTGGGGACAGCCACCCCTCCACAGACAGAGCATTGCCTCCTCAGCAGCCCCAGAGAGGGACCTGCACGTGTAACAAGGAGAGTTTAAAAAAACTGCGGGATGGAGCAGTGGCACCGTGTCCAAGATCCAGGTCTCACAGATCACACGGAGCATCTGCACTGGTGGCAGAGCTGCATCTGCCCCTGGGGCACCCACCAGAACCAGCAGCAGCTCAGCAAGGGCAGGATCAGTCCCTGACATCTTCCCAACTCCCTCCCCCTCTGCGGATTCCCAGCCAAACACCGCTCAGCCTTTCATCTGCAGCAAGCCTGCTTTCCCTGGCAGCGGCATTTCCGAGGTGTTTCGGGCTCTCTTCCCCCCGCAGGGTCCCCGCGGGAGGCACGGCAGGGCTGCCGGGCTGGGGATGAGCTGCGGGGACGCGGTGAGAGCCCGGCGTGGCTGCAGGGGGCAGCCCCAGCCTCGGGAGAGGGGGGGCGAGGAGGGGGAGCCTCCTCCAAAAGGGATGAAGGATGCTCGGAATGCAGGGGCTCGGTACAGGCAGGGAGCTGGGGCAGGACAAACAGCCGGCCCTGGGTCTGGTTCATTCTCCTGGGATACCCATGGCAGAATCTGTTTAAATGCTTTCCGAGGTAAGGGGGATTTTGGGGGAGCTGTGGGGGAGCTGCTTTGCCTGGCACAGTGAGAAGGGAGCTGTGGAGTGCCTGTGGTTGCTGATTTAGGGATGGGGCTGAAGGACATTGTGCTGTCAGTGCCCCTCTCCCTCTCTAAGCCCCTGCACTGCTTCTCCCCAGAGACCCCGGACCCCCAGGCACAGCTACACCTCAGGCTGCTGCAGGAGCTCGGTGTTCCTTGGGGAGCCCCCCTGACAGCACACCAGGACACCTGGGAGGGACATCTGCACCGTGGTAAGGAGGGGATGTCCCAGGCTGGGGCACGAGTGACCCATTTCATCCCTTCTGTGCCCAACCAGGGTGGGCTGGTGCTGTTTGGTGATGGGGACTGAAGGGTAAAGCTGGAGGAGTTGCTCTCCTTTCCTTCTTAGAGTTCAAAACATGTTTTTTTTCATCCCATTCCTGGCTCTGGAATTGGCTGGTGGTGCTTGCTCAATGCATTACAACACCCTGCTGCTCCAGGGTCAGCGTGGTCTCTCTCCCAGTGCCCCCTGGAATGCTGTCAGGGGGTGTCTGTGGGGAGGAGGGGGTGTGCAGCTCTGAGAAATGAAACCTCTGCCTCCTGCTCCCTTCAAATCAGAGAGACCGTGCTCCTGGAAGAGCCCTGGAGCTAGACCTGGATTATCGGGGTGGAAATGTTCCCTGCTAGCTCACCAGCTCCCTGGGTCATGGGCCAGGCTGGATCCAGGGCAGGAGATTGTTAAAGCTCAGCGTGTGAGCTCAAAGCTAAAGCTCTGCTAGGATGAGCCAGAAAACTCCATGCTGTTTGATTGTCCCCTTGTCCCACACCCTGTGTCACGGGACAGCCGTGGAACTGCATCCACAGCAGGGATCCAGGCTGTCCTGGGGCTGGATGGTGCCAGTGAGTGCCCTGTGCTGGGGCTTCCCCCTGGCAAGGTGGGTCCAGGAGCCCTCAGCTCTTTGGGATCCACCTGGGATGTTCACCCCACTGAGCACTCAGCAGATTCCAGGGCATGAAGGGGCCTGTCCTGGCCTAGAGAGGCATCTCTGCTCTTTGTGGTGCACTTGGCTTTGTGCTGGTGCCTGCTGATGGAGACAAGGCTGCTGTGTGCCAAAACAGAGCTCTGAACTGCAGAGAAATGTGTCTCCTCCCCCAGGGAAGATGCTGTAACCCACAGCAGGGCTCTGCCGAGCTGCTGCTGCTTTGGAGCAGAGCAGCACAGAGCTCTACCCTGGCTGTGGGATGGGTGGCCCATGCTGATGGAGCTTCTGGACCCTTCCTCTAAATATTCCTGTCGTGGACATCTTTTATGGAAAATCCTTTCTTTAGGATTTTTCCTCCTGAGAAGCTGAGAGGCCTCAGGAACAAAATGTAAACAATGGTTATCTGCTGCTGTGGAATGCAACAGGTGCATCTGTGATTGGCCCATGTTGGTTATTTCTAATTAATGGCCAATCACAGCCCAGCTGGCTCAGACAGAGAGTCCGAGCCACAAACCTTTATCATTCTTTCCTATTCTATTCTTAGCCAGCCTTCTGATGAAATCCTTTCTTCTATTCTTTTAGTATAGTTTTAATGTAATACATATCATAAAATAATAAATCAAGCCTTCTGAAACACGGAGTCAGATCCTCATCTCTTCCCTCATCCTCAGACCCCTGTGAACACTGCCACGTATTCCTTTCCTTTTTACAGCGCGTCTCATCCTTAGAACCCATCCCCTGCTCCAGGAGGCTTTAAAGGAGCATCCCCACACCCAGAACATCCCACCATGAACGGGTTCTTGAACGAATCCAATTTCCTGATGGTGGAGGAGGGCTTCACCACCAGAGACCTCCTGGAGAACCTGCTGGGGGAGCTGTGCCAGGAGGTGAGGGCTGAAGCTCTGCTGCTGCCTTTGCAAAGGGCACTGCTGGAGCTGCTGCTCACCCCGGCTGTCCCCTAGAGCCAGCAGCAAGCCTTCTTCGTGGCAGACCTGGGGGACATTGTGAAGAAGCACCTGTGTTTCCTGAAGGCCCTGCCCCGGGTGAAGCCCTATTTCCCTGTGAAGTGCAACGGCAGTGAAGGGGTGATCAGGCTGCTGGCAGAGCTGGGGGCAGGCTTTGCCTGTGCCAACAAGGTAGGGCTGTGGGAGGGCAGCTCCAGGGGAAATGTTTGTGGGGGAGAGGCAGAGCTCACCCTCCTTTCCTAAGTCTGTGCTCTAGGTGACATTTGCAGGGGCAGGAGTGTCCCTGTGCTGTCACAGCCCAGAAATCCCTGTCCCATCTGTGTTGTCCCCATTCCTGTCCCTGCTATCCTGGCTGGTGGCACAGCACATCCCTGGGGTGTCACTGCCACAGCTGTCCAACTCTTGGTATCCTCAGGGCTGAGCCTAAAGCTTTTTGCTCCCTCCTGCTTGTCATTTTTAACAGCCAGACTTCCAGGGAGGAGGCAAAATTAAATCACTTTTATGTAATTAAATAGCATGAGAGGAAATCTTGTCCCCGTTCCTGTCGCTGTCCCTGCTGTCCTGGCTGGTGGCACAGCACATCCCTGGGCTGTCATAGCTGTCCAACTCTTGATGTCCTCAGGGCTGAGCCTAAAGCTTTTTGCTCCCTCCTGCTTGTCATTTTTAACAGCCAGACTTCCAAGGAGGAGGCAAAATTAATTCATTTACTTTTATGTAATTAAATAGGACGAGAAAGGGCAAGAGGAGAAAGGGCAAGAGTTGTCACAGCCCCAGGCCTGCTAACCCCACTTGTCTCCTCTCCCATTCTCTGGTGTTTTTAAACCTCTCCATGCCAGGACAAAGTGATCCCTTTGAGCTCTGGTAGCTTTTCCCTGGAAAAGGCCAGGCTGTGACACTGCTCAGCACTGCTGGCTGGTCCCCACCACCTCTTGGGGACCAGCTGCACATGTCCCCTTCTCCCTGCAGGCAGAGATCACCCGGGTCCAGGGCATTGGGGTGCCACCAGACAGGATCTTCTACAGCAGCCCCTGCAAGCAGGTCGCCCACCTCAGGTATGCAGCCAGCCACGGGGTCAGGCTGATGGCCTTTGACAACGAGGTGGAGCTCAGCAAGGTGGCCAGGAGCCACCCCCGTGCCAGGTGGGTGTCTGGCAGTGCCACAGGAGCGGGGAATGGGCAGGGGGCTCTGGGGGGCAGCAGGAGGTTGGACAAGGTGGGTGTGAGTCTCTTCTCCCAAGTGATAGGACAAGAGGAACGGCCTCAAGCTGGGCCAGGGGAAGTTTAGGTTGGATATGGGGAAGAATTGGGTCACTGAATGTGTGACCAGGCAGTGGAACAGGCTGCCCAGGGAAGGGGTGGAATCACCATGGCAGCACCAGGGGAAATGTCCCATAATGGTATTGGGGTGGGAAATGTCCTATAATGGTATTGGGGTGGGATAAATCCCATAATGATATTGGGGTGGGAAATGTCCCATAATGGTATTGGGGTGGGATAAATCCCATAATGATATTGGGGTGGGAAATGTCCCATAATGGTATTGGGGTGGGAAAAAATCCCATGGCAGCACCAGGGGAAATGTCCCATAATGGTGTTGGGATGGGAAAAATCCCATAATGGTACTGGAGTGGGAAAAAATCCCATGGCAGCACCAGGGGAAACATTAAAAGAGCTTGTAGACGTGGTTCTCAGGGACGTGGTTTAGTGCCGGGCTTAATATTCAGGGTTAATATTTGGGCTCAGTGATTATTGAGGGCTTTTCCAGCCCTCAGAGCTTTTCCTTTCATGATCCTGCTATTCCAAGACACTTGAACACATCTTTGGTGGCTTTGCTGTGCAGGATGTTGTTGGGCATCACTGCTGACCCCATCCCTGCTGCCCACCCCAGCCTGAGCTTTGGGAGCACGCTGGAATCCTGCGGGCACCTGCTGCACACAGCCAAGGACCAGGCTCTGGAGGTTGTTGGCATCAGGTACAGCCCTGGGCCTCCTTCCCTGGGGGTGCTCAGCCCCTCTGGATGGGGATCTGGGGAGCTCTGCCCTGCTGGAACAGCAGTGCTGCAGCTGCTCTGCTTGGGAGAAAGGCGAAGGCAGGGATTTGATTTTGTTGGGACTAATTTGGGGCAGGTTTGACCCCAGGAAAGGCTCTGTGGGTCTGGCTTGGGTCAGTGCTCCAGCTGCTCTTGGGACTGAGGTTGAGGCAGGGATTTGATCTTATTGGGGCCAATTTGGGGCAGGTTTGACCCCAGGAAAGGCTCTGTGGGTCTGGCTTGGCATGGTGTGTGGGAAGCTGTGTGAGTGCCAACCCCAGGGCCGTGTCCCCTCTGCTCTGGGGGTGACCAAACCCTGCTGAGATGGGGTTTGTGCCCTCAGCTTCCACCTGGGGAGCCGTGGGCTGGAGCCCCAGGCCTGGGCCCAGGCTGTGGCCACAGCACAGCTGGTGTTTGACATGGGGACAGAGCTGGGACACCACATGCACCTCCTGGACATCGGGGGAGGCTTCCCTGCCACTGAGGACACCAGAGCCCCGCTGGAAGAGGTACAAACCTCCAAAACCTGCCCTCAGCAGGCAGAGAATGAGCTTGGAGCTCTCCCTGCGTTTGGCTCCCTGCAGAATTCCCAGCTAACCAAGAGCGAGGTTCTTTTCCTTCCCTCACAGATCGCTGCTGGGATAAACTCTGCCTTGGATTTGTACTTCCCTGAGGGCAGTGGGGTGGAAATTATTGCCAGGCCTGGGCGTTACTACGTCACCTCTGCCTTCACCCTGGCTGTCAGCATCACTGCCTTGGAGGAGATCCCCGTGGAGCAGCCTGGCTCTGATGGTAGGTGTGACAGCAGGGTGTGTCCCTGTGTCCCTGAGACCCCTTGAACCCTTTCCCTCTCCCCAATGTGTCCCCTGTGTCCCTGAGCCCTCTCCCTGTTCCCTGATGTGTCTCCTGCATCCCTGAGCCCCTCTGAGCCCTCTCCCTGCTCCCCAATGTGTCCCCTGTGTCCCTGAGCCCTCT
The DNA here is from genome assembly GCF_000277835.1 of Geospiza fortis. Lineage (NCBI taxonomy): Eukaryota > Metazoa > Chordata > Aves > Passeriformes > Thraupidae > Geospiza > Geospiza fortis. Next base: position 1,553,629 of record NW_005054436.1, on the reverse strand, counting down.
CCCTGCTCCCTGAGGTGTCCCCATGTCCCCGAGCCCTCTCCCCATTCCTCAATGTGTTCCCTGTGTCCCTGAGACCCCTTGAACCCTTTCCCTATTCCCTGAGGTGTCCCCAGTGTCCCTGAGCCCCTCTGAGACCTCTCCACTCTCCCCAATGTGTCCCCTGTGTCCCTGAGCCCTCTCACCACTCCCCAATTTGTCCCCTGAGCCCTCTCCCCGCCCCCTGATGTGTCTCCTGCATCCCTGAGCCCCTCTGAGCCCTCTCCCTGCTCCCCAATGTGTCCCCTGTGTCCCTGAGCCCCCCTGAGCCCTCTCCCCGCTCCTTTCCAGAGGAAGAGTGTGGCAGCAAGAAGAGCCTGGTCTATCACCTCAGCGATGGCATCTACGGCGCCTTCAGCTGCCTCCTGTTCGACAGCCCCTGCCCCAGGCCCCGGCTGCACAAGGTCAGGGGCTCACCGGGCCTGGGGACAGCTCAGCAGGTCCCTCATGTGAGGTCAGACACCCCCCTGGCACAGGGGAGGCTGCACCCAGTCTGTGGGGCTGAATTTGGGGTTCAGTGTGGCACTGGGACATGGTGAGGGGCTCACCTCCTTGGGGACAGCTCAGGATGTCCCTCATGTGAGGTCAGCCACCCCTCTGCCACTGGGGGAAGCTGCGTCCAGTCTGTGGGGCCGAATTTGGGGGTCATTGAGACATCCTCATCCCACAGAGACCCTTGGGGACAGCCTGGGATGTCCCTCACATTGGGTCAACCAACGCCATGCCACAGGGGAAGCTGCACCCAGACCGTGGGGCCGAATTTGGGGTTCAGTGTGGCACTGGGACATGGTGAGGGGCTCAGTGTGGCCTTGGGACATCCTCACCCCACAGAGACCCTTGGGGACAGCTCAGGATGTCCCTCAGCCACCCTCCTGCCCCAGGGGAAGCTGCACCCAGACCGTGGGGCCGAATTTGGGGCTCAGCGTGCCCCTGGCACATCCTCACCCCCCGTTTCTCCTGCAGAGGCCGTGCCCAGAGCAGCCCTGGCACAGCTGCAGCCTGCGGGGGCCCGGGGGAAATCTGAGTCTCAAAAACTGGAAGTTCACGGTGAAATCATGGCCTCAGAGGAAAAAATCCTATTTTTAAAAATATTATTATTTTATTAAATTTTAAATTAAATTATTGTTATTGCTATTATTATTATTACTTTAAACTTGAGCCTTCTCTTCCACCTGGGCACAAGGGAGAGGGGGAAATCTGAGTCTCAAAACTGGAAATTCAGGGTAAAATCATGGCCTCAGAGGAAAAATATCCTATTTTTAAAATATTATTATTATTATATTAAATAATAATAATAATAGTTGTTGTTATTATTGTTATTATTGTTATTATTGTTATTATTGTTATTGTTCTTGTTATTTCAAACTTGAGCCTTCTCTTCCACCTGGGCCCAAGGGAGAGGGGGAAATCTGAGTCTCAAAAACTGGAAGTTCACGGTGAAATCATGGCCTCAGAGGAAAAAATCCTATTTTTAAAAATATTATTATTTTATTAAATTTTAAATTAAATTATTGTTATTGCTATTATTATTATTACTTTAAACTTGAGCCTTCTCTTCCACCTGGGCACAAGGGAGAGGGGGAAATCTGAGTCTCAAAACTGGAAATTCAGGGTAAAATCATGGCCTCAGAGGAAAAATATCCTATTTTTAAAATATTATTATTATTATATTAAATAATAATAATAATAGTTGTTGTTATTATTGTTATTATTGTTATTATTGTTATTATTGTTATTGTTCTTGTTATTTCAAACTTGAGCCTTCTCTTCCACCTGGGCCCAAGGGAGAGGGGGAAATCTGAGTCTCAAAACTGGAAATTCAGGGTGAAATCATGGCCTCAGAGGAAAAAATCCCGCTTTTTTTAATATTATCATACTTGAGGCGGTTTTTTAGTGGAGGAAAGAGAGCCAGCTCCCCTCTGGCTGTCGTTCTGGGGGACAGGAGAGCCCTGGAGTGTCCCCATCCCATTCTCAAGGAGCTGCTCCCCCCTGGGTGTCTCCCCTTGCAGGAAAACCATGCAGCTGTTCCAGGGCAAGGCTCCCCAGACAGAGGATGAGCGCGAGAGCCTCTGCACGCCCCTGTCCTGCGGCTGGGAGATGGCAGAGACGCTTTGTGTGCCCCCTGTCTTCGCTCCAGCGGGCATCATCTGAGCAGCTCTGGGGCAGGAGCCATGCTGGGAAAGGCCCCGTGGTGGTACTGGCAGGAGAAATGTCTCAGAATGGTGTTGGGGTGGGGAAAATCCCATAATGGTGTTGGGGTGGGGATAAATCCCATGGCAGCACCAGGGGAAATGTCCCGTCATGGTGTTGGGGTGGGAAAAATCCCATAATGGCATTGGGGTGGGAAAAATCCCATAATGGCATTGGGGTGGGAAATGTCCCATAATGGTGTTGGGGTGGGAAAAATCCCACTGCAGCACCAGGGGAAATGTCCTATAATGATATTGGGGTGGGAAAAATCCCATAATGGTGCTGGGGTGGGAAATGTCCCATAATGGTGTTGGGGTGGGAAATGTCCCATAATGGTGCTGGGGTGGGAAAAATCCCATAATGGCATTGGGATGGGAAAAATCCCATAATGATATTGGGGTGGGGAAAAATCCCATAACGGCATTGGGATGGGAAAAATCCCATAATGATATTGAGGTGGGGAAAAATCCCATAATGGTATTGGGGTGGGAAATGTCCTATAATGATATTGGGGTGGGGAAAAATCCCATAACGGCATTGGGATGGGAAAAATCCCATAATGATATTGAGGTGGGGAAAAATCCCATAATGGTATTGGGGTGGGAAATGTCCTATAATGATATTGGGGTGGGGAAAAATCCCATAACGGCATTGGGATGGGAAAAATCCCATAATGATATTGAGGTGGGGAAAAATCCCATAATGGTATTGGGGTGGGAAATGTCCTATAATGATATTGGGGTGGGGAAAAATCCCATAACGGCATTGGGATGGGAAAAATCCCATAATGATATTGAGGTGGGGAAAAATCCCATAATGGTATTGGGGTGGGAAATGTCCTATAATGATATTGGGGTGGGAAATGTCCCATAATGGTGTTGGGGTGGGAAAAATCCCATGGCAGCACCAGGGGAAAAGGTCCCACAGTGGTGCCGGAGGGATAAAAATCCTACAGTGGGAAAAGTGGGGTATTTTACACCCTCTGGCATTGTCCACTGTGCTCTCAAGTGTTGTAGTGCGTTTTTATACTTTGTAATATTCTGAAGTCGTTTTGGTTTGTATCCCCATAAAATATGGGGAGCAGATCCCACTGTCCCTTATTGCTTTTCACAATTCTTTTATCTCATGAGGCGGGATAGCCACCCATGTTCTAGGACCACCGGCTTGCTGGCTGAATAGCACAGGCATGGCTAAAGGATTTAGACTTTCTTCTTTGCAAATCTGCCCTCTGACTTCATCCCAGTCTCTTAGTTGAAAATTATCAAAAGATTTTTGTGAGTTTTCTAATTCGGGATTAATGCTGGCGAATTTTCAGAGTTTAGTGTTTCATTTTGGGTCGAGAAATCTGTCCCAAACACTGGGGGGACTCTGGAGCTGTTTGGGAGCAGTTCTTTTTGGAAATTCTTTTGTGTTGGGATTAAAGGTTTGGCATTTGCAGGGGCGAAATAATTCTCTGTCTGTCCTGTATTTATTAAAGCAGCTGTCATATTCCAGCCTCCCCCTCCTGGTCTCACGGTTTGTGTGCGTGGATGCGGCTGTGAGGGAGAACCGTGACACAAAGTAGTCCCACTCGGGGCTAGGAGTGCGGAAGGCGAAAACGCGGAGGCACATCAGATATCGGTTGTGAAGCGGGGAAGGGGATGCAGCAGTAGGGGCTGAGGTGAGGAGGTAAGGGTTAGGAGGAAGCATGACCCCATAACTCCCAGACCGAGTCTGCAGCCAACGAGAACTCTGAGTGACCTGGGAGTGCCAAACATCTTGGCTGAGCTCTCAGAGAGCAGGGGCTGCTGCTTGTGCCCCAAACAGCCCACAGGGACCCTCCAAAAATCCCTCCCAGCACCAGGAATGTGGCACAGACCAGTGGTGAGAGCAGTAGAATAAGAAATATATTTTGCATTCCACAGGACATGGCACCAGCTCAGGTAATGCAGAGCATCCTGCAGGACAGCCCAGAGTAGCCTTTATTAGCCTGAATTGTCCTGTTGGATCGCTCCAAGGACTTGAGCAGACTTTTCTCTCCCCATTTACACTGCTCAGGGTGGCATGAGCTGCTTCCTGTAGCAGAACCAAACCTTATCTTTCTTTTTTTTACCATTTCCCCCTTGCCTTCACCACCAACACTCAGTCCAAGGACTGGCAGTAGATCAAGGGAAGAATCTGCAGGTTCTCAGGTTTATCTCTTACCCAGGTAATTCCCTAATCCAAGTGCACATCAGTGCAGAGTCCATGGGGGTGCTCCAGCAGACACTCACCATCTTCCACTGCTGGAGAGGCTCCTCCATCCTTGGGAGAAACCAAACCCTGGGAGCTGTACAGGTGAGATGAGGGTGGCAAAGGTGCTCCCAGGGTGGATCCTGTTCTCTGCAAAGGTCTTTCATAAATACAGCTAAATAAAGTCATAAAACACTGCTGCTTGATCTCTTTGGAGAAAGGCTCTGCTGCTGCTCGGAGTTGTGATGACTCCCCTGGCACTTGGCAGGTATTTAAGAGCAGCAAAAAAAAAATCCTGTTCCTTGTGAGCAGGCACAGCCATATCTATTTTAAAAAACGTAATGTGCATGCTCTCAGGGAAATGCTCAGCTGTCACAGGTCACAGCAGCATTTAATCTACAGACTCTAGAGCTGCTGGTGGACATCATGTGCTTTATGGGCAGTTAGTGCCTCTTCTTGTCTGTATCCAGCAAATTATTTCATTTGTGGCCATTACTATTTTTGAAAGGACTCAGTGCTTTTAAATAGACCATTGGAACAGTGGTTCAGTGTCCCACCTCACCAGGAGCCACCACAAACTGACAGAGGGGCTGCGGGGACAGCGTGAACAATGTGGCCATGACAGCATTTGGTGACATCCTGCTGCAACATCCCCATCCCAAATGAGAGCTTCTTCAGGAGAGCAGCAGAGCATCTCTGATTGAGACAAGTTGCTCCTCAGCAGCATCTTCTGATCCATGTTCAGACCCAGGGTGTTCTCTGTGCCCTGAAACACAAACAGCCCTCACAGCCTCAGTGACACCAAAGCTCTCCAGGCCCTTGGCTGAAGCTCTCCTCTGGTAGCAAGGTAAAACCCATGTTGGACCAACACCCTTATTTTATCCTGGGATCTCTCCCCTCTCTTATATCTGGTTGTACAGATCATCTCAAACATCTCTAAAGCAGAAATCATTATTTTCTTATCCAAAAAAGTTGTGGCTGACCCACTCCTGGAAGTGTTCCAGGCCAGCTTGGAGCTTAGTGGAAGTTGTCCCTGCCCAGGGAATGGGATTTGAGTTCCCTCCCAACCAAACCATTCCGTGCTTTGGGGCAGTGTGGAGCCGACCTTTGTCCCTGGCCCCAGCGCTCCTCCAGCAGCATCCGCACCCAGGACAAAATCCTGGTCAGAAAACGCGGCTGGAAACCCAAATCTATCAGTACAGAACGTCCTGAAAGCCCCAAAATCTTTGAGAAGAGCCTCAAACCGGAGTGAGGAGCCCCAGGGCGGGGTTAGTGTGGGCTGCACATCTGGGGGGCTGCCCTGGGGACCCCCTGAGACCCCCCCTGTGTCCCTGGCAGGCTCAGCGGCTCCGGACCATCCTGGAGCAGCGGGACAGGATGATCAAGCAGGGGAAATACACACCCCCCGAGCATCACATGGGCAAGGAGGAGCCCAGGCCCTGATTGCCTCTGGAGTTCCTCTGGGAAGAAAAAAATTCCTCTTGGAAGAAAAATTCCTCTGGGAAGAAAAATTCCTCTTGGAAGAAAAGCCCCAGAGCACGGGGCAGGGGCCCTGCTGTGGCTGGAGGGGAGCAGCCTGGGGCTGGGCATTGCTGGGGCAGTAAATATCCCTTTGGAATGTCTCCTTGCCTCTGTCTTGTCTGTTTTTGGGGGGTAAAACACCTCATTTCCACACAGATTCAGAGAGGAAGTGGATGGATTGGGGATCTCGTGGCTTTTCAATGTGTGGGAGGCAGATTTCCTCACTGGGGCTGTGAAATCCCATATTCCAGCAGGATCCATGGAGGCCCTGGCACAGCCCAGGGGGTTTGTTCCTCCCAAGGAGAGTTTTTCCTTCCATTCCCTCAGTTTTGGAGCAGCACTAAAGGAGAAAAGTCCCTGGAAGTGGAGAGTGCCCAGCTCTGTGCTTTAATCCACGTTTTTAAGACTGCTGGATCTTTGCTGGGAGATCCCTGATCCCAAATCCCTCTGCTGGGATGGCAAAGGCTGAGCCCAGGGTGACCTCTGGGGGCAGGGAAGTGACACAAGGGACATTTCAGGAGGGACATTCCAGACCCCTGCTTCATGCTGGGCACGACAGGAGTCCCACGGATCCCTGACTCCTGGGATTGCTGAGCCCTTGGGTGACACCTGGGTGCTGCTCTGGGGGGCTCTGAGCCACCCCAGGGTGTCCAGGGCAGGGATCTGAGCCAGGAGAGCTCTGTTATTTCCCCCTGGAACAAAGTGCACTGCAAAAAGCCCTTCCCTGCATCTCACAGGGGCCATCCCAGCAGGGTTTGAGCTCTCCCTGGGATTTCTGCTCCCCCCACAGCAGCCCTGCCCGAGGTTTGTCCCTTCCCCCAGGCCCAGATGGATTCCTGTGCTCTGCCTGAGTCACAGCCACCATTCTCCCTGGACTGGAGAGCTCCAGATTCCCACTCTGGGCTCAAATCCTCACATCCCTGTCCCAGGACTGGCTCCTCTTTGTTTGGCACTGCTGATCACACTCTGCCATTTGTGTTCCCTCTAATGTACATAATTTCTCTGGAAATAATGTCCTTTTAAAATATTTTTTTTCATGAATGTTTATCTTTTTCTCCTGTTTCCTGCCCAAAGCAGGAATAAATGACCCAAGACCCCATCCTGGCTGGATCCTGGCTAATTCCTGGCTGTCCTTGCAGTAACTGATGGAGAATGATAATCCTCAGGGATTCTGATTGCTGCTTTAAATATGAAAACTCTGGTGGTGATGAGTTTGAGCAGAGGAAAACCAACATCAGGATATCAGTGCTCCATGGATTTCAGCCGTGAAAATGAGCCAGGAGGAGCTCTGAGGAGGGAAACCCAGGGAAAATATGGAAAAGGGAATGGCTTCAGGTGGAAATATGGAAAAAAACATGGGAACCACGTGAGGAAAAGGGAATGGCTTCAGGTGGAAAAGTCTGGGGAGGCTCCAGAGCTGCCAGAACAAATAAGGGATGGGTAAAGAGGGAAAATGGTGCTGGGGATGGAAATTGAGCAGTGCCACGGAGCCATTGGAGTTATTTATCCTCATGGATTGTCCATTGGAGTTCTTTATCCTCATAAATTGTCCACTGGAGTTATTTATCCTCAGTGAACTGTCCCAGGGGGATCTGGGGAAGGGGAATGAGGGAGAGGATGGGACTGTGGCCGGGGGATTTGGGGACCCACATGGAACACCCAGAAGCTCTGAGCTATTCCAGGAGCTGATTTCTCTCCAAACCACCCTGCAAACTCCCCAGGGCAATCCCTGAGTTTCAGCCATGGATGGAAATTTGGGAAATGGAACCAGCCAGGAGGTCAAACCTTCATGAACCTCCACACTTGCAGTCGCTCATTATGGATGGTGATTAATTATTATTATCAATTATCTTTCCCAAAGAGATGTGCACTGGTGGAGGAGTGCAGAGAAGACTTTGAGGTGGAGAATTTGCCAGTGGCATCACAACTTCCTCCCAAGCTGGATGTGAGGGCTGGTGGCACCCAGAGCCGTGCAGCAACACAGGCCGATGCTCCCAGGAATTTTGGGGGAAAAAACCCTGTTTTGATTAGAAATGTTGCTTTTCTAGGGAGAGGAAGGAGAAAAACTGGGCTCAGCAAAAAGCCTGGCAGTGTGGAGAGTGACTCATCCCTTGCAGATGTCAGAGGAGATATTGGGATGGATCTGAACACTCCTGGCTCCCCAGGGGCTCTTTAGATCCCTTCAAAATCAAATTGCTCTGATGATCGCAGCCACAGCCAGGAGGATCCATTTGCCTGAGTTAAAAGCTCTGTCAGGAATTTCACCCATGAAGGGAATAATCAAAGACTTGATGAAAACAATCAAATTTATGGAGAGATTAAAATAAAAACACCTCCTGGCTCTGCTGGGAGGAGACTGAGGCCGAGGCTCTGGCTGAGCAGCAGGGATCGAAAATGGATCCGATGCTCCTGACCGAGTTCCCCTGGGCAAAGGGATTTGGAGCATCCTCAGCTCCACAGTGTGGTTCACCACCAAGCCTGAACAGGATCCATATCCAGCCTGTAGTAGTTCCAAATTTCTATTTTACTCTTTGCCTTTTTTGTCGCTTTTTTGGCACGGGGTGATGCCACGTCCCAGCTGGGTGGGAGGCACCGGGCCTGGGATGGGGTGGGAGATCTCCATGGGGAGCTGCTTCTGCCTTGGCTGGGCAGGAGCTGCTGAGGGCAGAGCACATCCCTCCCCCCAGCCCCTCATTCCCATTTTCCTACAACCCTTACCCCCCAGGATTGGGAATTGGGGATGAGTCCCCTCCTCCTGCAGCTCCCACAGCCCTGGATGCGCTGTGCATCATCTGCAGCTCCTCTCTGCCTCGGAGAGGGGGAACAAACAACTCTCAGGAGATGAATAATTTATCGAAAGTCAAGGGAAAAGACAGATTTCAGCCCTGGGCTTGGGCAGAAGGTTTTAATGAGGGAGAGGGGACCGTTCTTGGGGCAGAGCTGGGTTCTGGCTGATTTGCATCAGGAGAGATCTCCCTGCATCCCTGTGGATGTCCAAGGCACTCGGGGTCCCAGGGGTCCCCTCAATCCTGCTGAGCAGCACAGGAGCAGGGAAATGCAATGATTTAGGGAGGACCTGCCTCCCCCTTCCTCCCGAAATAACGATTCCCTGTCTCCACGTCGGCAAAACAAGGCGCGATCCTAACCCAGATTCGCAGCAGCACAAATAATCCGGCAGCTCCCGGCGCTGCGAGGGATTTCGGGAAGCGCGTTCCGGGTGTGAGATCCACGCGGGCTGCAACAGGCGCCGCCGTCTCCCAGCCACCCGCGCTCCGCGGGGATTCAGCACGGCTGGAATTGGCTGCGTTTGCTCCCAGAGCACCGCGAGGGAGGAGGCCGGTGACACACGGGGTGACACACGGGGTGACAAAGGCAGGTGTCACCCCGCAGCCAGCCCCGGCCCTCCCGCAGCC